>NC_138911.1:40137310-40629810 GCF_965231255.1 Vanellus vanellus | reverse complement strand
ATGGTTGAAGTATTTGGCATGCAGGACAACAAGACCAACAATACTGTCTACTCATTAAAGCCTAGGCCTTGTGATGATGACACATTTTCTGCCTTTCTCCATCTGCACTGTAAAGAGGAAGCCTCTGAAGAGGCTAATTTTAATCCCAAACTGTGTCCACCTATCATAAAAGCCCCGTGCAGACTTCTTCATATTGAAAATAATAAATTAGTATTCAAATAAATGCTCGAGAAACAGCTGTAACTACAGGCAGTGTAAATAAGGTAGTAAGAAGTCAAGGAGCTACTTAACTACAATGCATATCAATGTTTTCAGAATGATTATTTTACTTCAACGTTCTGGGTTGGTTTTGGGGTTTTTTTTTGTTTGTTTTTTTTTTTTTTTTTTTTTTTTTTTTTTTTTTTTTAACAGGGCTTATAACTCATAGCTCCGTGTATCTGTTGGGTTATTTTAAATGCATAGGGTGAAATGCTGCCTTCCTTGAAACCAACAAAATTCCCACTTGATTTCTGTGAAGCTATGATTTCAATCCTGGTCTCTCAAAACAGTTCATTTCAGAACAGAACAAAAAACAGAACAAAAACTGCTGCAACTGCAACAACTTCTTAGTCATACTTTTTTTGGAAAAAAAAAAAAAAAAAAAAAAAGGTAGCTGATATGGTAACTGAATACCCTTTCTTTTTTTCCTGAACACAAAACTCAAGCTAGTTTTTACTTACAGAGAGTATAGTAACGGTATTAGAGAAATACAAACATAAATTTTAATGATGATTTAATGCTGTTCTCCCTTCCTTCATCCTGAAAAGTTCATCCAAATGTTGACTTCTACTTATGATCACTGAAAGGAGCAAAGAGTGAGGAAGCAGAAAACAAACTCCAATTTTGTGCTGCTTTTCATATTCTACCAGCAGTATTTTCTCCATTAAGAAGCATTAAGACTGCAAGACTTCAATAAGAATTTCGTTTTCAGCCTCGAAAGTTCTTCATATGACTTTTGAATATATAAGAATCCTGTTTTTAAGTATTACTATTCAAGAAGTGGAAACCATATTTTTAGCTTTTAACTGTTAAAATGGCAAATGTTGATCCTTATGTTTTGTAGTATTCCTCTGAGGCTAACAAGTTGAAAGTCAACGTTACTATGTTACAGCCATTCTTTGGCTGAAAGACGGGATTAGAAAGCAATGTTGAAACTGTCGGTGAGTAAAGCCATAGAATATACATTACGTGATAACACCTTACTGAAAATGAAGAATCTTATTTCTGTGCGCCCTAACATTAAGTAGACCTGCTGCCCATCAAATTAATTTTCATTTTCTCCAGTTATAGCTGCAACTATGCGCACCCAATGACAGCAAAACAGTGATACCTTTGCAATTAAATTGGTAAGCCCATTTGATAAGCATTGAAACATTGCGTATTGGACAAATGAGAAAGTAAACTGCTTTGGTAGTAAAATGCTTTCCTGTATTTAACCTTAATGGCATCTCATTGTGAAAAAAACTCGTTTTGAAATTTAAGGCAAAAGTATTTTGCTGAACTGAGGAGGTTGTTTACAAAATATCTGTTTATTCATTTGACGGCACAGAGTCACCAATGTTTTCACAAGTCAATATTCCCTAGCATCTAAAATACTACTGCAGCATATGATACAATCCACTTCTGTGAGGAATGATCCTTCTCTTCAGAAGCACTGAATTCTCTAAAGGCTGGCAAGAATCAGAATCAGAAATAATCTGAGTGTAAACTTTCATTGTATTGGTACCGTAATGATGAGGTTACGCCTACAGTTCACTATTAACTTAAATTTGTGCCACAGTGGAAAAGCATTCCCTATCTTGCCACTTTGTCGTTCTCCTTCCTCTTCCCCCAACACTTGTCTTTCTCCCATTGATTGCCCTTCTGCCAGATCAGTTCCCCAGTCCAGATTACCATACATCTGCACAAACACTTTTCCTGGCATAACAGAAAGAGTGCCATGAGGTTTACAGGTGAGTACAACGTGATCAGTAACATTGCTGAATACCTAATAGGAGCCTATAGTGGCTAAAATAATACTTGAATGTACAGAGAAAAGGATATCAGAGAGTAATAAGTACGCCATGTTACCTCTGATTAAAACAGCTGTAACTGGAAGAGCAGCAGTGAAGAAAATCAACTTTTAGAACAGCTAATTTTCAAGCACAAAACATTTTAAGATAGGGAGGAAGCTCCTTTCTGAATGTCACGGGTCTAACCACAGTCACTGTAGTTGCAGTAAGAATTCATTCAAGGAAATGTGCTGTGGTTTGGGAAGAACATCGTTTTATTCAGGGAGAGAATTCTTTCTGACCTTAGTTTGTAATTCTCTCAAGGTGTTCTGATAAACATTTAATACTTTTTTTGTTAACATCATACAATATTTTTAATTCAATCATTTTCTGAGTGTAAGTGATTTTCATGGAATCTGATTTATTAGAAAGATCAAACAGAAGATCTTTTTAAATATAAAATTTCGTAGTTGAAGTAAGATTCTGAATTAAATTCAAGTTTTAGAGTATTATAAGTGAAAAAAATTATTGTGAAGCCAAATTTATCTAGATGAGCCAATCCCACTAAAGAAAACACAACTGGGTAATTGATGTAATAAAGCACAAAACAATACCACTTATACTGCAACTTATAAGAATAAGAACACTAAGTTTGTTGACTTTAATATCTCAAATTTACCAGAAAGTTCCGGCCAACTTGGAAACAATCTTTGTATTTTAACTCTGAGAAAAATTATTCACTAAAACTGGTTTCCAGAGGATGTATGATTTTTGCTGTCACAAAGAAGGCACTACTGGAGCAAGCTTTCATCAGTGGTAGTATTCCTCAGGATTCCAATAGAACTATTCACATTTCTTACATTATACTTAAATCTGTCTTTAAGTGAACAACAACTTTTTTGCGGTACTGAAATTCAGATTACCTTTTCCCTTAAATTTTGACAAGGACTCTTTTGCTATTAGGTAACTTTAAAATTACAGACAAACAGAAAAATTTTTTCTCGTACTAAAACCTATTTTTAATAGAATTTAATAAGAAGCTACAAATTGTAGAATTCATCGATAACACCAAAACTATTTGGAAAACCAGAGCTAACAGCCATAACTACTCCCGAACTCTTAGTAGGACTGAGATGAAATTATTATCATACTGTAATTTGTTGGAGCAAGTACCTCACCCTTGGTCAAATCAATTTTGATGAAAAATATTTTTCCTACATTAGCAAATGTGTTGATAGCAAGATAGTGAATGCGTGCAGCTTCACTAGACACCTATTAGGCATTCAGCCCTGCATCATCCTACTTTTAGAAATATCTGAAATACGTTCCTTCACTTGAACTGCGAATGAATAGATAGCATAACATTGTCAGACAGAATCAACCTCAGCAGAGCAACCGGGTGCGGGAGGGGGTGGGGAGTCGGGTAGCCAAGAATCAGAATACCATACCCCTGAGTATCACCAATGACGTAAAAGTATAATATCTACTTCTTTCTAAACACTCTTTTCCAAAATGTTCAATCGTTTTGAACAAAATTAACTGCAGTTACAAGTCTATCATAGGGTGAAAAAGTCACTGTAAGTTGACAAGCAGAATTTATTTATGTGTTCTAGAATTAAACTAACAGATGTTATGAGAACTCTTGGCTGGGATGATGCAGAGTGCAGACATTTTTGTATCTATGTCAATGCCTAATGATACTGCAAAGATTAAAATAAATAGCAACCTTTGAAAACTAAAAGTGTATTTTTATTAAAAATATGAGATGATAATACAAGCAGATGATAATCAGGAGTTGAAGAAGCAGTTACTAAAACAAGCAGAAGGAGTTGTAGCCACTACTAGCAAAGGAGCCCTTCAAATCAAGGCCAGATCATGTGACAAGCGTGTCACTAAAATAAGCAACAATACAGATAGCATAGACATCATCCTCCTGTTTGCAATTTTAAATTGTGATGGCTTTTTCAACACATCAGGTAAGAAGCTGATCCACAAATTGGTATAACTACACTGCCTTCATTTAGAATCATGATTTGTTGTTAAATTTTTATGGCACTATTCAAACATATTAATTTCGGTACATACTTTTATATCTTTTTACCCATGGGAACCAATATATCAAGGAACAAACTGAGCAAACAGACAACTTAAATTATCTTGAATTTGATTATGCTATTCCCTGCTATTGAAGCTGGCTTGAGTCATTGCACAAAAATATAGAGCATAAATTAAATTCTCACCTCACATTAGTCCCAAGTGAGATTAATGAGCTCAACTTCTCCATCTCAGAACAATTTCTCTTTTGACATTAAGTAGCCATTGCATAAAATTACTATCTCCAATATAAAAGCATGTGGGTTTAAAAATCCACAAAAATAATGGAATCTTTGACAAAAAAAAAAAAAAAAAAAAAACCACCAACAACAAAACCTTCGCACTTAGTTACATCAATCTGCAAATCTAGCATGGCGTCTCTCATCCAACTTGCAAGCACAAACTATCAGTCCTACCGTATCAGTAAAAGTTTGTTTTCCTTGAGATTAATCCTTTTAAAAAGCACAAGAGTCAAGATCCCTTAAAAGTGCAGTGATTGCTTTTGTGTAGTGTTTGGTTTAAAGACCAAATGTTTTAAAAGAGGAAAAGGTTTGTTGTTTGATGACTCTTTTGCACTGCTCTAGGTTTCACAGCATTTCAGTAGATATCTTTATGTTCCTTAACGATTAATATTTCTCACTTTGAATTGAAAAGCCACCACATGTAACAAAAATGATTCTTTCATTAATCAGGAACAATCATAATGTCCTCTCTCTCAGCTTTCATTTTTATTATGACTTTGAATTTTTTCCAGTAAAGTACATTGTAAATAGAGAATATGTGATATTTTTTTTCCTCAAGGGAAAAAGGTTTGTTATTTTAAAATTACAGCACTGAAGATCAAAATAAAGTGACTGTTCATTGTACTATCCAAATAGCCTATCTTTGTACAAAAAAACCTTTCATTTTCACAACTAAATTGACTAAAAGGCACTGTTACCTAGCAACATTCATTGTGTTTATGACCTTTCATCCAATCTGAGCTCACAGATGTGCTTCTGAAGCTAATAAACATACATCATACAGTCCCCGCCTGCTTTGATGAAATATATGAGCCCTTAGAGCAGACTGTGAAATGTCGTTTCTGAAAAATAAGAGAAAATCTAAAAATTAAGAAAAACAGGATACATTTGAAAATAGTTTAAAAAGTCTAAACTATGAACTTGGAATCTGTCTGCAATCAGTCTGCTGTCTTTTGTAGTAAACCAAAAATCTGCCCAGGAAGTTGTGGCCTTGCACACAAACATACTACGTGTATGCTTGATAGATATACTTTTTGTTATATTAGTGAACATACTGATCCCGACCTATTTGAAATCAAGATATCTTAAAGAAACTTAAAAGAGAAAAGGTTTGGATTGTAAAAGATACTGACTGCCTTAATTTGAAATAATAGTGAATCTTTTTGCTTTAAAAAAGATTACATTTATGGATATCTCCAGATATCTCCACACTTTATACACGTGATGACTAAATTTAATCAATAAAAGTTCTTTCCCCGCATTCATCCCATACAGTACTCTGAAATAAAAGTACGAATAACACTGTATACATTCTGCACTAAGCCTACAGGGAAAACATTCCTCTATGCTTATTGGTCAGTTTGAAAGTAAAAAGCACTGTACAAGTCCTATTATTCTTGCCCTTTTCAGGTTTAGATAGCTTGCACAAGTTCTCATGCTAAGTTGCAATTATAGTTCAAAAGTTACAGTATCAAGTGACATTTGCTGGGTTCCATCTTTATTTTCTCTTTCGCTCCATCCACACTTTTTCTCTATTTGTAATTGAAAAGAATATACTTTCTAACACTTCAGACTTTGTATGGAAACTGAAAATGAAATTCTATTGTTCAGCTTTTTGCACCGTCACCATTTGTAAAGACTTTGTAGCCAGAACTTTACAAAGACTTGTACAGAAGCAATTGAACAACAATATAGAATTTGTCTTGCTTTTCTATAAGCAACACCTGGAGTAACTTTCTCTTGCCAAGAAAAATTAGAAATTAATTTATTGCATACCGTCAATAAGTACTCTTTTTGCAAGTACTTTTTATGGATATAGCACCTGCAGAATTCTGTGGGTCAAATTCTGTTCTCAAATGCACGCGAAGGCTATGCGGCTCTCATGTCTTACTACAGCTGTAAGCGAAAGCAGAGTGTTAATATTTACCATTCAACCAGCCAAAGTCCAAGCACAGGATACTGTGTATAACAGTGAGGTCTACCATGACATACATGGAAAAAAAAAACTCATTTAAATCTTGTGCATTTTTTTCCATTAGCATAAAAATCTGCTTTAATAAACTCATTTCTACAGTGCTGTTTGGTGTAACTGTAGTCAATTTTTAATAACAGGAAAAAGTGAATACAATCTCCCAGATGACAGCCACAGTCTGAGATTTATCGCAGGAACAATAGCTCAGTTGGGTCTACCTATATTTTTGGCAGAACCTAGAGTAAAAGAAATTCAAATATGTTAAAGATGAGCATTGTACAAATTATTAATTTTATGTCATTTTGATAATTAAACCATTGTGTTCAGCACATTTGAAAATCTGCTATTTTAGAACCCGAATACAAATTTCAATGCACAATGACAACTTCCATTCGTAATGAAAAACTGAATGTTCAGTGATCAGTTTCAAGTCGTCTGGATATGTTCTCTGACTAATCACAGTTTAGAAAATCTAACTTTGGTAATCCTCCTCCATCAGATATTACTGCCTGGTGAGCATAAGTAGCCTTCCCTGGGATTTCAGAAGGTTGTTGATGTGATATACCTATATCAGTATTGAATTAAAATCAAATAAATGTATAAAACTTGTGCTTGTCAGTATCGTATATTTGCATATGACAGATACCATCTTGCTTCCAGAAAATTTCAACATAAGTTCAGTCTCAATAGAATCAATCAATTTTCCATTTATAGTGTCTATTTGGCCTCAAAAAGTGATCCTGGTATTCACACACACACACATAGGTGTACTATATACATACATAATATTTTTATATATGTGAAAATAATAAATATACAGACACACAAATGCACACAAGTCCAGTTCTTGAGGTTTAAAGAGAATGAATGATAATTATGAAATAGTAAAGAAAAGGCACATTATGCTAATATGCTAATAGCACTTTGTTAAGGTTTGAGAAACCCATAACAATTTGTTGCCATTTCAACAATCATTCTATCACCCAATGATACCTCCCCACCCAGGAAGGGGAACTGGGAAGAATCAAGGAAAAGACGGGAGGGTTGAGATATAAACAGATTTAATAGAATAAGACTAGACGATTAACATTAATAAGACTAAAGAACCAATATTGATCCCAATACCAACACAAAATATATGAAGATTAAACTCAGCCAACCATATCAGTGGGAAGCTGTGCACTCCCAGCAGTGGGCAGTAAATGTCAGACACTGCGAGCGCTACAGCTTCGGGAGGAAGGGAAGGCCTCAGGGGTCCGGCACCGAGGCAAGAAGTTCTCAGGATGGCAGCCATCAAGGGAGAGAGAGAATTGCACAGCAAACTTTCTAATTTATACTGAATGTGACATTTATGGTAAGAAATAATCCTGTTGGCCAACTCAGGTCAAGTGCCCGGTTCTCGCTCCTCCTCATCCCCACACCTGGCTAGCTCGAAAACACTGAGACCTTGAAACCCACATACCATAGCTGGCTATACAGTAAATATTTTCACAAATTCAGATACTAGAGTCTTTTAAAAGTGCAGTCTTCCCAAGTATTAGAAGAGAAATTCATCCTGTGTCATTCAAACCAGGACACATTGAACCCATTTCAAAACAATATCCACAGCAGAGATTTCTCCGAGGAACCAAAGCTAATACCAGCTATAATTTCAGGGTAGAAGATGTCTGAAATATTTGGAAACATATTTTAGGAATGAGCACAAAGGGATTCAACAAGAGGACCATTCTCCATTGGACAAGATGACTGTTCTCTATCAGATTTACCGTAGTTCTTCAGTTTGAGTTCTGAACCCTTTTCAGCCCACTGGCTCAAGGACTCCAGAATACTGACTCAGAATGAAGAGACAACCAGCAGCACAGTTTCAGAACTTCCAGAGTGTTGAGAAACACCCAAGTACTTCTTCACCTGGATCACTACAGTGAAGACCATTTGTCAGAGGAGTTCTGCAAAGTCATTTTTCACCAAATAGTACAGAGTAAGCATGCAACTGCTTTAGAAACTAATGCATACCTTTTTATTAATTTTTTTAATTGTCGTTTCACCATGTTCTTTATTCATGCAGCACAAAATACTTCTGAAAAAGGCACACAACCTACTCGCATTTAGAATTGTCTGTATTTTGTCTATATGGAGTATTAGGAGCTAAGGTGATTTGCACAATTAGCCTAATCTTGGCTCCTTTTCCAATTAAAATGAGATGTGATATTATCAGATAAAATCCCCTACTAGGACAGCACATTCTTGGCAATTTGGGGAGAAATTTTAAAAAATATGAGGAGTCATTCAAGAAACAAATACTTTTCTTTTTTTTCCCTTTCTTTTTGGTTTTTTTTTTTTGTTTTGTTTTTGTTTTGTTTTTGGGGTGTTTGGTTTTTTTTGGAGGGATTTTTGGGGGGGGGTTGTTTGGGGTTTTTTGTTTTTCACTTAACTCATATGATTGAGGCAGTGTTTCTTAACAGGAATACATTCAGAAATTAGAAGATTGATAAATGTTTAAACCAAGAATTTTTCTCGGTCATAATATCTCTAGTCTCTATATCAGGTATCAAATTAAGATTATAACAACATGTTTTCTTAGGTATTCTCAGTAAATACAATCCCATTTTGAATATCTTTTCTAAGGCATCTTGAATATGTTAAGATACAAGTCAATCTTCAGATGATAGTACAGTGCAGTGATGCAGACAAAAGCCCATCAAGGGAAAGGAAGGAAAATTGAACACGATGGGAAACAGGGATGTACACCTGGTCATAGCAGAAATCATCTACCCTCTATATAATAGAGACCTTAGCAGCATCTACTTCAAATCATCTGTTTTGTTTTATCTACCTTGCTTCTGATATAACCACTAGTCTAAAGAAACCATTGAGGTATGGTGATGCAGCTGCAAAAAGAAATTCTTTCTCAGTATATTCATTACACTGAGATAACAGAAAAAAAATCTATATGAAGCACCAAATTAAGAGATTGAAAACCAAATTCCGGGAAAAACAGAGGTCACAGGCTATCTTTTCCTTTGTCACCTTCATCACTTCTAGCTAATAAAATTACCATTAGGAAGATACTTCACTGATAACTTTTCTTCATTTGTGCCAAAGTCCATTAATAAAAAGTAGGGAATCTACAGGGAGACTGCTGCAGTCTCAGAAATCTTTTAATATTAGAATAATTTAATTTGTATTTCTTAGGACGATATACATACAACACGGGGATGAAAAGCTACCTATTTATGACCATAGCTATGAGCTTTATGTATGAGAATTACACATGGAATAGTTGGTGTTGGAAGGGACCACTGGAGATCATCTTGTCTAACCCTCCTGCTCATGCAAGGATCAATCAAATCAATGAGCTTCTTTCATAAACTACATTTTTCATTAAAATACTTCATAATATTTTTATAAGTTTGTATCGTCATGTGTCTTGGACTCGAATGCCACTTTACGAAGCGTTATAACAACAAATAGAAATTAAAGTGTCTTCCACAAAGTTTATTCTCAATGCTTAAGTCAATACCTGGATAAACACAAACACAGACGTATAAATGATACGGAGAAGAATGAACACAATGATAAGCAGTGAACTCAGCATACCATAGGGCAGGAAGAGAAAGGATTATTTTGAAGAGATTGCACATGTAGAAAGGAGACTCCAAGTAATAACAGCACTTAAAGACATTTTTAGCTTCAGGCATGGATAATTCTATTGATTCGGACTCTTTAATAAATCAGCTCCAAAAAGAATACTAAACTTTGAAGTATTTTAAGCAGACATAACTGATTCAACTACTGACTGTTATAATGATAAAGCAGGTATTCAAAATTTAGTCAATAAAAATAGGTTCATCATTACCAGTTTCTTCACAGAGCAGCCAGATTTTCTAAAAGAAAATTATGATAGAAATGTAGATATAAACAATTCCACCCTTTAATGTCAGAAACATGGAAAATTTTCAAAAATTCAGAGGTTGCTTTGACTTTCATGGTTGCTCTGTACAAAAGGAGCTGGAGAGACCTTGTTTTAGTCAAACACAGTGGTACAGTCACACATGACCGGAAGTAAAGTCCTACACTAAGGAGTCTGGGCCTCCTTGAAATGTTGGTTTACATTTTCCAATTCCTTTGCAAGTTTCATGACAACTATTTTTAAATTACTTAGCTTTTTTCTCCTGTTGCCATGATTGAAAAGTTATTCTAAAGTTTTACAACTGCAACAGTTAGGAGTGTATCCTTCCGTTTGCATAGTGATTTTAATTATCGTCTAATTATATGACTTCGTTCTTCTGCCAACATTGCCTTCTAGCTGAAGTAACTCTTCTCCTTCCTGTTGTAGTGTTGTTTATGTACAGCAACTTTCTTAAAAATCAGCGGTCAGAACTTTGCAGTGAATTCCCCATATGGTTTCAGCAGGGGTTTAAATAGCAGTGAAGTTTTCTTCTCTGCTGGAAGTAGTTCAGCTGACACATTCTTGGGCTGCATTTTTTCTTTTGCACAATTGTACTATATTCACGGCTAACAGTCATCTTGCAGTAATCCAGTATGTGCACATCCTCCTCTTCCTCAGTTGCTTCTAACTGCTACCCCACTGCAGGTTCTTCTGCTCCTTATCGTACACCATATTGTGATTATTATTTATTATTACTGATTTCCAATACTATCTTTGTGTTATTAACAAATTTCAAAGTAGGCTACAATTTTTGCAAATATGATTAGTAAAATATTAAAAAAAAAAAATTGGCCCGAAAACTGTTTTTAAGGAACTCCAACCATACGTGTCCACACAATCACACTCCTACTCTTTCACCACTAATGGTGGTGGTCTCAGTAATATTTTGTGGCACCACCTCATACACCTTCCTACAGTCCTTCGAAGTGAAATTTGCCATAATTTCTTGAAAAATTAAGTTAGTTTCCTACAATCCTCTTCCATAATCTGCGGTAGCATTTTAGTCCTCTTAATTAAATTATATTCTTCAAATTTTGTTCTGTTTTACATACTGCTAAGATGTGACTAAATTAGCTTGTAATGCCTATATTTACATACAAGCACTGTATTTTTGTTTTCTAACTGAACTGCTGACCTTACTTACGCTATTACTGACCTGATTTATTTAAAATATTTGATAATAAACTTTAACTTAACACAATAAAAACTAAAAGCTAATTGCATTATATGATATAAAGAACAATTCAAATTGGGGAAAAATGGTCAGTTGGAGTCCTTGTGTTGATGTGAAATATTGACAGAGCACAGTATTATCACAATTTGCAGCAAGGTATTCCAATCCAATAACTTATGAACAGGACCAACAAGAGACAGAGTTACCAGAAAGGACAGATGGCCAAGATTCTTTTGGTCTCCTACTATTGATGAACCCCAGAACCTGGGGATGCAAAGTTGACATTGTCAGTTCAGGGCAACATACAAAGGTCTATCTTGTGGCATATATTGTTCATGTTACAATTAACTGCGCCCTTGCTTTTCAAGGACTAGGGAACAAAAACAGATTGCAAGGGACTCCTCCAAAAATTAACCTAGAAAAAGGCATTTGGGCAGGATGAGGCAATACTCTCGGTATGTCACATCACAAAGATTATATGCCCTTGCTTCTTTTTGGTTCTTGAGCAACATGGATTTGGGTCTTGCTTTTTCCTTTTTTTATACACAGAAGTATGTGTATATCTGCCTACGTTATCTTAAATAAGACTGAATTACTGGAAGGAAAGCTAGGTCACATCTGAATATCTGGAACGATGATGGTAGGAAATATTTTTTTATCCTTTTGTACATCAAATATTTTACAGAATTCCACAGAAATCTGTGAAATCTGATATTAAATAATGAATAAATTAATAATAAATTTCAATAGTTAAAACCCAAGAAGAATTAAAATGGACAATAACACAGAATCTTTCAAAGATCATGTTTTATATCCTAGGATTTTTATTGTTCTGAGTTTATTTTTTTAAAATTGAATCTATGAGTTTTCCATGTGAACAGAAATTTTTAGAATAATACAGAGAGGAAAGTACCCTGATGTGATTATTTGTTTTGTCCGTTTGCCTGCAGCAATATGGCATCAATCATTCCTCACATTTCTTATTTGTTTGTATTGTCTAAAAATGTCCAACAAAAAGTATTTCACAATTTTCCTAAATAATCTCATCGAATGCTTTGCTTTCCTAAAGTTGGCTATTGTTTTGGCTACTTAAGCCCGAATGCTTCTCATCCTATCCCCAATAAACATAAAGAAGAGTTCTTACCCCCTCAGGAGTTTCCACAACTTTGAACACTTAAGTGGCCTGGTATTTGTGTGATTTTGTCTCTAGATTGAGCATTACTGTGTTCTTCCAAATTGACTGGATAAAAAGCATGTTTTCTGGAGCTCTAATTATTATTTTTATTTTCTGTGTCTTCTTCCATTTCAGCTCAAGGTATCGTCTGTACTGAAGAGATAAAATATTTTCAAAATATAACAGTCTTTAAATAAAATCTTGTTATTTCTGTAGCCCGCTATGAAAGTTCTTTTCCATCACAGCATGATGTTGTACTCAGTATCTGTAGATCCTCCTCCACAAAAATCAGTACACCGGTAATCTTCGCTTTACACTTATGGAATTGTTTTTTTCTAAATAAAATCTCACACTTATCCTAATGAATTGCAATCATTTACTTTAAATCATTTATCATTATTTTATGTTCATTTCAAATTTGCATCTTGACTTCTGACAGGTTTGCAGCCTTTTCCAGCTTTGTGCCATTTGGAAATTTGCATCCTCCCTATCCCATCAAACAAATCATCCATGAAAATACAAAATTGGACTGGACTCTGGACAGATTTCTCATGGAAACTACACGAAGTGTCTCATGAGTTTGACTGCATAAACTTTAACAAGTACTGTTTGAATAAGTTTTTCAACTGCTTGTTTAATCACCTTTTGCAGGATTTCAGTTAAGCCAAGATACTTTAGGCTCTTAATGATGTTTTCATTAGGTCATAGATAAAACCTTCAGTTTGTCAAGATTCATCATATCTATCACTGCCTTTATAGCCTCTGTTTTAATAAAGAAAATTATACGCAGGTTTGAAAAAAAAAAGAACAGGACATACAACTAAGAGTAAGACTTCTCTTTCCCACAGAAAAACTAAGTTGAGTTTGCAATTGCTTCTGTGAATCTTTAATTAAATCTAATTGAGAATGAGATCATAAGAAAAAAAATTCTCATAGACTTTAGGAATAATATTTCTAAGTTTTACCCTCTAATCATTCCACTACCATAGAGATTGACTCCGGCCATTGCAGGCAGGTCAGTTTCAAAGAAAAAAAATAAACAGTATTGAAACTGTTTAAAATCCTGAATGCAGCTTTTAGTAATGATAAGTAAGATAATAATATTCTAAATGATGTGATTTTCTGTGCTGTTAAAATGCTATCTGGTTTTCCATTAACAAGCCATCATACACGAAATGTGCAAAACAGTGTCTATAACAGGAGTGCAGGAAACACTAAGCTCAAATATTTCCTTTGTGGCTTGATAACAAAACAACAGCCAGAACAGCAACCAATTTCATGAGATGTGGCAAGTTGCAGAGTAGCTTCATTCTTTAGCTAGTTAAGTACAACTATTTTTGGCAAAACAGAAGGGCAAAATTGTTTGAAAGGAGAAAGCAAATAGAGAAGAACAACAGATGGAAAAGCTTTTTTTCCTTTTTGAATTAAAAGAAATAAAATGATTAAAAAGTAGTTTTAATGAAAATCTGAGTTAAATGTCACTCTACAAAATTATTGTAATCTTATGAGGATATGCTGGTTTTGTGCTTGTATTAAAAAAAGGTAATTTACTGCAACGATCTCTAATCAACAAGTGGGACATACATAAAATGAGATCAAAATACAATATATTACATATAAACACATTTATTCAGGCAATTCCTTTCAGAAGATGGCTTAATCAAAAGATTTACTTGAAAAAAAAGCAACTTACTCTAAAGTCCAACTTCAAATACACCTCAAAAGCTAATTAAGAGCTAACAGTCCATGAATAAGTGAAGAATATGACTGAAAAAACGTGTCAGTAAAGTCCCAACCTTAAAGCTTTAACAAGACTACAATGCTATTGCAGGGAGAGATGCAAAATTAAATGCAGAATAGCTTCCTCATCAAGTCAAAAGGGTAGTTCATAGTCACCCACTGCTCTGACCAAACCTCCCCATTTATTCCAGAGAATGGAGACGACCTCCACACTAGCAATACAATGACTATTACACCGAATTTCAGAGATGCGCACACAAACAAAAGCACGGCCATGGTGTTTCTGTTCCGTTAACTGTTGTGGTTTGGCCTCAGCCAGCAACAAAGAGCCACGCAGCCGCTCGCTCGACTCCCACAGCCGTGGGAAAAATCGGCAGAAAAAGGCAAAGCTCGTGGGTTGAAACAGTGTAATTTAACAGAACAGCCAAAGGGAAGAAGAAAGAAAAACAATAACACCGATAAAGGAGTATAAGAAAACGATTACAGTACCGCAGCGCAGCGACCGGACCCGCACCGCCGCAGCCCGCCCCCGAGTGGCGACTGCCCCCCCCTCCCCGGCTACCGCCTCTTATAGCGGGGCATGGGTCACGTGGGATGGAATACCTGCCTCCCCTGCCGGCTCCGTGGGGAAATTAACCCCATCCCTGCCGGAACCAGGACACCTGTCTAGCCCAATATTTTTTGCATGATCATAGTGCATGTCTCACTGATGATTAGTGCACCCTGGTGCTGTTTTTTTCTTAGACTTGTGTCTTGCAACCAAAATCCCTTCGGCAAGGAGTTCCACAGCTCTCTTGTCTATAGGAAATAGGAGTTCACTTAGGCTGTATTTAAATTCTGGGACAAGAGTCAACACCTAAGTCCTCGTTCATCTGGACCCTGGAATCACATAAAAAGTAAATGAGAAAGAAGGGACGGAACATATAAACATCCTGTCCAAACCTGAGTTAAGATGCATCCTGGGAAGTACATCCAGATCTGGGATCCTGAATTTCTCACTTAAGATCTGAGGACCATCCAGACTTATTTAGCTTTTGAATATCACATCTATGGTTCAAACATTTACAGAGGGTGTCAGCTATCTGTCAACAACGTCTAGAAACCAGGATCATCTAGTTGACTTGAAATGAAAATAACATGCCCATAATGTAGGGTGCTTTTAAAAATCAGCATTTTTTTTATCACGACACCTACCCTGATATACATACACATTATGAATTTTGAGATATCCATATACAAAAAAAATACAGAAAACATATGTATACTTAGACACCTACTACACTTCCTTGGATTTGAATGAAAGGCTTTGCTGCAATTGGCTAACAAATATTTTAAACATATTCTAGAATATAATAATCACACAGATTTGTTAACTTGCAGAATATCAACAGGCAGATTTTTTAAGATATTTTTATAAACATCCTCAAAAGAAGAGAGTACACAGAAGGATGTCATCGGAATTTGTATATATATTTTTGCCCTAATTTGTTGGAGCATTGTTCTAATTGTGACTCAAACAATAGTTTCACATACTTTTTCCAATACCATAATGTGCCCCTCTTATTATAGAAGCTGAGTGGAGGAAAATTTAATTTTGTTCCTGCAAGAGATCTAGTAAAAGCTGAAGTCCTATTCCAACTACATCTCCCCCAAAAAAACCTCTTGGTGGGTTGCTTGGGGGATGAAGGGGTACATACATATGATAGCAACTATTCAAACTGTGTCCGTAGTGCATGTTCAACCACAACGTTGTCCAAGGTTTTACCTACTGTTTAATCGGGCTTGTTTTCTGGCCACGTTCTTCTGCATTTCGGTATACTTCTGTTTTATCCATCAGATAAAGGTGAATAGGAAATGAGAGCTTAAGAAGTAAAGAGAGTGACCAATTATACCACTAGAAAGGCATAATAAAGTCTGAAGAAACAGAGACGAATATTGGCCTTATTGTGAAAAAACAGTGGCAAAGTTAACTCTGATGGGTGTTCTTCCTGTGTATCCTTGCTGCAAGGATAATATCACTTTCAGGCTGGAACTCATTAGAGGCAGCTGGGAATGACGAGCATTATTTTAGCTATTTAATGGCATTAGTTATTCATAGGAAAGATAACTAGCCATGACGATAGCAGAAATACTGACCTGGCAATACAAGTTACCATTTCCAGTTGAGACTCTGCTCAGACACCTGATCCAAAGGCATTTTAAAATCAGTAGAATTCTAATTGGACTGTAAATCTTTGGATAGGTTTCCTAACTACCCCTTATGCATCTCACCCTTATCGCTTATGTAGCTAATGCTTCTCTTGGGTCAGCTTCCCAGTTTCTGAGCAATACTGATTTGGCTTGAATAAAATTTCAAGTTTCTCTACATACTCTTAACCTTTGTAAATTTCCCTTCCTGCTTCTTTATTCTGATAGGGAGCTCTTTGACAATTCAATTCTTTTATAAATCTCTTGCATTCAGAAAATTATTCTTACTTCATTACTTTTGCCTTCCAGCTTCCTTTTTTAATCATTCCCCTTAAAATCTTGATATCATAAAGCTACAAAGAACTCATTAGGAACACAAAAGAAGTTATTTTTCTTTATTTCAGTTCTAAAATAAAGCTTAGGTTCTAATGTAGAATCAATTAGAACATAAAGTTTCCAGTATAAATGTAAAGGATCTAAGAGGTTTGAAGAAAAACATATGAAAACCCACAGCTTGAAAAATAGTTTGCCATTATTTCCTTCAAGTAAACAATGTTCTTTTCTTAAAATCCATGGTAATCTGTTGTTGGCATTCTGTTTTTAGTGATATAAACATATAAATTCTACAGCTCAAATGACATACCTGTATCTCTCTGTAAAGAGAAACTTATCTCTTCCAAATAGCACGTAAATCATGTGATTTAGTAGTTTCTATAGTAACAATACTTTTTTATTGAACAACAGAGTAAATAACACTACAGAATCTTCAAAACTTATTAGCTGCACTAAAATTGTCATAACTTCCCTCCAAATCTCCTCTTTAATTAAAAATGATAGTTCTACCATTTGCACAAAGCAATGTCATATTTTTGGAGTGGTCAACAGCTTCAATTGTGCAATGACAGAAAAAAACAAGCTGAAAGTATGAAACTACAAATTCCCTCAACTTTAGGTTGCAAAGAAGAGAATGTTCCAATAGATTTTATTGCTATCCTTAGTCATAAAAGAAGCAAACAAATTCTGTCCTGAAAACCTTGAGTCTTTGCAAATGATGATCATGCTTATACAAGTATGAATATTTCTTTTTAGTGCCTAAAGATCAGCAGAAAGCAGGAGTTTTCAATCTTATAATCACAGTCATAGAATGGTTTAGGTTGGAAGGGACATTGAAGATCATCTAGTTCCAACCCCCTTGCCATGGACAGGGACACCTCCCACTAGACCAGGTTGCTCAAAGCCCCGTCCAACCTGGCCTTCAACACCTCCAGGGATGGGGGCTCCACAACTTCTCTGGGCAACCTGTTCCAGTGCCTCACCACCTTCACAGTGAAAAATTTTTTCCTAATATCTATCCTAAATCTACTTTCTTCCAGTTTGAAGCCATTCCCCCTTGTCCTAGCACTACATGCCCTTGTAAAAAGTCCTTCTCCAGCTTTCTTGTAGGCCCCCTTCAGATACTGAAAGATACTATAAGGTCTCCCTGGAGTCTTCTCTTCTCCAGGCTGAACAACCCCAACCCTCTCAGCCTGTCCTTATAGGAGAGGTGCTCCAGCCCTCTGATCATCTTATGCTGGTGGCTCCAGAGCTGAACGCGGTACTCTAGGTGAGGTCTCACCAGAGTAGTGTAGAGGGGCAGAATCACCTCCCTCAGTCTGCTGGCCACGCTTCTTCTGATGCAGTCCAGGATACAGTTGGCCTTCTGGGCTGTGAACGCACATTGCTGGCTCGTGTTGAGCTTCTCATCAACCAATACCACAAATCCTTTTCCACAGGGCTCTCCTCAATCCATTCACTGCCCAGCCTGTATTTGTGCATGGGATTGCACTGGCCCACATTCAGGACCTTGCACTTGGCCTTGTTGAACTACATGAGGTTCACACAGGCCCACCTCTCCAGCCTATCCAGGTCCCCCTGGATGGCATCCCTCCCCTCCAGCATGTTGACTGCTCCACACAGCTTGTTGTCATCGGCAAACTTGCTGAGGGTGCACTCAACCCCACTGTCCATATCGCCAACAAAGATGTTAAATAGTACCAGTCCCAGTACCGAGCCCTGAGGAACACCACTTGTGACTGCTCACCACTTGGACAGGGAGCCATGGACCGCAACCCTTTGAGTGCGACTGTTCAGTTAGTTCCTTATCCACGGAGCAGTCCATTGGTCAAATCCATGTCTCTCCAATTTGGAGACCAGGATGTCGTGCAAAACAGTGTCAAATGCTTTGCACAAGTCCAGGTAAATGGTGTCTGTTGCTCTTCCCTTTTCCACCCATGCTGTAACACCATTGTAGAAGACCACCAAATTTGTCAGGCCCAATTCACCCTTAGTGAAGCTGTGTTGGCTGCCACCAACCACCTCCTTATTTTCCATGCGCCTTAGCAAAGTTTCAAGGAGGATCGGCTCCATGATCTTGCTGGGGACAGACATGAGACTGACCGGCCTGTAGTTCCCCGAGTCTTCTTTTATAAACACTCTGTTAAAAGTTATACACAATAATCGGATCAGTACCACAACGGAATGGTTGGTGAGTATTTATTTGATATTTTGAATATAAAATAGTCCTAATAAAAAGTATGACTTAAGATAATATTTTTGAGTTCCTCACACTATGTCATGCTGTACACTTATGCTATAACAAATCTGCAACACAGTCTGCGGAAGTTGGAAGGACTTAATTTATAAATGTGTCATAAAGTAGCTCTGGATCAGGCCCATACAGCATAATACTGACAGTATCTCTGATCGATAGTTAACTGTAGCACTATAGCACTCGCTTAAACACACTAACCTTAAAAATTTCTCTATATTTTCCACAAAATTTTACATTTATTATCTCGAGAAAGGAGTAATACCTGCTTACATTTCCAAAGCTATTTGTTTAAGAAAAAAGAAATCTTTTTATGTCTGAAACTACATCTATTCTTTCAAATGTACTATGTGGTCTAAACAAGATGTACTGTCTCTGACAAGTGCTGCAAAACCAATCCCACTATCAATAACTTTGCCATACAGTAGATTCCTATTTGTATTACAATGTGCATTTATTCCCAATTTTCTTTTATAAAATATAGATCTCATTAATACCCTTAACTATACATACTAAAAAGGAAATCTTAACAACAATTTCAGTACACACACAATAATTTTTATGAGCATCATCGAGAGCTTTGTCAAACACTATTCTCCACTTCTGATTTCTTCATTCTTTTCTTTTTACTGAAGTGAAACACATGCCATTTTTGATTATGAGTTCAGTTTATTTCTTAAAGACAGGAAAATCTTTGAAAAAGGCTATGGGTGGTTAGTGTTTTAGAAATAAACGCAAAGAGACATACCTCATGTTTTCGGAATATGCCATGAGAACCATTGCTGGATCCTAGGTTTAATAGGCATAAGCATCTGTTGTTAAAAACTACTATTAAAATTTGTAGATAGTCAGCAGCTTCAAGTTCAAATGTTTACACAGAACCTTTAGAACAAAACTGTTCGATATCAGACCGAAATGTAAGCTTCAACTCTGAACAGCCTTTTTTGCTCCTGTTTTTCGCAGCCTAAAAATGTGCATGTGTCCTTTTGAAAACTTAGTCCTTCACTTTCAAAAACTACAGGCCCACAAATAGCAGCTGTACTTGCTAATTTTGTCTTCTGAAAATAAAGCTGACTAAATACCTCCAAAGTATTATTGAGATTTAGTGATCTTCAAAAGTTTTTTTTGCCCATATCTTTAATTCAGACACACACACATCAATGTAAATGTGTGGTTTAATTCCATGGTGAATTTGGCCTGAAATATAGATTAGCAAAATTGGAAACAGCTGTGCAAGAAACTACTTTCCTCTTCCATTTATAGTATTGTATCCCAATATAAACTCCATCATTTTAGTATAAAGTGATACCCCCCCCACTCTCTCTTCTCATCCAGATGTTTATGGATTTTTCAGATAATCTTCAGTGAAATTGCCAAAACCAACAAAAAGTCTTAACATGTAAATTCAACATATTGTTTCATGCTCATCATGGCCTTTTCTGCATCAGTGCCAATCCTCATTACATTTCAGATGTACTTCGGTCGACACTGCTACAGAAAAGAACTCTGACTCATCATCTCATTGTGGGCTGGGTTCTTATTTAATTTTTTTTGTCTGATTCATGTACTGTTTTTTTTGAAATTCTAAAAATGGTTCATGAATTGCCTGGGAGATGAGAAAATTAATAATAATGATCCAATTTACTGTACATTGAATTGAACTGATTATCATGCAACATACCGACAGACTTTTTCATGGCAAATAAGTTCTATAGACAGAGGTTTTGTTTCCCTTCATACTGGACATGTCATTATACTGTAAAATAATCATTAAGCTCTTAGGCCAAGATCCAGCAAAGTGCTTAAGCACTTGCTTAATTATAAGTTTATGCAAACTGTAAAGTGAAACTACAGAAGAGTCAAATTATATTCTTTATTACAGCTGTGACAAACTTTAGAGCTAGGCGTATACTTGAACATTTAGGTGCATCTCTTGTACATTTAAAGATGAATGACACTATAGAAATTCATAGTGTGATGATTTTTAGTAGTCTGTTTCATATTTTTATATATGGAAATATTTGTCATTTTTAGGATGTCTGTAACATTGGCCATTTGCTGGCAGGTCAAGGGTCTACATGCACCTCCAACTGATTGCAACTAAAAAAATTGCTAATTATCTTATTGGAAATAGTTTTGGAAAGCTTGATTTATCAGATGATTGAGAAAGATGAAATACTGCCTTTTGTTTTTCAAGGATTAGGCTAGATGCTTCTCTTGCAGAATCTGATCAATCCACTTCCTATGCAAAAAAATAATTATCAGACTCACAAAAGAGCCAGCTTTAGAGATTTTATTATTTCATTTTTAGCATAACTAGTGGTAAGTGCATATATTACTGTTATTCTAATGATTTCTGTAACCTAAGGACTTTCCATAGTCATAACCTTTCAATGCAGGTTTAAATTTTCTTTTAAATTACTACGTTACATGTGTAGCTTGTTTATGAGGTAGAATAGGCTACTGTAAGCAAAAGGGGACATTTACCACAGGTAAACAGGCACTCCAGCATGGCACGTTACCTGCCCTAACAATTAGGCAGCCGAGACTTGCAGTGGAATACGGAATCCTGAATTAAACGCTGAAGGCCACTGAAGAGTTTATGGCACTAGACCAAAGACCAAACCAACCAACTGATGCTGATCAAGGAGCTGCCTATAACTATTTAATATGGAAACTCTGAGAATGAGGATATGTCATGAACACTGTTCCTTTCCATCACTTACTCACTTTATTAATCAGGTTTCTGCCTGAATATTTTTGCTAAGAGGTCAATATTTATCCAGTATTTGTATAATATCAAGGCTCAAAAGACCATATTATATGAAAACCACCAAGAGAAATCATGAATCTTTTCACTTTAACCCCAAGTTCATAAAAAATAGGACCTTACCCCTGCAGTTTAACTTCATTTGCACCAGCTCATACATCTGAAGTGGAGCCTGAGCGTTATCGAGGTACACTTACTAAATCAGGCCCTCAAGGGGAGATAGACAGAATCACTGGGATTTAGTTTGGGCATGAAAGATTCTGAAGTGTTCAGGAATGTCAGGACAGGTATATCCTTCATTTCCCGGACAGAAATACAGAGGGTTTTGCTTCAAGGGTACTAAAGTATTTAAGCATATGTACTTCATTAACTGAGTTTCCTCAAAGGCATTATGCTGTCTAACACACTAGAATGTCGTCAGCCTCCATTGCCTGATACAGGCTCACAGGGAGGCAACTTGGTTTATCCTGTGGCACAGTACACACCTTAAGATAACTGAGTGATCTTTACAGCGTTAGTTGGATTGTGACACGCAATCCAGAATTTTGCCTTTTTCATTTTCACAGGAATTGCGCTTCTGAGGATAAACGTCCAACTTGAAAACTTGGTTCTCACTTAGAATTTGAGAGAAGCGAGATGAAAGTTGTCGGAGATTAGCATAAAAATTTCAGAAAACAATAATTGAAACCAAAATTCCTACGCTGCTTCTTAAGATTGATATCCTATGACAATGAGCTTTGATAAATCACTCTAGCTGAGGCTCTATTCTTATGTTCTTTACAGAGTGTGTGTAATAAATCAATATACTGACAGATTTAAGAAAACCTCTCATTCTAGCTTCATTGCGTGAGATATCTTTGCAATACAGTAAAATCTTTTTTTCAGTAATGGAAGTCTTCCACTGAGTGATGTGTATAGAACATCGCTTCCTTCCTCGGTAACACAAATATTCAGAAAAAATGTACTGTTTTCTGCTCGGTTTTGTTTAACTGATTTCTTTCCATGTACCTAAACCAATCACTACAAGAGCTTTCGAAGTTGCAAATTAACACCTCATCTAATATAAACTAATGATATAAAAGTCATTAATCGCTGGTTAATTATTTTTTAATAAATATGATGTAGCATGTAAAGCTTCAGCTCTGAGTAATAAAAACACAGAGACAGGAAAAGATAAGCAATAGATGAGACATGAAATGATGCAATATTAGAAGAGACAAAAAAATTAGTTTGAAAAGATCTGTCAGGACTATTTCAGACAGAACTCAGAAAAATACTGTTCATTGCATGGAACAGTATCACTTAAAACAGAAGCACTGCTCAACATTTAAATTCCACTCTCAACACTAATTCTAAATTTAATATTTCACCTCAGCTTATGTTTGATTGAATTTCAGTAAAGCAAGACCAATCACTTTATTTAACTATCCTCTTACTTTTTCACATGCAGACGCTACCTTAAAGCAAAACAAAAACTTTTGACTTGAAGCAGGGAAGGTTAGGGATGATTTTTCTTAAATGCACTATGAAAAAAAATTCTTCTTAACAATTACCATGTACAGAAATTCTTATCAGCATTAAATAATTCATATCGCAACAGCATCTAGAAGTCCTGGACATACATGAGGATCCCTTTCCACTATGTATTTTGCAAACTGCACAATAAAAATATGATCCCTTACATGAAAGAATTAATGAGAATTACAAGGAACTAGCTTGCTCAATGCTTTTGGGATTAGTTTGCTTCTGCAAGCTTGCCTGCTTTTCTTGGTCATTCCCAGAATTTCCACAGATGCATGTAAAATAAGGAAAGGTTTTTCTCTTGTGCACTTAGGCCTACTAACATTGAGAATAAAAACATAAACAAGTTTCTAACTAAGGTAAGTCCCCTATACATATATATCATTTTCTTTTAATTTTCTTTTTTATTGCTCATGTTTGTGTAGCAAGTGCTTGGAGGTATCACCCTTGAGAGAACCCAATAACTGCACAAAAAGAACACACGGATTTTCCTCCCTCCCTGACTTTGAGGAAGGCAAAACACACATTAATGAATTTATACTGCATTCCTTCAGCATTTGTTGACACAGTATTATTTGTAAAATAAAACAAAACACAGCAAAGGATAGGACTATATTTGAACTCTCTGAATATTTTTTTCATAGTCTCTTTTTTGAGGAATCAGAAGTCAGTGCATTCGATTTTTTTAATTAAATCATTTTGAAAGTAGACGGACTAATAGAAATGCTGCTCAGTTGTGCATATTTCTTAGTACAAACCAACCATTTTCTGAGGTTGCAAAAAACTTCTTGGGAAAAAAAAGAATAAAAGCAAGCTAAGTTTTCTTTGCAATGCTTCAATAAAGACAGACAAACCCCAAGGAACTTAAAAAGACAAAACATACGTGATAAAAATATTGCTTGCAGTTCTGCTGGACAAATTCTTAAATTCTTATCTGCTCCTTTGTAAGCACAGTTACCATGCAAAGACATAGTCTCACCAAATTCACCCAATATTTTGGCAATACGAGGTATTATATATTTCACTTATAACTGAAAGCTATCTTTGTTTTGAAAGCAGAGGAAGTCCTGCAAGTGTCTGAGGTGTACATGGACATCCACCTATCCGTTCCCAATGCCTACGTGCATGCAAGTCTAATCAGCTCCATATACATGCACAATTATCCATTAAATTCATTATACTGCATGAGTAAGTACATTTTCACAGACTTGGGGTCTTTTTCACATACAAATGTTCTTCAAGTATTACCAACCTTCCTCAAGAATTAAAGCCAAAGCAAAGAATATTAAGTAAAATGCTTAAGGCAATTATTTTAAGAGAAAGTTCAAATAAGACAGATGACAGATCAATTTTTCAACAAAAATAGCTCTATTCTATAGAAAAAATAGCTTAAATCTCTGAGGCACTAAAACATTTTTCCATTAAGAATTCTTCCACAGCCACTCAATTTCTCAGAGGAATTTTTGTAATTTTTTTTTTAACAAATTTTAATGGTGTCCATTTTAACAGTTGCATACTTAACTCCAGCCCTCAGATCAATCTGGATCCACAATTTTTCTAGCCAGAAGTTCACTATTATGTACACCACCAACTATTTTTCTTAATTATGACAACTATACTTATGAAAAACTTGGAAGCAATGATGAGCAGTTATTACAGGTTCATCTGACATTATCTTCTCTCTCAGAATGCAAGCAGGGTTAGGGTAGATCATCAGAGTAGGAGACAATACAGATGCCTACTGTTAACGTACTACAGTAGCCCAAAGAGTGGTATCAATTTTTCCAGTTGGCACTCCACCCTCCACACCTAGTGCCACATCAATAGCAAATTATGCAGAACCACACAAAACCTGCAAAACTTGGAAGTGACACTACAAAGGCTTGATTTTATTTACTCTTTGTTGACCACAAGACTTTCAACTCTTGCGTGTCATCAACAAAGGGTTCATGCTTTGTTGATGAGTGCTTGACAATGAGAAATACAGAAAGTATAAGACAAAGAAACCAGATAGACCTTTCTAACTTTTGGTGTCTTAATTTAGAGCTGTTGACTTTATTCAGGTACTGAAGAGAAGAATTATTTTATCAGAGAAAGCCTTTTCCCCTCAGCATTTATGCAAGAATTTAGAAAAATGCTACAAGAAATCTTCAGATGAGCCTTTATAAACAGGTGGAGCACAAATTAATTTAAACCAAGCAAATTAATTAAGACACAAGTTAAGCACCATCCAAGGAAGACTTCTCAGAATCACAGTTGTGGACATAAGTGCATATGTTCTGCCTTTTTTTTTTCTTTTTACCTGTTCTACAGCTTCTATAATTTTAGAAACATTTCTCATATGATAGACACAACTCTTAAAGGCTCCAGTGTCCTGCAATATTACATTACATTAGGCAATATTACATACATTGGGAAGAAAATGTAACAGAATATTCTTTTTGCTTATTAAAAAATACAATGTTTAGAGCAAGCACAAACAATGGATCAGTTAGTTTAATTTTCTAGGATACACACATAAGGTTACAATACACAGAAGGATCTGTGCTGTACATTTCAACAACAATAGCTACTATTCGGTGAAATAAAATGATTGCACCTACTGAGTTTCCAAAGCTTAAATCATGCTGAAGAGAACAAGGATTTTAAACAATGTTATAAAATTGCAGATATACTGAACTTATTTACCAGGTCTTGACAGTGATAACTAGCATAAGCGATGCAACAGAATAATCACATTTTTATAGATGTCTTATTCTACTGTTCCGTGCAGTATGCCAGTACAACATAAAAAACTATTTGAATAATCCAATGCAAGTCTGCAGCTTGCATTAGGTGTGTTTTCTATGACACTTTGAAAGACTAAGGTGTTCATTAAATGCAATGTACTCCACCCACATTATAGGAGAACCCTTGGATGACTAGAGAGAGCTCTTCACAATGATAATTAGAGTGGGTTTGATGTGGTTGGAGACGAAGGTATAGTAAGCGTCCTTGTTCTAGAGCTAGCATCAGAACAGAAGTCCTTATAACAAAACGAAGCGTATGTCTGGAATTTTTACAAGTGCGACAACTGACAGGGAAAAAAATGAAATTTTGTAATGGTAGAAGTTACGAAATCGACATCAGCAGAATTGTGCTACAATTAAAGAGTTTTGTTTTCACTATTTGTAGGTAGACAAATATGCCCCAAGATTTCAAAAACCTTTTGAACACGTAAAGGATAATACAGTTCTTTCTGTCCTGAAAAGATTAGTCTAATAGGTGATAGCAAGCTTATGATGGCAAAGTGAAGCTCCATAGTGGTTTAAAACTTTGATACCCATACCCTGTGTGAAATGTTTAAAATGCAATACTGAATATAGAATACCATATCTTCCAAGAATATACCTACAATTAATCACTCAAAAAATACATATATTTAAACAAGATATAGACATAGTGCTGCTCTTCACATTTTTTTTTTCTTGAAACGCAGATTATTAATCTAAACTTTATTTTAAATTAGACCTAAAGTGGTTCTATTTTAAGGACCTGAGATTAGCTTCAAAAGATTATGGATAATTACAATTTTATCCAATGCAGGGATAATTTATTCTTAAAATGAAATATTGAAATAGGCATAAACCTGAAAAATTTCAGCTGGAATCTCAGGCCAGATTTGCAGAGGCTTACGGCCCCATGAGAATTATTACTGAACGTAATGGAGGCTAATCATCACTAAAATGCAGGTTGGTTAGTAATGATTAGCCTACTTGTTTTGTAAATGTGACAAGGTTGAAATTATTAATTGGAATCTAATTAATAACTGTATTATGACAAAAATTGGCTTTATAACTTGGAATCAATAACGAGTATTAACTATTGAACATTCGCTATTGAGTTAATAATTCATTTGTAAGGTTTGCAATTACTTTATGACAAAATACACTAAGGTAAAGTATTTAATATGGACCCACAAGAGTGATTCTAGTTAAAGGCTTTTTGAGGAGAGTGTTGTCGGGTTTGTTTTGTTTTTTATAATGGATCCGATTATGAAAATCCGACAGTTTTGAGAATAAAACTACCCTTTACCTCAAGTTCTAGTTAGCTTTCTCTAGCCAAAGAATTTTTTTTTTTTTTTTTAATTCTTCTAAAACATTTCTGAGGCCTTATTTATACAGGCATCTTACAACAGCTGAACTCACATCTGGGTTCAACTTCTTTTAAGTGAACTATTTCAGTCACGTTGCACCTCAATATTCTTTTTGCTTCAACATGGATTCACGGTGGACTTATTGAATATTGCTTTAGTCTGACTAGAACAATGATGAACAAAGAGCCTGGTTAACAATTTGGACAGCATGTCCTTTTATCTCTTTATCAGTATCATCTACTGTCTTGTGACCTAATAAGAAAAAAACGTGAAACTTCTCTAAGAAAAAGCAAGTTTCAAGTAGTAACAGGTTGAACTGTATTATATATCAGGAAAAAGCTGCTATTTGCTGAGCCTGACCCATGTAATTCAGTGCAAAAAATGACAAGTAAATGCTCCTATGACTTATATCTCAAAACCAGTCTTTTCTTACCAGACAGTTCTAAGTCTGAGACTGTCTATTTTCACAGGAAACATAACCTTTTAAAAAGGCTTGTTTTCATTTTTAAAAAGATTTATTTTCTGATTACTGGGTATGATATTAAGGAACTATGATAGCCCTTAGCAAATCCCCTTCTTTTTCAGATGGAGATGTTACTTTAAAATTCTACTTTGAAAGACATCTGCTTAAGGAAAGTTTAGAGCCAAACTCAGACTCAGCAGCAGTGCTGCTACATTCTCAAGATTTTTTGTGTAGACCTTACTTTACTTTATAAGCTTATGATGCTAGTTGCAACTGAACATGAATATCCTCTATATGACAAGAAAATTATGTACAAAAATTCCCTAAACTACACTGTCAATTTCACAAAAATGTTTTTATCCAAATCTGTAGTGCTTGTTACAAGGTAAAGTTGCTTGAAACACACAGAGAATAAAAGCATTCTTAATTTTTAAAATGACAATTTTTACCTAAACCATGTCACATTTGTGAAAAGACACAAACTGCTGCTCTCTTTTGGCAGTTTACTACTTAATGAAGCATATAAGTATCAATAAAAGGCATATTAAATGAATTTAAGGCAAACTGTATCATTATTTTGTTTGTTGAAACATTTAAAAACCTGCATAAACCAAAGGCATAAGTAATACTTAGTTAATTTCCCCACTGTTAATTTCTGAAAATATTTTGTTTCTCTGCCACAGTATTTGCAATAGTAAAGACATCTTAATTCTTTTGCACTGGGAAATAAAAGATCTCCATTATGAGACCACATAAGCACATGAAGTCTTAAGATTTTCCTGTTTGTTGAGGTTCTCTTATATTTATATTTTGCACTACATTTCGATAGAACTTCTTCTAGAGGTTGGCGCAGAAACAAAGATGGGAGACCAAGGTGAGTCTTACGTGTAATCAAGTCTAGTAAACTCATGTGAAAAGACATAACTGTGTTTCAGGAGCCCCTCGTGAGTGTATACATTCCCTTCCCCAGTCTAGAGGAAGAATCATTTTAATAGTTTACTTCAGATTCAATATTTTCTGTGCCCTGAGGTAGGTGGGATGTGATGTCATCCATTTTCTGTAAGACTTTTTGGAAATTTGGCCATTTTTAGATTTTCTTGAAGAATCTTCCTAGACTAATATTTTTGAGATTTGCTCTCCTCTCATGCAGTTTAATAAAATGTGAGCAGTGCAGTGCAGTAAATTTATTTATAAGTGTTCCAGGACAATTATTTACTACCTTCAAATTCAGTAATACAGGAATGTAGAAAGCTATAAATATTCTAAAACTCCCTCTCTAGAGCAATCCTTGAAGTCTTATTCAGATAGATTAAAAGGCTAACTTTGGATAATCTCTTCCTTTATGTTTGGAAAGTGCCTTCCGCCACTTCCAGAGAAGCTAAACACTAAGCATGGCTAAGATAGCCTAGTGGAGAGAATGTCATGTTTTCTAATTAAGAGAATATAAAAGGAGCCTGCCAAATCTCTGAATTATGGGAACAAAATTCTGTGAGACTTTCTATTACCACTGGCAAAAATAGGATGCAAACACACACTGTCTATCTCAAAACCTCTCAGAACATCCAATCTGTACACTGTCCTTTTCAAACATGGCCTGTAGGATCAGTAACTGTTATATTAGGACTTCTATATTTTCAGATTATTATGCACACCAGAACTTCAAAAGCTCTGTTTTGACCATGGGCTATTACTCACATTTTAAAAAGGCTTCATTGTATATGTTGTTATCACAACGGTCATGGTATTGACCCAGCATGGTACTGAATTAAGAACTTCAAGAGTGATGGGAAAGCTTTTAACTCTTTTGTCACCTGAAGAACCATAATGTCCTGAAGAAGAACAGAGGAGGATACCTGCTCCAGCAGGTTATATCAGCACACGTTGATCAGAAGAACAAGTAAAGGAGTACAAGGTCCTCTTTTTCTTCCCTCTGAAGTTATCAATTATGCTTATGATGCTCCCAAGCATCATAACTTATGTAACTGCAAGTGTATAACTGGAAGTGAAAATGCACTCCTAGGAAAAGGAAAAGACATGTCGTGCCTGGTACACAGATACATATAGCCCGCTGATACACCAAAAGCTGACTTTCAAATGTTAAGGTACAGAAAACCCTACGAAACCTTAATCGGAGTTGAAATATAATTTACCAAAGTAGAACTTCAGTAACTCTGGTTTAGTACTTTCATGACATCTCAGTGATAAAGCAGAATATACACAATATGCTTACACGACACAAACCTGACAGTTAAGGTGCAAGGGAAAAGCTATTCGGGCCACCGGACTGCCCGGATCAAGGTGCATAGTACCATTGCCGGTAGTGTCATAGTAAGAGCGTTTTGAACCACCCAAAGCGGATTCAACAAAAATTATTTGACTCCATAATCAGTGAACCTCATTAATTTGCAACTTTGTGTCCTGCTTAGATTTTTTTTTTTTTTTTTTATGCATTTTATATCTAACTCATGGTGTACAGTAAAAGTTCAAATTTAATTTGCCTTGGTGTTACCACCAACAGTGGCAGGGGAAAACTATTACTGTCAGGCAGCTGTACATCAGGGTTTGAAGTAGCTTGTTTATCATTATCGGTATGATTATTACAGCTTGGATACTTGTATACAAAGCAGTATGAAATCAGAAACATCCTTGATACACAATAACAGATAAATGCCAAATAACCTATTTATTTTGTTAATAGACAACCCCATATTTCTATTAATTGTCAAGCCTGCATAACATCATCTGGTAGCTTGTGGAGAACTAAACAGGGCCTGCTTTTATTCAGTTTTTATTTAATAAATTTGACGAAGAGAGATAACACAATGTTTATCTCTGATAGCAAGCTGGGGAGAGTTCGGACAATTCTGAAGATCAAGTTTAGAATACAAAAGGATCATGATAAACTGGAAGAGTAGTCTGAAATCAGAAGGATGTAATATTTTACGTATCTTCATTGTATTCTATTTGAGGAAGAAAAACAACTAATACAAAAATACCGAACGGAAAACAATCAACTAGACAAGTATCATAGCAAAGTACGACTAAAATAATAGCAAGTATTTCTCACTGAAAATCTAAGTAAAGAAGAATAAAGTATAAAATGTATTATAAATTTATCTAAGCAAATTTATCATGCCAGTTCTTGTTTTCTCTTCAAGAGACAGTCCACAGCATGGTATCGTATGAAAGCCATGTCAATGATCATTTCAATGAATGTCCCTTTCGGTAAGTTTTACTTTTATGGCAATGGGATCAACGATCAGGCCATTTATAGATCATACATAATGGTCTTACATTAACAACTTCATAAGACCTTGTAGGTAGAGAGATACAGTCTGCAATATTCTCAACAGGCTATAAAAGGCAAATATTTTGCTAAGACCAATTTATTTTTTGTAAGGTAGCAAAAGGCCTTAATGTAACACCAGCGAAATATGCTAATGGGTATATGTAAACGGATTAAGTTTAACTGAATTCTGAGGAAAGCTCTTAAATATAGGAAATGGAAAACTCTGGCAGAATGCCCTATGTTCTGTGTCCACTGCATTTCATGGTACCAACCACTGCCCTTTTTATCAGTTTGTCACAGTCTTTTATTAGCTGAAAAAGAAAATTTCATTTTGACATCCGGTCTGCCTAATCAAGTTTGTATAATCAAGCACTAAAGGTGGAAAATAATAAATTAAAATTACTCATACAATCTTTATGTATGTCAAAGCCATTCAAAGACACAACATGACTACAAAATAATATATTAAACTTGTTATGTCACCTAAAGCACATATTTATGATTTCTATCCCCATGGCTATTGCACTCCTCTATATCTTTTTTTCCTCCATTTCACGCAGACCTTCAGCCCTACAGCAGCAAGCCATGACTCCCCGCCTGCTGATATTCTGATATTCCTCCTACTCTTTCTAGATAATGCAATGTGTGGGGTCGCATTCACCTCAGCCTTATCCCAACATGCAGTCCAGACTTCACCTGCTCACTCATAAAATATTCCTGGGTTCTTCAATTAGGCTGTACATCTCTGTATGTATATCTGATACATATACATCTGTGTATGTATATCGGATAAACAGAAAACATGCATATGTATAAAAAAATTAGAAACAATATTTCTAATAAAAGTGACAGTGAGAAAATATGCAATGAAGAGTAACATTATACCATTAAAAATTCCAATACATTAAGTTTTTACTGCCTTATTGCTTACTGTGAATTTAATGAAGTATTGAGTTGTATAGCTTTCAAAAAGGGGAGAAAATAGCATCTGTATGAACATAATTGCAACAAAATTAGGTTTAAAGCAGAAAAAGAAAAACTAGCGTAAGATTTTTCTTTTGCATATAATGCTGTAGAGTAAGCATATTTAATTTGAAAAATAGCATGCAACCTTGTGCATAACTAAAAAGCAAAAATAGTACACTATATGAAACTGGATATTTACTGAATCTAGTGATGAGCAGGTGTAACTGCTGTTTGCAGGAAATATTTGAGAATGTATGTTCCTATACATATGAAAAAAGCAAGAGATGTTCATATATATATAAAGTTTGGGAATATCTGGAATACCTGAGAATCTTGCATTTTCAATTTTCTAGAGTATTACATGTGTAAAAGACAAATGATATCATGTAATTTGATCCCAGAAACTGAAGTGTGTTATGGTACAGTGGTTCTGAGAGAAATAAAAGATAGTACAATGCGTATGGTTTACCAGCTTCACCACTTACAGTTTAACCCTTGACCTGTAATCTTTATTCCAAAGTAACTGCCAAAATCTAAAAATCATGTTACTGTTTAACATTTGCAGAAATTATTAATGCTAATTTACTACTACTGCAATAAAATCCTATTACATCAACAAAATGAGTGAGGTCTTCAACAAAACTCGGTCTTTTGCCTGCAGCTGCTAATAGCAATCCGACAGGGCTGAAAGTTTAGATAGAATACATCACCACAAATCTAAAATGATGAAATACAATATTCTGAGACCTTGCCTATTCCTTTTTATTACATGGGAAATGAACCTCTCTGAAAATCTGGATATCCTTCTGGATATTTAGGCAATTGACAGCCTATTTTAACAAATAAAGCAGTGATGCAAATACCATGTCTGGAACACATGCAAGAAGCAGAAAGAGAAACGCTCTATACCATTGACTGTCAAAGCTTGTGTCAAATTACATTTGAGTGCTAAAAAGCATTAAAAATATTCTAGAAGGGCAGTGGAGACCCATGTGCCCTGAAAATCCGCTGTTAGCGGTCAGTGGGAGGACCATATAGCTCTATGAAGTGGAGGGGCAGGATGCTGTGACACAAGACCAGCAACTGGTACTGCTATGACTGCTGTCCAGGGCTAGGGATGCTCAGAAAGACCGGGTTTACAGGGTCAAATTTAATAGGAAAGAACTGTCCTGATCCCATACGTTTGGAAAATACTGCACTATGCCGTTCACTTTTTTTCAAAGAGTGAAGATTTTTAAAAAGCGCATCATGTTTGTAACGGAGAGGGGGGTACAGTACAGTTAATGAATTGATTTGAACAAGAGATTGCGTAGAAGTTTGAGCAATGATCATCGGAAATCATCTAGATTGAGTAGATGGACGTGATTTTGCTCCATCTACTTGGAAAGATAATCAAAGAGCTAAAATAAGGTTATTCGTGATTGTATTTTAAAAATTCACATTGGGAGCTCTATCTCACTAGATAAATTTTAATGTCATGTACAATTCAGCAGTAAGATTGGAAGTGGCATGAAGATGAAAGCATTCTAAAGCTCAAATTATCGTTGCCCAATATAAAGCTTAGGAACTCAGACTATCTATCCCTGCTTGTTAAATGCTCTAATTGTTGTTTACTCATTTTGTTGCTTAGCTTGTTTGTTTTTATTGATTTTGTTGTTGAGTATTTTGTAGCATTTTGTGCCTATTGTGGTTTGGGTTTGTTGTGCATTTTAATGCAAATGTGTTCATAAGAAGTGATTTTGTATTACCGTGAGGTTTTTTTCTGTTTTGTTTCTTTTTTCCTTAACAACTTTGCATCTCAAATCTACTCTGCTGCCAAATGGACCTCTGTGTCACGCTTGGCTAAGTGACAAGATTGTACTGGTTGATGAATGTACTTCAATGCATCTAAGTAATCTACCAGTATGGATAGATTATGTAAATGTAAATCAGAATAGGTCCTAGGACCACTAACATGAACGTACATGGATAGTAAGCGTATCACGTAATTCAGGAAAGCACCAAGAACAAATCAGATAGAGTAGACTGTAGACTACTCACCGTAAGAATAGACTGTAGAGACTCCGTAAGAGTAGTCTGTAGAGGAGACTGTAGACTGACTCTCCGTAATCTTAACTCCTGCTCCTGAAAAGTACTCAGCGATGATAAAACTCTGCATACATGTAGAATCTGGCAGATTTTATATATTTGAAAGACAAAGTGTCTGGGAATTTAGCCTAAACTTCTTTTTGTCTGTCACTTAAAACAATAGCAAACTCCTCTTTGCTTGTTTCCATCAAGCATCAATTCTCTTCTTAGTAGCAGTCATAATTAATATGGATTTTTAAAAGAGCACAAAAAGCTCATCCTTGCTCTGCGTGCAGCTACCAAAGATTAACTTGAACATCTCTATAAAGACACTACCTTGAAAATGGATACCATATTTCATAGCCCTTTTGAAACACCCTGTAACGGACATTTTTAAAATAGTTGGGAGTTGTATTGCCAACATAAAATGAGACAAATATATATTCAATGGCATACCTACATGCATATATCTGCCGAGAGCTATTTGAAAAGTGAAAGCATTATCCTAAAGCCAATTGTCAGCCTACATACAGCCATCAAACCTGTGTCTACAGACTTTTAAGCATATCTGGACAATTAGCCATTACTTTTCTTTTCCCCCCTCAAAAAAAAGTAAGTGCTTACCTTGTGATCCCAGGATATTACAGCAGAAACATAAACAAAACTAGAAGAATAGTACTGAATTCCATTTTGATTTTTGTTAGAGAGAAAATAAAACAAAAAAAAATAGCTTTCAGAAATTTAACATTACTGCTTGCCTCCTTATTCAGAAAAAAAAAAAAAAAAACAAACCCAAAACAGTATTTCCTAAATTTGCATGGAAAAGTAAATCATTTTGAACCCTTGCCCTCTCAATGTTTCCTTGATGTTAAAATGTACAGAAAGGTTGGTCAATGGCTGTAAAGAATGTGATATACTGTTCTTGCACATAAGAAAATATTTTGGACTGAGAAATCAGAATAGCATACAATTTATTTGTACATATTAGATATGATTGAGGACTTTCCTTTTCTAAGCATATATATTTGAGAAAAATATATTGTTTGTTCCTAACAACATTGTGGATCCCTGCTACATTTCTTAGGTTTTTAGAAAGTAAATTAATTTTGAGTTTCCCTCAGAAAAAGCATCTTCCTATGGCGTCGTTAGTCCCCGTATTAAGGGATGGTGTTCGCAGAACAGATTATGCTGCTAGTGGCCGGTTGAGAACACTTAGGCATTTGGACCGAACCAACTGCTGGAAGCCTTCATTGACCTTTTTCAAGTTGCTCTGAAAATAGGGAACGAAAACTTTAGTTAGAATAAAAGAACTGTGGCAGCTCAGCCCCGAGAATCTGGCTGCGGTGATCACTGTCTCTTCTTTTCTTTCCTTGTCCCCTTCCCTAGGGAGGTAGGTGCAGACCATGAACTCACCTTTGCAATGAAATGGCTCCTTTAGAATGAGAAAGCAGTTTTATCACAGGCTCTTATCTAAATTTTGGTGTTGACTATTGTGTTGTCGCACCACTAGGATCACGAAACGTGCTTCTGCTAGAACCTGGACGGAGTTCACTAACCCATTTATTGAAAACCACTACATGTTAATGAAACCATCAGTGAGAAGAGTGCGTACTGTGTATCAAATTCACTGCTGACATACTTAGTTACAATATGGTAAAATCAAAGGCACTTTTGGACATAATGACAGTCAATCCAGCCCCTATGATTCACTGGTTTGTTTTGTACACTGTGTTATCATTCTTAAAAAGGTGTGCTTTAGAGTGCTTTCATTTAAATTTTTGCATTAAATACCCGCTTATCAACTAAGCAATATTTAGAAATTATATATACTTTGTAGCAAATTTTAGTACTGAATTCTAGTTCCAAATTACTTTTGCTTGATTAAATTTTCTTCCGCAGCCTGTCTGTCTCTGCCTGATGTGTCTGAGTCAGTAACTGGGAAAGTGTCTTCTATCAATCAATGACAGAAAGTGCTGAATCTGAAGATGCTGACTGAGCACCATGGAGGGCAGGCAGGCTGCTGATAGCAGTCAAGGGAAGTTCAAAAATTTCAATATGAGGGTTAAAAGCCTTTTTTAAAGTGATCCAAGGATTAATCGGGAAGACAAAAAATATGCTTCTCAAACAAAAGTGCAATAAATTCATTCACCTGAAATTGGCACTTAGACAACAAAATAAAAGAATTATTACCACTGACTAGCAGCTGAACTTTCTCCTATGGCAATGACTAAAAAAACAAGGACGTGTTTCATGATTGCTTTCTCAATACTGTATGCCAAATAAGATTTTAAATATTCCGCAGTGAACTAAACAGAGATTAAGTAAACGTTATTACAACCATTTAAGAGCTCTTAAACAAGGATGAATGTTTACAACAGCAAGTAACTTCAGTAATGACTTTCAGAGATTATAACCAATTTCCATGAAGAACTGCAGTGCTATCCATTGCTATGAGACAGTGATTATTATTCAATTTTGTCATCGTTTGGACTGAGCTGGCCACTAAAATGAACGACAGACAACTTTCATTGTCTATTGATTAATCAGTTTACATGTGAAATATGTGCAGAATTTAATTTTTAATAAATATATGTATACCTATAGTAACATGTTTAATTAACTACAGACCTGTACATCCCGTCATAAAAGTATAAAATTATCAGTCTAAAAACCAACTGTAATTGGCCTGCTTAGGAGGGGTAAATCATATCTGTTCAACCTCATTATTTTCCCGGTCATGAATGAAGTTTTCACTCTTCATATGCAGAAATTAACAATGCACAATAACCACCGATGCTAGGAATGGCACATGTGAATATTGAACTTAGTTTTTATTTTGTAATAATGTTTCCTTTATTTTCAGGTCCTTGTTTTCAAGCCATATTTCTGAAAATACTGGCTTCTTAATAAAAAGTCGGGAGCTCCCCCATCAAAGAAGGGTTTGGCAAGGCCAAAATTGCACAGGTAGTGCCAACAGAAAAGAGCCATGAAGAAGAATAGGAACTGATTTTCTGCAAAGCCAATTGATTTGATAATTGTAGCCCATATTGGCAGACAAATTCAAGATGTCATTTAGCAGTGCTTTGTCAAGGTTAATGAATATGCTTGTCTCTGGCTAGTAAGAACAGCATCACTATGGATCACAATTAGCTGCTCACAATCATCTGTTGTTTACATCGCACAGAGCAATGTGCCATTTCATAGATACAAAACTACCTATTTTATGTTTTGCCCTATACAGGGGAACTTTTGCGTACACATGGCAAACAGGCCGCACCGAGTTCCTAACATGAAAATTTAGTTTTTAAACAAAATGCTATTTAGGGAGTGAAAGGACCATGGTCCAAATGCTGGTTAAGAGCTCTGAATCTGAACTTCCAGCCAAGGCATTACTTTCCTTTTGTCAGTTATTGTCCCATTCAAGATACTTGTAGATTTTTATACTGGGACCGTGCAGTTCCAATTAAATCATTTTGCACTGGTGATAACTTATTTCTGTGAATTTCAATTACTAGCTTAAAATTTCAAATCTTATGTTTTTATTGAATTAGTTATGTTCCATCTACACACTGTTCCAATGGAGTAATTCCTATCAAGCAGAAGAGAGATTTTCAAAATCTAGGAAAAATCCTTTGATAGTATATATACACAAGTAACCAAATATCTTCCTTTCATTTTTGAATTAAGTAAAAAAAAAAAAAAAAGAAATATTCTTCAAACAAGAATATTCAACTGCTTGTTAAATTTTTGTCGGCGTATTTGCTCCCAGTTCTCTAAGTAATTAATTTAATTTTCATACATGATCACAGGAATCATAACTAAAATCAACAAAATTGCTTGTGGGAATTACAGAGAATTTGCTGAATATTTTCTAGCATGTTATTTCAGTTTCTACCATCTTAATTACAAGTGTTCATGACAATAAAATTAAGATAATAAAGGAATAACTTTTAAAACCAGATCTTTCCTTCCAACTGACACTTAGTATCACAGACTCGTCCTTCATTACTCATGACCACCTACATTCATTATTGCACTGTTTTAAGAGACTTTAGAGATACATAATATTAAATTGATCAAGTTGAGTTATCAATATGACAAAATATGGAACCTGAATTTTGTCCATGATCAGAAATCAAACTATATTATAGCCTATAACATAAACTTAAACATTAATGTATTTGTACTGATATTAAAGCCTTTAGTGCCTAAGAAAGTTTCAAAAAACCAACAAAAAAAAAACCCAAGCTCATAAAACGCGTACAGTAAAAATGTAGTAATTCACATGGGCCAGAAGCTCCATCACAGATTACCCTGTTTTATAATTTAATGTAGTAAGTGAACAAATACAATTAAAAACAGAGTAATGAGTCTTAAAATGCACTTTATTCATGTGTTTGACAAGTATAATTTTGTTATGATAGTACTTCATACTATACTTGTAAATGTTCAACAGTGCATTTGGTAAAAGTAATGTAGTTTAAGTAATGCAAGATTTCATTAAAATAAAGTTACAGCATCTTCATCTGAAATGTGGAAATATTTCTAGTGTACAGAAGTATACAGTAATGATTTATGAAGAATTTACTTTAGCAAAATAGTAAGAAACCTATATTGCGCATGAAAGGAATATCAAAATTCACTTATTTTTCATCCACCGGTGAGAGAACTCATTCATTCACTTTTAAGACTGGAATTTTGTCTGTGTGTTCCCTACAATATTCTCAGTCTTCCCAACAGAAATACTGCTAATGTAGCTCCTCTTTGCCACTGTGAAAACATGAACACAAATACTTGAGCATACCTGCACCTCTAAGCATCAAAACAGAAGAGTGGCTGAAAAACACTAATGAATTCTTGCTGGACAGTGAAAGTTAATTTTTTTTTTTTTTTTTCATATAAAAGCTTTTCTGATAGTAGGAGGAGAATATTGGTCTACTAAAGTTTTCTTGAGGAAGGTCTGAACATGTGACTCTCAAAATTCTGTCAAGATTTATGATTTCCAAGTGGAAAAGGGTGGAAAACAGAGTGGCAGAAAGCAGGCATATGGGGCGGGGGGGGAAGAAAAATTCTAGTTTCAAAATGAAATTTTTGAAACTCTAACTGTTGAAAACTTTCTTTTTTCCAAATAACACATTGTCACTGTTATCCAAAATCCAAACTACAGAACCTTCCTAGTGCAGGGATAAAGGATTTTAATATGAAAAAAGAAATTAACCTTTTTTCATGTTTGAAAGGTGATAAAAACTATTTCTAAAGTTATGCCAACACAATTTTAACTTTATTTTTTTATTTTCCCATCTTCCCTGGGAAGCAACAAACTATAGTTGCACCCACCTGAAAAATTGCCATTGTGGAAATTTCTAGTGATACAATCAAATAAGCAGCCAAGTAACACAAGCAGTTTGATGACTCATTGAGTTAGCCTTGTCAATGTAAACGCAACAAGGTGAAAAATAAGACAGAAAAGAATTTGAATTTGGACACTTCTATTGGCCAGTAACACAGAATAGTTCATATTTATATTCCAGTATAATCTTATGGAAAAGTGAGAATTGCACATGACAATCCAGAGGCAACAGTGCAAATGTGTGTGTTGATACACAAAGTCTTTATGTAAAAACCAAAGTAGTTAGTACCTGGCTATTGACATTAGAGGTACTTGGCTGAGAAAATAGTCAAGATCCTTAGTGAAATGATGAATTAACAACATCATTACCTATGCCTGAAATATACTTCAAGTTTGGGTGAGAGCACTTGTGTTCCAGTACTGGAGTCCAGTATAGCTTTTGCTCAATACCTAGAGATCACAGAATCACAGAACAATCAGGGTTGGAAGGGACCTCTGGAGATCATCTAGTCCAACCTGTCTGACAGAGCAGGGTCACCTATAGCAGGCTGCACAGGATGGCGTCCAGGCGGGATTGGAATGTCTCCAGTGTGGGAGACTCCACAACCTCTCTGGGCAGCCTGTGCCAGTGCTCGGCCACCCTCAGAGGAAAGAAGTTCCTCCTCATGTCTAGATGGGACCTCCTATGTTTAAGTTTGTGCCCATTACCTCTTGTCCTATCACTGAAAAAAAGACTTCCCATCCACCTGGCACCCTCCCTTTAAGTATATCTAAGTATCGATAAGATCCCCCCTCCGTCTTCTCTTCTCCAGACTAAAAAGACCCAAGGCCCTCAGGCTTTTTTCATAAGAGAGATGCTTCAGTCCCCTAATCGTCTTCATAGCCCTTTGTTGGACCCTTTCCAGCAGTTCCCTGTCCTTCTTGAACCAGGGACCCCAAAACTGGACACAATACTCCAGATGTGGCCTTACCAGGGCAGAGGAGAGGGGGAGGATGACCTCCCTCGACCTGCTGGCCACATTCCTCTTGATGCACCCCAGGATGCCATTGGCCTTCTTGGCCACCAGGGCACATTGCTGGCTCATGGTCATCCTGTTGTCCACCAGGACTCCCAGGTCCCTTTCCACAGAGCTGCTGTCGAGGAGGTCAGCCCCTAACCTGTACTGATGCATGGGGTTATTCCTCCCCAAATGTTTATGTTGAACTGCAGTTTTCAGTCCAAATGTTGGCCTGAAACTCAATGCCAGAAATAGGTTTTGCTTTAGTTCAGAAATCACTTTGCTGATTTGTTCAAAGCTCAAGTACCCAAAAAAGGCATTTCTTAGTTTGCTGCTTGAACTATTTTGTCAAAGCATGTAGCTATTAAATCTAGCTTCATGCCATTTGAAGATTGTGACCGGTAAAAAACAGCTATTCACATTAATGTATTCAGCCATTTTTATGCACAGTTTCATTTTAACTGCATTGATTGCTATCATCTCTGCTAGATTGCCTTCTACTAGTCCAATTAAGTTTAAAAAAAATAAAAATCCCTGGCTAGACTTTCTCAAAGGAACAAAATTATCGATCATCATATTTCAATACTGGCTCACCATATCCATTGCAAGAAACAAATTGAAGTCTTAACATGTACTTTACTCTAGAAACTACTAATGTGGTAAGAAAAATGACATTACCTACAGCTATCACATGGCTGGCGCAAACTGCACATCTGATCCAATTCCCAATAATGTCGATGGCAATGTTTCCATTGATGTCACTGGCACAAGGTCAATTCCTGCAGGGGAGAGTTGTGTCCTTCTGGAAGCAGTTGAAAACATGACGGAGTCAGAATACTACGCCCTCTTCTAAGGTACTGGTGACTAAAGGAATTTTCTTAAAATAGTTCACAACAGGTTTGGCTCACAAGAGGTACTTTTGAGACAGGGCAAGCTTCGAAAGTGAAGGACTGCAATTACGTGTCATTATGGTAACCAGACAAGACCTACAGCAGCTCAGTGCTGTGCCCAGAAAGAATAAGTGTCTAACGTGTGTTTTGTCGTTAGGCCTGAAAGAAATGGGCGGGAGGGTGCTGGTAGTGAAAGGCATGACAAAACTTAAGTTCAATGCACAGGCCTTAGTCAAAGAGGGTTTGGGATGGAGTACAAACATTTACACTTCTGAAAATCTATAAGTTAGGAGTATTGGCTTTCAAGGAGGGATGTGCTGACTTCTAAAACAAGGAACATGTTGCCATTTTTAGGATTTAACAAACCCATAGTTTATCTAGGCATTGTGTGCACATCTGGTCAAAGCAAAAGGGTTTCCTAAAGAAATTATGAGAAGCTTCATCTGTCAAAATTAAAATATTAATATTTTACCTAAAATAATTATGAAAAAAATTAAATTTTCTATTCCAAAAAAACCACATTCCTTTGCAGTTGCAAGGGACTTCTGGAGGCCCCTATTCCCCTTTTCTTCCTTTTAATAGTACAATCAGAAAAGATGATGGACAGGTGAAATAATGGAAAGGTTATTTTCAAATATTTGTTCCTGTGGGCTTTATTTTTTCCAGGAAAAAAAAAAAAAAAGAATGTGTCATTTCTTATTAAAAAAATAAAATATTCAAGAACTGAGTGAAAGACTTTTTTTTTTTTTTTAATCATGTTTGGTTGTTGTTTTTTCTTCATTTCTGGGAGTAGATGAGCAGTTAAATAAGCAAGAAAGAGGAAAACACCAAACTAAGGAAACACATAGCTGTAGTTCTGTAGATCTCGATTTCCTCTCAGTTTTGCCTTCTGGCACTCTGGTTCATAGAGTCATACTATTCTTGATCATATCTCATTTAAGCCCACATTTTTATGAACTACACAAGTGTTGTTTCTGTCGAGAATCATTATGTCCCATACAGACTCTTCCTGGGAAACATTACATTCATTTCTTACTAACTTGCTGCTTCTTCAGAGATTCCTGCAAGGTCTCCACCTCTCACAAAACTCCAGACATTAATTCATTCACACAAACATTTGTTCAGAAAAAGTCTGTTCTGCTGAAACTGAAAAGCATGGTGCATTTTAGTTGCTCTTATTGTGCAAGTCTGAGCAGTAATGCCATTTTGCCAGCACCTGTCATTCTTGTAAAATTTCAAAACTACTTGTAAGAGTGATGATATATTATATGCTTTATCAAACAGTTCTCCAGAGAGTCAACCAAATTTGCAGCAAATCAATAAGAAAAACTTCGTTTTCAATTGTCTTATGCATTTTCACTGTTTGGACAAACAGTAAGACATCTTTAGTCATTCAAGGTGCAGCCACATTATCAAATCCAATCTCTTTTCCAACAGTGAAGAAAATACCCTTAAAGGCGAAATCTTCAGCAGCAGTAAATTTGACACCATTTTTATATAATCCACTAAACAGCATACCAATCAGAGGCCACGGGGAAAACATTTTGTTAATTCATTTTGCAATCCCTCTTCTCACCACTCACAAGAGGAGGCACGAAGAACCAGTTTGTAACAACGTTCTCCGTTGTTTAAGTAGAGTTTCTGAAAGGTTATTCCACTTAAATGAAGCGCATGTGAAAATGACATGTAAATCTCTCATGGCTCTCTTCCTCAGCTTAAGACCAAACTGGGGAACGGGAGAAGAAAGAAAGAAAACTGCTCATATCTGGTGACCTCTTACTTGTTAGCGCGTGGCTTCCATATAGGGTACAGGTACCAGATTGTTTATTTATAAGCGAAATGGACCCTTCTGTTCAGGATGAACAATAAGACGACCAATAATAACTTACAAAAAAGTAATTCTACAAGTTGCAAGTTATTCTGCAAGTTACAGTAACATCTAGGAGTCAAGCCCTGGAAAAAATAACCTTCCCTAGTAGGAAAAACACGAGCCCCAGAGTCCTTGCTTGTTAGGATGATGCACCGTTGTTGGGTGATCATGAGTCTCAAGAATTAAGATCAAAGGCCAGCCCAAACAGGTGCAATGGTCCAGGCAGACAGAAGCAGCAACTGGGCAGAAGTGAAAGAAGGAAAAAGACTTTAAGAAAAGATTCAAGAACTGCAGTAGGAGTCACCCCAAAGCATGAATGCAAACTGCAAGGCACCAGCGTTAACCTGCAGTAGAAAGCAGATCTTCTGAGCACCGGTCAGGCATTGTGACACAACTAGCGGCTGCCCTGGTGGCATGTGGAGTGACAATATCCACAAGGCTTATGAAAATGAGAAATAAAGTGGCCGTAGATAGGGTGGTTAATCAAGTAGTCCCTAAACAACGCTGGTTGTCACAAAGTCTTTTCAAGTTTTTCCTATGCAGTATAACAAATAAATAAGGGATGGAGAAGGAATTTTCAAAGGAGGAGCGAGATTTTTGTAAATGTGGTGGGAAAACAAGAGAAAAAACCATGCATGTTCAAAAACAAAAAATGTAGGTTAACAAATAGATTAGAATCAAGGACTCCATCAACTGCTATATTGTCACATAAATGATTAATTTTGTTTTAGAGAGAATCAAATTGAATGTGGTTACAGGCTTCAGTGACAGGCAGGACAATGAATGTTTCCCAGTTATCAAAAAGAAGTGTGAGACAGGAGTAATTAAGGGCTCTGTGCTAGTGTCTCCAGGCTCGAGGCACTGTTAGTCAGAGGAATTGAGAAAGTGACAGGAGAACTTTTATTTTGGACATAGAGTCATATCTGGAAAACAAAGGTAATTTTTCAGTACCAATACAGAAATATAGTTGAACATATTCTTAGAGGAAAAAATGTCGTCAGAAGTGAGATGACCCAGCCCAGACCTTTCCAAACTGATGCAAATCCAGCATGAAACTGATTTCCACCATCTTTGGGGCCACTAGCATCGCCACCAATTACAAACGCCAAATAAATGACAGATAATTCAGATATCACAATCATTTATGGAAACAATGGCTATCTTCCTGGTTAAGTTTAGAAACCTAAATAGAGACTTCTGGCATTACTTGCATACACCTCTGCAACTTACTCCGAAAAGCCAGGCCGTTTCTTCAATCTCATCCCAATCATTTAAACACTGAAGTTGTCTCTGAGCTGACCAGAGGACTACACTGACCTGAGAAATAAGCATTTCTCAGTTTGAAGAAGTGTTGAAGTTTCATTAGTTTTGTTGTGTGTTCCTTTGCTGGGAGAGAGAAAAAGTTGGTGATAGAAAAGAAATGTTGTAAGCAATAACAGAATTTGATGAAAGCCTGTATTTCCAACTCAAAGCCATTCTCTTTTGAAAATTGAGTCCAGCTGGTGTATTAGCTGATGTTTGTGTGTTATTCATTTACTTCCAGTGAAAAAATAAAAATACCTGTAACTTTGATTTTCCTCAGACTAAAGCATTGAAATATCCCTTAAGAATGATATATCTCTTATTGATGAGAAGAAAAGTTATAACACTCCAAGACATATTCTACAAACTTTGTTTATCCTGAGGAATATCTTGTCAGATGTGAAAGGAATACAGAAAACTGAAGAGTAAGATATTTTTTAGTAGGAACTGTCACAGCAGAAACTGCCCTTTATTACCAGTATGTTCTGGTTAAATCATTGATCTTTGCATTTATATCTGAGACACATAGCAGAGAACTCGACTCTCAAAAAAAACTTTTCTGCTATTTTCAGAGTTCACTACAGAAATATAGTATTACTGTCCCTTATTCTTCTTCCACAAGCTGCTATGGTAACTGAGAATTAGCTGACATGACTACACCATAATTCCCCTTTGTAAAATATACAGAAATGAATGAGACTTTTAATGAGATTGATACCTTTAACATTGTCGATTTGACTCTAGAGTCCATAGACTGAGGTTGCATAGTACATCCTGTGATTATTTTTTAGAGTTTTATGTATATACTTAATATCACATGCAGAAGGCAAGGTCTTGTCAAAATGCTGAAACACGGCTAGCAAAGAGTCATGCGAATTTTTTTCTATAATGCGTTAGCAGCAATTTTTATGTTTCCCTATATCTGATTATTAGTTTAACTACACATAATATACACAATCAGCCATTGCCTTAGGTGTTTAAGGGAAGAGGAGGAGAACCTCCATCTGTTCCCTGCACCAAAAGCCATTGGAAATTATACGGCTGTTTCACGAGTGCACAATGTACGATGAAAACAAGGTTTTGTCCCTCTCTCCGTTCTTCAACATACTGCAACGCAACGGTGTTCTACCGGAACAAGGACTGTGGAGAAAGGTGTAACTTTAAAAATAGTTTGCATTAGAGAATAACTTAAGGAGCACCGCCAAGGTCAGAAGCCATTAACTATGTTCTAGCAAACCACAGGGCAGTCAAGTCCTCATAGTGCTTACAATCTGAACAGGCAAATATTTGGTGGTAACTGTGGGTCTGGATCTATTAATTTCTCTACAATAATGGCAGCAAAATACAGCCTTTCATGAAAAGAAGTACTTGTTTCAGTCCCACGTTCACCAGAGAAGCAAATGGATGGCATAGGTAGGGCAAAACTATTAGTCTGCGCAACTCAGCAACTCTATGGCATGTGAACTGCCTCCGCATCGAATCTTTGGAGAAGGGATCCTTACTACCAGTAGCTTGGCAGAGGAGCTCATGAAAAATCCCGTGCTACAAAAAGCTGTCTCCCTATGCAGTATCTTCCGAGAAGCAGGGGAAACAATTTCTAGGGAGGTCTTCTAGTAGACACAGACTGGTTTTTGGAATAGTAAAGCCATGCACCTGACTGAGGTCTTTCACGGCACTCTGCCTTGGAGCAATGTGGGAGGCAGGCAAGGGACAGGAATATCTTAAACTTTTTTTTTTTTTTTTTTTTTTTTTTTTTTAAACTTGACTCCACAATACTCTGCATGCACAGTACTGCTAATATAGCCAGGCTAAGTCATTTCGAAAAGTTTAAATTTTTTCCTGAAGCATGCATTAGGTGCTTACTTTGTCTAAGATTTGTAATTACAAGGATGAAAGGGGGGGAGTCGTCTCAGAGGTAGGTTCCCAGTCACTGCATCTATCACTGGAGTACACAAGGTGCTTCAGTGACCACTGACATTAAAGTGCTTTGTGCCAACTGGAGTACGTAAACAAAGCTGAAGGGTAAAGTCTCAACCTTTGAGATAAAGAACATAACATCAAAATTATCTTAAATAATTTCAATTATGAAAAAAACCCATAGTCTTGAAGTGCCTTTGTTGCAAATTTGAGTATAAAACAGAAGAAAGATATGAGTAGACAGAAAAATTCAATGTATAAAAGCAACCTCTGCTTAATTTAACTTTTAGAATTTGTAAGTAAATTCAGCTATTTAAACTATGTCTCATGTTATGTTGAATCTCCTCTTTCATAATAAATCCTGCCCCTCAAGGATATCTATATCCAAAGTACCTATCCCGTAATGTAGACTATAATAGCCCTCTGTGTTAAGAGGAACAGGGACAGAAATAGATACTGTATGACTAAATGCTGATTGACAGTTCCGTCACATGCTCAGCTCTTCTTAAACAAAACTGCAATAAAAAAGCTTCATATCATACCACTCAAGAGATAGTAAAATAGCGTAAACAGGTGTAACCCTGTGGAAGAAGAAAAATTCTACTTTATTATTATCATAACACACTGAAACATTATTTTTCAAATACATTAACCAGAGATCGAATTATTCAGTGTCTAATGAGAAAGGAAGTGTTCCTTCTCAATTACCCATTAAAATGCTGTTCCTAACAAAACAAAAAAAAAAAAAATCACATGGAAGACTGTTACTATGTAAATACTTAAAGGAAAATATTTTCATGGTGTGTGGGAAAGAAACAAGAGGAAAACAGTACAGAGACAGTGACTGAAATGTCTGCCAGGTACGTATCCAAGACAGCTTAAAAGCCCTTATGAAATGAAACCTAGCTTTTGAAGCTGTCAGAGTTTGCCACCTTGATACATTATTGTACAAGTCTGGAGAATTCCTTGACAGAAGAACTTTTATAAAGAGAGCTGAGACACTAGGAAAAGCACAGGGCCTCTCTCACAAAATAATGGTTTATAATCACACACATGATAAAGAAATGTATCATCTTAGTGACTGACAGACACTCGTAAGTGCACAGGCAAGACAACTGCAGCCATCACAACAACTGGCTCTCAAGCCTGGCAAAAGCCCTATCAACATTTCTGTCAGAAATAAGACCATTTACAAATTGGTGCCTCAATTCTCTCTCACCCCTGCCCCATTTGCTTCCTGTATTTCATTGTCTTGTGTTAAAGCCCAAGAAATAAGTACTAGGTAGAAATTTCCAGTCCATTAGACAGCTTTAAGCAAAGTCTGAAAATATCTTAAAAAATGAAATAATAAAAAATTTTAAAAGAAAACAAATATTATTCTATTGCTTATTTTGTCATCCATAAGTGAAAGCATATTCAAGAAGATACTTTTCTAATGGAGTTAAAGGCCCAAGAACGAATAGAGAAAAACATATAGGTGGAATAACTTGGAATATTATATGGACACTTTTTAAAAGCTCAAAAATATCTCTATCAGCCAGACCACAAAATAGCCTTTGAGGTACAGGTAAATAGAAACGAAGCCCTGAAGTGCAAACAGAATGAGACGTGTAAAACTGTTCTGAAAAAAAAAAGGTAAAAAAATACTATAAATTTTCCTAGAAATGTACATGCAGTTAAATAATGACTGGAAAGGAAAACCTTATCAAGGACTACAAAAAATAAAAAAAAAACAGCATATGGTTTAGCAAATCCCTGTGTCACAGATTACAGGATGCTGTTCAGTAGAAGTAACATTCAATTCCTTGCCATGTTCCAATACCACATTCCCTAGCCATCGGCCTTCAAGACAGGTTCATTGGTATGGGAAACCTTTAGTCTGACCAGATACAACCACTTACGATCAGCAGAAGGACCAAGTAAGTAAAACTTTGAAGACACTACCAAAAATCCTAAGGATGGATTAAGGCTGACACATATTCCCAAGTATAGTCACAATAAATTAAAAAAAGACGATTTCTGCAGCACTTCTGTTTGGTTTCACGAACATTGTGATTGTCTCTATATTTACGATTAGACCCAGAATTTAAATATTTAAATCATACTGCTTGCTTTGAGAAACCAATTTTATTGTTACTATCATTAGTCCAGCAGAAATTATGTTGTCCTCCAGGGAGATAAGAATCAATAGATAAAGACTTGGGTCTGTTCTTGTTTCAGACTCTGAACCCCGTTTTAAAAATTAATTTGTACTAATCAGAAATAATTTGCTAGATGTGATAGCTCATGCCTCTAATACCAACTACTTATGAAGCTGTGATGAGTCGATCACAATCTCACAGTTTCCCCGTCCACCAACTTTAGTGGAATTTAAGTTTATGAAAAGTTTTGGTTAAGATGTCTGTATCCACAGGGACTAGACAACCCAGGAAGTTCTTTATGGTCATAAGGGTGAAAGTGTAAATATGTATGGAGCAAAGAGAATCTAATTATCAATTATTGTCAATTAACCTTCATAATTTTCTCTTAGTCTTCGTTGTGTGATTTTTCAAACAGCTCTCTCTTGATCAAAGTAGGTACCTTATTTCAGCTGTATCCAACATGTACTCAGAACCTAGAGCAGCAAATAAAGCCTAGCAATCTAAAAATTAAGAGAAAATAATCCCACAAAATTCAGACCGAAACCAACTTGTGCTCTCACTTATGAATTTTTTCAGTTTTTACCTAAGCATACATGCAAATAAAGTTCCTTTGTACAGTTTAATAACCTGACGATATAATCTCCCTCAGCCAATCTTGGGCTGCCTCTTCTACTGCTTCTTAAGCAATCATGTAACAAGTGCTTTCCAGAGCCGTCACGTATGCAGGTTTTCTGAATACGTTTCAAGCCCTCTAAGAATTATGCTCAGCATTATTATTCAGAATTACTGCTCAACAAGCAGGTCCAAACATGAGCTGCAGACCCTTGGGCTTCTGAAATGTGTGAATCTTCTTGTAGAAGTGTTCTCAATTGTGCAGCACAATTATTCGATTTGGCAAGTAGCTGACATAGCACAATTGGTATAACACATCTGGAACACATCTAACTCTCCGTGTATTCGCACACGTCTATTTTAAACTAGGCAGATTAGAACATCAGTTATTCCCCAGCAATTAGGACTTCAGAAACATTATTACAGCTTATCCTACAACGGTCCCAGGATGGCGACTCTTCAAGATGCGTAAGTAAATAGGAATCTAATCCTGAAGTCCTCAATACGTAACATTGTTTCAGCAAGGTAAAAGGCATGCCTACAAAGGAAGTTAAAGCATTTTCTTTAAAATTAAGATTAACAGAGTTGGCTACGCAGCTGTAAAATCATCCGGCCTCACTTCCACTTTTCTACTCTAATACCTGAACCCCACATTCAACTAGGAAAAAGTTGCTTATTTTGAGCAACCAAATGCACAATCACTTAACAGAAATTGGCATTGAAGGAAACATGAGAAATCATTCCACATGAAATGGGAGCAGAGGTGCAGTGGATAGGTGCTAAGACACTGTTACCAAGTACCAAAAGCAACCCAGAGATTAAACCTGGGGTGAAAATGCGCAAGGATCAACAAAGGGCCAGCTATAAATGCAAGAAATACCCTTTATTCCACCCTCAGTCGAGATACTCAATCTGGAAGTCTCCAGAGGTTCTTTCCAGGGAGGAAAAAATCTGACCAAGGTGGGTATAAGCATCGTTTTAGAGCAATAAGATAACACGGGACAAATTAATCTTGCAACTGATATATCAAATTAATGTCTGTGGAAATGGCATAAACCAAATTATTAAATTAAACATTTATTACATTTTTGCCAAAGATCAATGACCAAGAAGCACCTCCAATGAAGACCTAAATCCTACAATTTCTCCAATAGTTCAGTTTGGTTACATAGCTCAAACACTTTTCAGGAGTATAGATATTTTCCTCTCTTGGACGGCTGATCAGTTCTCAACAACCTGTGCTATACTGCTGATGCAAAGTATACACAACAGATCATAACAATGAGAAAAATCATCCTGTGGCCCAGAACCAATTTAGCACTTTTCTTTCCAAAGCATTTTCAACTACGAGCACGGTGTTGTAGCTTATACTAGGTGACTGCTCTGGCAGATGTCTGGTCTAAGGTCAGCACAAAACCTCCTTCTTCAGTTTCATTTTTCACTCGCCGTGTGTAACAAAAGAAGAGCTAGAGTTAGCATTTTAGGGGACTTTGGAAAACGTGGTATTGGAAAGCTTAAAGAAATCATTAGCACTGAATCAGCACTTCTTAAAACTAATCTTTTTTATGTATTTGTTTTGATAATGAGTGCTTTAATCCTCTGTCTTAAACCTAAACAAAACCCCAAAACAAAAAAAAAAAAAGCCCAGCACTGATGAGCAATCTTGCAATAACGAATCAGTGTGCACACATGAGGGAAAAACAAATGCAGTTGGGAAACAGATTTTGGTGTCAAGTTTCCCCAAGTGTTGTTATAAATATCAGGAAATTAAAAAAAAAAAATGCTCTTAAAATGCACGAACGTTATTTAGGTCTTTAATCTGGAAGGGGCATGATTGATTTTGCAGGGTGGAAACTGCCAACTGTACCAGTGCCTGCAGATGGAAGGGGCCGGCACATAGCTGCCAATTTCAGGGAAGATATTTCAACTGCTCTCTAAAATGGATAGCAAAAGCTTGCTGTCTTCTGCTTGCTCCCCCGGGCTCACGCTGCACTAGGCAGCTTAGGGGGACAATGGCATCAGTCTTTTCCCAAAACATCTCAAATCACAGGACACAACTACTTTAGGAAAACCAAAAAAATGAAAAACCTAAACCTCCGAGGGCAATGGGGCCGCAAGCTGAACTGGAAATAATAGTCAACAAAAATTAAAGAATCTTACTGTTTACACAAAGGCCATTTTACACCATAGTGAGAGGAAAACTGACCTTTAAAGTCTAAAGTTCACTTTTACGCCCTTATAGCTCAACAAAATCTTCACTCAAGGAAGAATATTTTCTGAAAACAAAACTGCACTGTGTGAAACGTGTTCTTGAAGTCCCTCTTGCACTATAGAATACAGTAAAATACGACAAAGAAGCGGTAGACTATTTTTTCAAATAAGACCATCTTTAAACCCAAATGCTCTGAAGTATCAGCTTGCTCATTTTCATAAATAGGTATCAGATTTGAGAATCTGATTCCCGATAAAACATTTCGGACGTACAACTTTAGATGATCAGAGTTGAGCAGCTCCAAGTCACATTTTTATTTTTACAGCCTCAAAAACTCCTCATACAGCCGTTATGTTAACGTAAAGAGAAATATTTTTTTTTTTTTTTAGTATCAGACTTACTTGGCTTCTTCTTTCCTTTCAGTTGGGTAGAAACACTTACCTCTCCTCAATTTTTACCTTAGCTTTTCTCCCATATTGCAAAACTAATTCCCAACGGCAAAAGGAAATTGAGTAGCGCAAAGCAATCTTTTTAAGCCATTTTCTATAGCTTTCTTCTTTCAAGGAGTATCTATTCCCTTTCCTTCTACTCTGCTCTGGAAACTGTGCTTATGCCAGCACCTCGTTAAACTGATTGCTGAGTCTTTTCCTCTGGAATTTAGCACCACTACAGCAGGTTAGTAACAGAGGCTGTCTCAAATATCTTGTGTTAAGGACAGATCTGAAAAGTTATCTGCACTGTGGAGTAAAGCTGTTTTGCTGGCAGTGAGAATACTAGAATGGATATAAAGTGTCTTCAGGAAAATTGTCTTCAGGACTGCATCACATTAAAGACATCTGAGTGGCATTTTGTCCCACTGGTTCCAGCAGGGGCGGAACTTCATCCCTGCTTTAGTTCTACCAGTATAGTACACATCTACATATGTGACACGAAAAGAACTCATTCTCCCCCTTTTAAGGATTCTTCCTCTGTACTTTTGCTCTTTTTAAATTATTATTTGCAGACCTAGTTTGCAGACACTTGTGCCACTACAGAAATGAAATCGGTGGCCCGAATTCATCCCCAGTGCAGACTGGGCAAGGTGCGAGATTTCTCTTTCTTGCTTTCTCTTTCTTTTTGAAATGTTCCTTTCATGCTGCACTGCAGGCTTGTGAGATATACTCTAACATCATTTGTTACATATTTCATACTGTAGTGCCATGCTTGATTACATCAATCTATACAAAACAGAAACTGGCAGCCAGTCTCCCAATTTCTGCCAACTGTAAAGGTTAACATGTACGTTGGCATAATGTGGGTGTGTAAATAAGGGAATTTGTGTAGTCCTTTATTTAGCAATGTAAGAAAACATATTTCAGGTCGGAGATGAATAGTTTTCCTTCCCTCCAGGTGTCTATTTTCTATTTTGGAAATTTCAAGGAAGGGATTAAACATGCACAAGCACTACTTAGCAACAAAACACTAGGGAACCATACTGTGTGTACTATAACTTCATTTCATAAGACTATCATCACAAACTGCCAGTATTTCATCACTGCCAAGATGTCTTCAGAGAGAGACAGGAGAAGTCAAGGAAGTGGCTCTCAAGACACCCCCAATAAGCTCTCTGCCATCACTCAAGCCTCCCATAAGGCAAGTTCACCATCCCCAAGGATAATTAACAAATTTACTTCTAGACCAACAACCTTTAAGAAAAAACGTTTGCCCAATCAAGTGGGTTTATGTTTTCGATTTTGCACCTTTAGAAGTTCTTATTGTTGAACAAGCAAAGACGTAAATCAGCAACTGTCTTACACAAAAACAGCCTGTCAGTATAAAACAAAACTATATAAGTTTCTGTATTTGTACACTAAATGTTTTTCTAATCTGATGCAGAAATCCAGATTAAAATAATCTAGTGGAACTGATAGGAATTTTCCCTTGACACTTTATTCTGGAATTCCAGAAAGTAGCCAAAAAATTAGGCATGAGTAACCAGTTATTTAACAGTGGGGATAAAAATGAATGGTTAATGTACCTGTTCCCTCTTGTTCACAAGCTTGGTTTGTGTAACAGTCTGTGGTGATGACTATTAAACAAAAAATTCAAATAAACATCCACGAATGTTTAAGTCATGCTGACAACAGTACCATATTTGCCATCCTTCTAGGTACACTTTACTCTCTTCCATTAATTTCAAGCTACAGCAATGCATTCCTCTGCTAAAGTATTAGAAAACAAAAAATTGCAAGTGATGTGAAACCCAGACGGTAGTCACGAGGTATAGTTACTTTCCAGGATCCTAGTTTTCTGACTTTCCAAGATAAAATACTAGAACAGAAGGAAAAATTAAGTGTGCAGCACTCATTACAGGCTGCGTGAAGGTGATCATGCCTTTAAGCTGACTGTGTAATGGCTTAAACATTGAAGGAACGCTAGTCCAAAATAAAGCAGTAACTATAGACACGGCAAAGTACCTGCAACAAATGACAGCTTTTGTGCATCATCACCTCTGCTTCAACACAGAGCATTAGTGCAAGACTCTCCCTACCAAGATTCAAAAGCCTGCAGAAACAGAAAATACCAAATTGAGGAGTTTTCTATAAATGGAAGCTTATCTGCATATATGACTCTCCCTTGAACTTACAAAAACAGAACTAAGCGAAAATAAGTTTTCTGTTTAATAAGCTACGAATCCATTGACATTACTTTTGTGCCTGCTTTGCTGTTGCGATGTGTAACAGAAGGGTCGGAAGCTAAAACGTGAATATTCTTAAAGAAAATGAGACAACAAGCACAAAAGAAACCCGGTATCATCTGAAAACAGGCAACCACTGGCTGCATATCCCTAATAGAAGCGATAGAAGCTACCGACATACCCTCACGAAGCGTGATGTATTCAAGCCTGGCATATTTGCAATTGCCTGTAAGACCAAAATGTGTAAAATTTGTAAAACGCAACTATAGAATACAAGAAATAGAGCAATAGTAAAGGTGAAAGACTTTCACTTGAAAATGTTGGATGAATATTATGAAGTATTCTCCAAATAAAACAGTCAGTTGGAGATTTTGAAAGGCAAGTATAAATTATATGGTTTATGTATGTTGCTGCAAGAGCGCAGATCACTTTTCTTATATTCTGAACTGCAATGCCAAAGAAAAAATATTCCCTGAGGTGAGTAATAAAAGCAGAGGCTGAGGTTCAACAGGAAGAATTCTGACTAGAAAACCGAAGAAAAGGTATGCAATGGGATACCTAGAACAACTTACTGAAGACACTTGTAAGTCCAAACATCCATATTCCAGTACATTCGCATTGGGCCAGAGCAGAAAAGCGTTTAGATTGAAGGATCTGGTGATAAGAAAACATGAGAAAATGCCACTGGCTGATCAACACTTAATTAATTTCAGTAAATATGAAGCTATTTTGGTATGTCAAAATATGAATATACTGTAATTATTTTTCTTCTTCGGGGAAAGACTAATTTCTTAAGCAGAAATTATGCTCATCTTTACATATATTACTGCAAAATTAATAATGAAAATCTGCATCAGAGATTCAGCTAGCACGTGTGAAATAGATTCTTAAAAAATATTTATGAATTATTTAATGTAGAATTTTATCTTCGGTTGTGAATGCCAGCAGATAGGCTGGGCCTTTTTACGCTGGGAAAGTCGGTTAACTAAACGGGATTTGTAAAGATCAGCTCAGAAACTGCAAGTACTGCAACTGTATATTTGCACAGTGCATACCAGAGCGGGCCCTAATATCACCTGCAGCCTCTAAACACTACCGTACTATGGCTCTTAATAGTAATAACAACAACATTCATCTTATTGGGTATAGCAGTTCCTATTTTTGTATTCACAGTAAAGCTTTAAAAATTTTCAAGGCACTTTCAGGGGTACTTTTTCTTAAAGATAAAAAAAAATCCCAAGTGTTTAACCGTAATCGCTATTGGGAAAATACATTAGTAATGTACACTTTAAAGCACTTCTGAAAAGCTACACTCCTAATACCAGGTAAATGATATATGTTTTAGAAACACTTATGAATACCTATTCACTTATTAGTCTGGCATGGCCTCAAAACAGTATTGGCTAAACAATAGTGCTTCTATCATGGTTTTGTATATGGTCAATCAAGTAAACAATATGCATTTTTTTTAAAAACGCTTGAATGCGTGCTTACACAGCAGTTTATTCAGATCCATTATGGACATCCAAGTAAATAAATGTTCTGAAGTCCATAACTATATATTCAGTAAATACAGAGCTGCTAGTTTCTATAGAATAAATAATAAGCACTATAACAATACCACAATCACAGGGGTTTATCCAACAATGTACTTCGCCACAAAAAAGATTTCACAACTTCTCACTGGCATCCTTCCCCCCATCATTTTATTCTTTTGTTTTTAAAGAAACGTGTTAAAGGGAGAACATTACCTTTCAAGAAGCTGTTACTTGTGAGAATACACAACCATTATGAGAAATAACAACATGGAAGGAAATTTTTTTCTCGGGAGTCTCTGTAAAACTATAGGCCCTATTTCGATCTCACCGCCTTGCCTTGGTCACCAGCAGACTTAGATGAGTTCTGCAGTTTGCAGCCACAGTTTTACATTGATGGCATTTGTTATTCTGAGTAATTGCCCAGCAAACATTCAGGCAGGGTTTTGTTTCTAACAACAAATACCAAAGGAGGGCAAGCTCTTTAATAATCTGTTGCATACTTATATGTGGGTGAGAGCTTGCCATTTCCAGCCATCCTGAAAGCTCTTTACCCTTTATTCTTCTTTCATTCATATTTTAGTAGTGCCAACAGGAAGAACAAAACCCTGGAGATGAGAGAAGTAACTACTACTCATAACACAATTGCAAATAGGTAAAGGGTTAACATTAGGACCTTGTATGTGTTTTGTAAGAAGCTGGGAGCCCTTAAAGGAACATGAAAAACTGATTTTGGCCAAAGGAGGATTTGTGTCACAGCGGCAAAAAATCCCAGTTAATTTTTTACAGGCTTTGGAGTGAAGGAAAGCTATGGATAGAGAGGAACAAAAAAGACCCTAATCAAGAAGGCTTCTCCAGCAGAAGCCTAAGACTTAGCAATTTAGATCTCCTTGGGTGCACCAGGGTACACCGTATATATATTTAAGACAGGCTTTAAATAGTCAAAATAGACAAAGTAGGGCTTTTGCCTTTAAGATGGGCCTTCCGCCTGGACCACTGAACAAATGATTTTCCAGCCTCCAAAGTGGACTAGGTTTGGAAGAACACAGAAATGTCTTAACCTCTCGGAGATGGCAGAGGCTTCCACATTCCAAGCAGCCTGTAAATTTGCAGCAGTCTGATATTTTGTACATGACACCCTTGCAAGTACTGAAATTAAATTAAAAATAATGAACTACTTAAAGTCTATTCATGGATATTCCTGGCAGGATCTATGTGGGCTTGGGAGAAAGGAAAATTTGCTAAATTAATAATTCACTTGGGAACAGTTTGTTCAGTGTATGTCCTATTTACATGTTTTCAAATGTACTTTTTTTTTTTTTACCAGTTCTACTCTTTTTTAGCCTTCAGCCAGTCATTGAAGTCACTTTCTAAAGGTCCAACAAAAGAACTAAATGAATACAGAAATGACACCCTTAATTTCAGAAAGGAAGCATAAAAAAGCCTGAATCTAATGACTTCAGTCTGATTTCAGGGATGTTAAGGTAGGAAGGAATAAAGACCAACTGGTTTTATGATCAGCATTCTACTTCATCAATTGCATAGTGTTTATTCTTGATGCGTTGTTGAGAAATATGGCACGAAACTGCTTTGTTAATATTAGATTTTTTACTATAACCCACAATTTATTAATATGGGAGAAGAGTATTAGTACAAAAAATAGGACTATATTCTAGGAAGTTTTCAGGGCAAAATAATACATTAAATCAGTTGATAAATTTATCTTCAAAACAGCAAGAAATTGATACATGTTAATCTTTTTATTTACTAGGTTAATTTTCCCATTTAATGTATCTAATTTCTTTTGAGGGATATTATCAATGTATAAAAATACCTGACAGGAAAGTTGAAAGAAGACAGAGCCAGGCTGTTTTCAATGGTGCCCTGTGACAGAACAAGACGCAATGAGCACAAACAAACACAGGATGGTCTCTCTGAAAATCAGGGAACCCTTTTTTACTGTGAAGATGACTGAGCACCTGCACAGATTTCCCAGGGAAGTCTTCCTCCTTGGAGATATTCAGAAGCCACTGGGACATGGTCGTGGGCAACCAGATCTAGGTGGCCCTGCTTGAGCAGGGCAGTTAGACAAGATGACCTCCCGAGGTCCCTTACAACCTACACTGTTCTGTGATTCTGTAAAGGCTACTTATTCCAATTGATTTGTTTTAAATTGTTCGGTCTCATCTGGAAGTCACGCAATTTCCACAGAAACTTTTGATGAATAATGTTTCCATCCACACAAAAATAAAATAGACTTTCTTGAGTTTTATTTTTTTGGTACATTCTAAAGAGATAAACTAAATAACACTGAATTCCTCACCCCGCCCCCATCCCCTCAAAAATACCCGAACTACTAAGGTTACTTCTCTGGTGTTTTTTCAAATCCTGAAACCTACATTTGGATTTTGGTAACTATATCAAATAACGAAGGACTAAGATCTACTAGACAACCACAAAGGCAGATTCTTCCTCCTAGATTTCATTAAATATGAACATTAGTAGTATAATAAAAAAATGAAGCAGGAATAGTGCACTTTAAATATACTCATTCTTATGCCAATAAAACCAAATTACATTCCAAATCCAAACAAGATAACATATATTTGCCTTTCAAAGAATTTAAGTTGGTGATTAATTTTAAACAATTGCTTATGTGTTTTGCCTTACTGGTGTTCTCACAAGCCTTTTGGTTCAATAAAACCACTAAGTAGTGGGGTTTTTTTTTTAAAAGTGGGTTGCATTATCTAATATCGTACATGAAGTAACATTACAGTTATGTTTTGATTTAGCATAAAACTGGAGGTGTGACCACTACATCCAGCAGTGTGCTGTATAAAAGGAGATATACTTACTATTCCATCAACCTTGTCCAGTAAGCTGGCAGTCATTTGTTTAACTTTGCTTTAAAGATTACATAATTAGAAAGTCAATTAGAGATAAAAAGTGAACCTGGGTTGTTTTTTGGTTTTTTGGGTTTTTTTTGCAACCTTGACTTAATACAGCATGATGAAAATTATTTACAGACAAGGTTCTAATTTCACTATGCAGAGATGCAGAGAAATAGATGGGATGAGAGTCAATTTATGGCAATGAATTCATTAGTTGTCTTGCTGGAACTGGCTATGACTACTCTCAACATGAGTTTATCATCCAGCAGAAGAAAATCCACTTACTTTGTAGCAATGATGTAGTCAAAGGAACCTCCTCAAATGCTTTGTCTCTTCCCCACCGCAAAACAAAAGCAGTGTTTTCTTCAAAGAATAAACCACAGAGTTCCCCTAAAAAACTTAGCAACAACTTGCTTCCTGCTAATACCATCTCTAGGTCTATCAGAAGGGAACGGGCTCTTCTACCCTTCCACAGCTGTTTCTCATCTCTCCCTGTAGTAAAATGTTAATCAGATACAGATTAAGCACCCTTTTGAGTCATCTGTGCTACGTACAGGCAATATTGAACAAGTTACTGAAAATGAACTGGTTAGGTCTGCAGAAAATACATTGCTCTTAAAAAATACTGGGAACTTTCTTCACTTTTGTTTTTTTAAATTGCTGATAAGTATAATACATGCACTATCCAAATTAACATTTTCAATTGCTTATACAACTGGCTAAAAAGCAGGCTGGTCTTTGCACTGAATACTAAATTTTGTACTTTTTCAACCACATTTAGTAAGAAGAATATCCAAGGGAAATTTGCTTTAGGATTTAATTTGTGAAGATTTTTTTTTTTATTTTACTGTTAGGGTTTGAAAACGCTGCTGTTGTTAAATGAACTAAAGTTTGCCTTCACCCCCCCATTTAGAACTAGCAATCCAGAAATTACTTGTCTTTTAAGAATAACTGTAAGAGGCTATAGTCAAGACATTTAATAATCTTTTAAAATGTTTTCATATAATCTATCTTGAAAGTTTATTCACCAGTGTTTCCACCAGCTTTTTTTTTTCGTCTATTTTCTTGTCATATGGCAGCTTATTAGTGGTTCAGGAACCATATTTTAAGGCTAGTGGGAATAATTCCATTGACATACAGTCATACTCAAGATTTTATGAAGTATTTATATTTTTTTTTATTTATTTATTAAGTATTTTTTCAGCTCCTGAAGTGATTATTCAAACAGAATTTTAAGCAAAGCCATGCGCACTATCTACTGGTTTAAAAATATGTAAAGTAAAATACATAATGCAACAGACATAAGAGAAACTACTAGGTGAACATAATGCTTCTTTAAGGCATATCAGCTCTTACTGAGGATACCGAACTATTATCAGCAGTAAACTATGCTATTACAGCTTTAATAGGTGGCTACAAAGCCACAGTAGAGGAACAAATGCAGACCTGAAAGTTCAAAAGATCAATAGATAAGCAGCGTGTTACATGATAGTTGAAATGAGATCCTCTGAGAAATGAATCTTGTGCCATAATAAGCAAGTAACCCGATGTGATTTGAGACCAACTTTAATATAGGATTAGACTCAAGACATACAATCTGCAAAAGGCTGGTAAACAGCAAATAAAGGTACCATCCTCAGATTTGGCTGTTATTTTGAGAGATACCTTGCAAATCAACTCCTCTTCCTCCACAGGCTTCCTCCCACTGTTAGAGAACGATAAAATAGATATAATAAAGAGTATTTCCTGTCGTGGCGTAGAACATTGCCTCATCTGGATATCTATCTTTCCTCCCTCAGCTTTTAGTGAACGACCACGAATAAGCGAATTTCAAAAACGGTATGTTTTTTTAGAAGAGTCCACCAATTTTACACAGGTACGCTCAGAAACACTTTATGTAGGATTCTAATTTTACCTATGAAATCAATCCCATAGAAGAGGCTGAATGACAAAAAGAAGAAATAGAAAGTCTGAGCTTCTGCTTTTCAGGTGTCGTTTACCACATACTTGCTTTTTGTATATTTCTTTAGTGTTTCCAGCATTCTACTTCCTGCCAAGTGACCAAGCTGCTCTGGTCAAATTTTCAGGTGTCCAAAAAGCAGAACAAGGGATCACTGCACATGCATTTCACTTTATTATGTTTTAAAGACAAGGTAGATCTGATGCACCTTTGATGTAAATCACTGCACACGTGGCTGATCCATTTTTGTGCCATAAATCCAATGTTTCCAGCACACATCAGACTCTTCATGCATACAAACACATTCTGTCTCTGACTTCCCAGAAAAGAGAAACACTGCTTTTGAAAGGTCAAATGATGGCTACTCTATCGGTCTGAGAAACTGAGACCATAATTTGTAGTATCCAAACACATAGATAAGGGTGCAAAACTAAAAGCTAGAAAGAATCTTTAGCAGTCAATACTTCAGAATATCAAGCTATTAAAGAAAAGGCAAAGTTAAATGAAACTGGGTTTGGGGTTTACTAATTTGAAAATGTGCTCACAGTCAGATTATTTGCCGAAGTAGTCAAAACTTCCCATCCAGTGACAGAACAATTTAGAAATAAAATAAGCCATTTCTGTTAAAAAAAAAAAAAAATCATTTCTAAAATGTGCAGCAATGCAATTGAACCTATTTTTCCATTTCAGATTAAGCAGGGGCTTTAAGTATTCAAAATCTGTAAGACGGTTTTGTGCATATCTAGATTTCCTTTAATTCTTCCCGCCAAAACCTTTCCAAAATCTCATTGTTTCAACATGTTATTGTTTCTTTTCTTTCCATTGCTTTACTGTACAGACAGATATACCTCCTTGCTCCCTTTTTTCTGCCTTCCCCAAGTGAGGGAGAGCTATTGGACAGAAAGACAAAAAGGGAAAGCTATTAACAGCGGCTGACTTTGCCCTAGTCTTGGCCTTTACATAGATTAGTGCAACATATGGCTTGAGATAAGAGCAATACATTTGAGCAGGGTCTTACTGAGGAGGGCACACTAAAACACTACCTCTGGGTACACCGGTGAGTGGCCTTGACACACCTGAGTGCATCGCTGGATTTGTGCTTTGGTCCTTAAAACACGAGAGCCTTTCATCTTTCAAATTCTTTAAGCCCTGCTTGTCAAGACTATAACAGCACCAGACTTTGGGAGGGCAGACGCACAAAAGGGAAGCCCACTGAATTTAGAAGCTGCTTGTTGAAATTAGGAAAAAATTGTCAAAAAGATTCACTTGGAAGGAAAGGACAGGTCGTAGCTGCCCTCATTCGCTAAGTTGTATATTATCCCACAAAATACAACATGGGAATCTGTTAGACATGTAAGAGGTAATTCATGAAACGTTGATTAAGATTTCTGACTCGTGCGAGTAGGCAAACGGCTGACGCTAAGGTACACCTGCCGTCCTCCTCTTTCGCAGTCGTTTGACAGCTACCCCTCTGCTGAGATGGCTGTCAATCACACAGTCAGGGGAAGGGAACATATGCTGCTCGCTCAGCAACTCCAAATCACAGCCTGGCATCTCAGTGCAAGCCCAGGCTCAAAAGGTGTTTAAATTAAGGTGCTGGATAGTAAACTGGAGCAGCTGGGGCACAGCCACGTATTCTCTGTTGTCTTCTGTTGCAAAGGTGATAACCTTGGATAGAAGCATGAGATAGCAACAGCAAAAAGCTACAGGCAGACCCAGCAAATATCATCTGCTAAACACCGTAGACCTACTTTAGGATATATTTTCAAAGTGGTTCACAAACTCTTTAAACTTTTAGAAGAACAACCAAATAGAGTGCTGGCATTCTGAAGCCTTCAGACTTCACTATTGTTAGCCCTCAGCTGCTGCACTTGGTCTCATCTGTCCACAAAACGTTGCTAAAATGGCTTCTGATGAATTTTTTTTCTAGATTAGGCGTCCTTTTCTTCCATCTGTAGTGTCTACAATTAAAACTACAGGAGGCCTTTATATTTAGTATGAAGAACCATGCAGTTATCACCTTTCATTTAGGAATTTACACATGGGGAGATGTTTTCTGTATTTCTCCTCAAGTAAAGTCCTCACAACTTTTGAGACAGACAGAATATCAAACAAAACCTTATTGTTTACCTAAACAGCTTGGCATTCTCCTACAAAGTACTGCTAGATCTAAAGGCAGAACAGCTATTACAGCTAACAGAACTATTACTAGAACAGCTATAAACAAAATCAAATGCTATGTATTTCCCTCCCTTTCCTTCTTTCCTGACAAATTTATTTCTAGAACATGAAGAAGTTAAGTGAAATCTAATTTATCCTTTCTGTAATGCTGAATTGATTGGACACTGGTAAAACTTCCGCTTCTCAAAGGATGAAACCATTCTAATTTGCATGCTTATTAGTCTGACGGGTCTACATTGACAGAGTATGTATATATTAACACACAAACGCCTGCCATTTCTATTAATTTAACATGTAACAATATATATTTAGCTGAGACTTGGATTTCATGTTTATAACTTGACAAATTAGTTTAGTGCTGCTGTGGAGATAGAATCAAACTGCTGTGTTTACACTGTGTTGCCTCTTCAACTATGACTATATAAAAACAGCATTTACTAAAGGAAATGGAAATTCACTTTGGTCATGAATGCTTTGCTCAAGTAAAAGTTCTGGAATTTAAGAAGCACTTAGTTGCTGCATTAGGCCATTTAGGATGTTTCAGCGTCTCAATTGACTGTAATACCAATCTGCTCAAGTGCCCTGTTAATGACCTTCCATCTCACAGCAAGCTCAGGAATTCAGTGTTTATACTTTTCTTTTTTTTTTTTTTAACTATACCATGAACAGACTGAAGGACAGATCCTTCTTTATCTCTCTATTGTGGGTGTAAACTGCTAACATTATTTCAAACAAAAAACCCCTAACCTTCATGCCTCTTAATGAAAATTATCAATGGCAAAAGTTAAGAAAAGGGAACCACTTAAAATTACAGGGTGTTAAGTATTAAGAAATGTAGAGTTTTAAATGTACTCTGTAAACAAAAAAAAAATATTGTGTACACTAACTGCCATGTTGCAGCATGAAGCGTTCTTAGTTTTGTTTGATTGTTCCAAATGAATACTTACGACACAGTAATACGAATCTAGACTGAGGAGCACCACTACCGTTTCCCAAAACACTCTCCAGAATTTTAAGATAAGTAGTAACCAATGTAACATAAACTTAGATGAGTAGATCTTCAGCTGATGCCACTTCACTGCAGTCAAAAATTCTAGTCATTTTCACAAAATTAATACGTGATCCAGAATACCTGCTTTGTTAACAAATACAAATATTTAATCATCTGCCCTGCCATGTCTTCACTTCATCAGCTGGACAAAGAGCACGAGACTCCTTGGGCAGTGTCATTAACACTTGTCTGCATTGTTTACATTTTACTGTGGCAGTCTCTAGTAAAAATCTCAGTTACATTGTTCTGGAAAACAGTAAAACCAAATTCCATTTTTTTATCTTTCCTCACAAGCCTCAAAAGAAAACTACTTACAAGGTTTACACTCTTTGTTTCCACCAAAAAGCAACATGATCCCATGGGATTTCACATCTATATACATTTTCTAAATTATCATGAAAAAACAAATTGGAAAGAAAAAAATCTTGTGATACTCTCAAAAGGTTCTAAAAGCTGAACACTAATTATGGAGAGCAATGTAGAATTTAGAAAGCAATTGCTCCCCTTCTCCCCCAGTAGAAATTCGAGAACGTAAAATACTTGGCTTGCTTTTAGAATTTTGGTTTGCATATCCAGGAAAGTAATCAATGCCTTTGAAAAAAACACAAATTCTTTTAGGATATCCATTCTTAAAACCCTCAGTGGACTACAGGAACAGTATGTGTTCTAGGATAACAGCTTTCACAAAGTACTCCACATGCTTCACATGCAGTTATGGACGGATTAGGGCCTTTACTGTGTTGCAACGTGACAACTGGACATATATAAGCATACAGTTAGAGCCTTAAATTGTGTCTGTTGAATGAACTTGGTTCAGTTAAATTTTCATCTCATTCACAGCATAGATCACTTCAGCCAACGTGTCTAGTTAAATACCTGGTCCTTTAATAATGCTAAATAGCAAATACAGCCACTGAAGTTAGGGTGTATTACATGGTTACAGTCAGTCTGGACACTCCTGTTACCACAGTTTGACTGGAGTATGAAATACTGTGTTCATGTATTAATTCTATCAGAAAGAACATATGGAAAGACTTAGTTAATACTAGCTAGCGTTTAAAACACTCTGGTTAAACCAGTCTTCATTTCTTTAAAAGCTATTTTCAACAAAATATTCTCTATTAATATTTTTTTAAATGTTTAATGTTAATCTCTTTGAATGTACTGTGAAGGCTATCAATCAAATATTAACACCACTTATTTGCCAATGAGTTCATCGAGCCCCTAATCCTCGTTTTTAGCCCATTAATAGGCTCTTTAGGAATATTTTTCTACGGATTTTCTCATATTATATTCGCTTGTATCACTGTGGAAATACGTTTCTGAAGTGTGGTGAATTGTTAAATTAAGTACCTCCAACCACAAGTGATAAGAAGGCCTCAAGGCAAGGTAAGAAAATAAACGATCTGCACTTAAGACAGCTAAGTACTGATTTTACAGAGGGAAATTTCATTTCAATCAACACAAGGCACCTGATCAGATTCAGTCAAGTTTGGCTTTAGTATTATGGCCACACCTACAAATATGGGGTTCCGTTTCAGACACAGTGTACAATGAACAAAACGGATTTAACAGAAGCATTTAGCAACCCCCCTCAAAAGTAGAAATCTCCATAGAAAGAAATTTTCAAGTAAGTAAATCGAATGGGTGGACATTTCTGAGAGTACTGCACAAAGGAAACCATTTTCTGGGCACAGCAGAAGTTAAGCCAGCTTTACAAAAACCTAGGAAATAACCTATGTACTCTCCAGAACCATCTACTGACATTAACTATTTTCCTGTTTACAGAAATGGGGCTCAAAGGTGTATCCAATTGAATCTTCTCAATAGCTCTGAAGCAACAGACAGAACTGATGGATTTGCTTGTACAATTTCTTGGCATAGAGAGCTTACACCTGTGACAGGTAATCAAGCCTACTTTGCTGCAACAGCAACAACAACAGTCTTACACAAACCATTGCACAGTTAGGTTCATCGGCTAAAAGCCTCCTCTAGAACGAACCATGACTTGAGGGGATTTGTTTTAGTAGTTAGTAATAATTGAGCCCCATAGATTTTTATGTGTTGAGAAACACCAGTTTGGAGAGGGGAGACATTATAATGGACCATTTATAATTTTTTTAAAACAGGAACTCAATGAACTGATTGTTCATTTAAAATTTAGAATTTTCGTTTAAAAAAACAACTAAAGCTGCAAGCAGCAATATAAACTGCTTTTTCCATTAAGTATTAAAACAGTAAAAATGACATAAACAAAGTGGAACTTAGTCAAAAGTTAGGTTTTAGATATACTCAGTGTTGCAGTCTTCTTAAGTGTTTGATAAGAGCAGAAACTTTATTTAACACATATTTCTACTACCTTAAATGGAATAGCAATTCTCAGACTTTTGAAGCTCAAGTTTGTTTAACTTCTTCTGGTGTCTCAAAGCTCTGCTATCAAAACTTTCTTAACCAAGAAGCTCAGAAACATTTAGTTGAAACGTTAGAAAATTCTGATACCATGCTGTCTTCAGATTTGTCCTGTCAAGTCTCTTCTTTCCATATCAGTAAAGAGTAAGAGAGTTTGATCTCAAAGCTGGCTCACAAGCCTAGATGTTCCCTTACTTGCAAACCAGACCATGGAGAAAAAAGGGATGGTGGAACTCAGAAACGTAGATTCAAGCCTGCTTCTTGTCCAGGTTTGGAGTTGAGATACAGCTACAGAAAACGCCCAGACCTAGGATCACTGTTGCTGAGAAATTCTACACGTTGCTCATTACAAAACAGAAAACAAATATTTATTCTAAACACTTTTTCATTACAAATCAGAAAAAGAAAAAAAAAAAAGGAATTTCCTGTAGAATAAAAAATCTTAAAACTTTCCATTTAAGAGAAATGAAAATGTTTGTGATTCATTTTTCTGTAAAAAAGAAGTTTGCTTTCTCAGCTCCTTAACTCTGCAGGGACAGCCCAAAAATCCTCATTGCCTGATTTTAAAATGTCAGCCTTAATATTCCAAACTCCTCTGGAAAAGCAGGGATTTCTAGCTTAGAATACATCTTCAGGCTTCCGGGGTCTGAAGCACTGAGCCTCATACAGCCGCACACCACCTTGCCACGCGTGGACCGAGCTCCGTGGCAGAGAGCACAACGAACAAAGCCTTTAAACCTGAGGTAGTCAACTGCACATTGTTTCCTCAGATCTTGAAAGCGTTGGTTTAGACATCTTCTGGTGCTTTTGTTAGCTGGGTTATGTCAGTGGTTTTGGTTTTAGTTCTTTCTGCTCACTGAAAGAGGCCCACACTGTATCCTCCCTCCTCTCCCTCCATTGCTGACCCTGACCTCAGGAAAGCAGCAGGCTCATGAAGGTAACGGGAATGCGGCCAGAGAGCCAGGGCAGAGATTGCCCATTGGCTTGAGAAACCAACACAGTACTCTGCCTTTGTTTGTAAACCAAAGAACTGGGTTGTGGTTTGGAAGTTTTAGGGATGCATATGATGTGGCATGGAAGTATTTCTGGCCTGTAGGAAATGAAGCTTTTTTAAGGATATTCATTGAGATCTGTTACAAGACTGTCAATCTTACATTCACGCCCCATGTCACCATTCCATTATTCAAGCTTGTTTTGAAATTATATTCGTTTATAATTTCATGCAATACTCGTGTTTCCATAACACTTACAAAACTTTCATCCACTGATAACAGAATCTTCACATAGACCAACTCATCATGCAAGTAACTAAATTTCTGACTTGATTCTCCTTGTAGACTATTTAGAGCATAACTAATCTTAAAACCTATTAAATTCATCCAATAAACTCATATTTGCTGAACAGAAAAAATTACTAACGCTTGCTGGAAGTTAAGCAAGTGGTTATTTGTTTGGCTCAATTGACACTTCTATACCAACTTTTTATGCTCAGTTTAAGTGACCACTTCAATGTCAAACAATTTTAGTACTGCCATTCAAGTATGAAGGCTGGCGTTCTTCACTGTTTACTATGTACAAAACAATTAAGTTTACACATACAAGTGGCTACTTGAAGTGAATTTGTTCATAGATACGAATCATTTCTCCTTCAAACAAGCAAATAAAAAATTAGTTGAGAACGCAAATATAAGTTGACACCTCACTATTTTGCAGAATTATAGTATAAAATTTAATTACAAACGAATTTCAACATGATTTTTGCAAGCAATTGAAAATGTGCTACAATTTCTAGGACAAAAGAAAACATTCTAAGAGAGTGGAAGCATTTATAAGTGTTACTGATATAAAGCATCTATGATGGATGCCTACACCAAATTACAGCCATGTCCCTTTTTAGAAAGAAATATGTGTAAGTAATATATTAGCTGGAAGCTACCTGGCTTTGGAACAACAAACACATCCTACACAATAAATTAAAACTCTAATACATAAAGTATCTTCTTGAAATAAAATTATCCTGCAAGATACTCCTAATTAGCCAAATATTTTTCCCAAATATGACACATCAGAATAAAAATAGAGCCATAAAAAGAAAATCTATATAGGAACATAACGAACACACGTGATCTGGCTTTTTATATATAATGATGCCAAGAAATAATCTGTTGGGTTTTTTTCCAAAAATTTATTTTCTGGAAAAAAAAAATCATTAAAGTAGATGTTTTTCATGAATGTTCATATCAATCATTCAGCTACAGATATTGAAAAATATTTGCTTGCCACTGTCACTTCCCTCCCCCAAACATCAAAATGTCTTTTGAAAAGTTTGTTTCTTTGAATATGATTTTTAAAAAATAACCATTTTTAAGAACAATTCCAGGAAAGGTATTCTGAAAATGATAGGCCAAAGTGTGAAAGTTTATTCTGTTTCAAACCAGAAGTCTTTTTTAAATTTTCAAATTGTCAGACTGAAGAAAGCATTCACTAATAAGTACATTTGATTTTTTTTTAAAAAAATGCATAAAAATAACACCACGTTTAGTATGACCACCTATTGAAAAAGACAACTCAAAGACACTCCCCAGCAACTTGCAATTAAACTATTAGGAGGCTCCGCGATTACTGTCCGAGCTTTTCGGCCCCAAAAAGAAGCCAGCAGCTCCCCCCAAGGGAAGAGCCGAAACTCCCTGGACTTTAGGGTACCCGTTATGTCCACAGGCCCGACATAACACGCACTAAAATTCAGCTGGATAGACTGTACAGAGAACTTTTTTCCTTTAATTCTGTGAATTACTGTGATTATGCTGAAATCAGAGCACCAGTTGCACCATGGCAGTACACTGTTTCACTGCAGTGAGACAAAGCTCCAAGTGCCTCTTTAGTAGCTTCTACCAGAAAAAAAAAAAGGGGGGGGAGAAAAGACTTTGAGGTGGTCTGAGTCACTATTTTGCTTCAGGTACTTACACTAAGGAAATCAGGGCCTAGGCTGAAAATCGACAGACGTGGAAGGGGCTTTTTTCCCTACTGTCATACTATTTGTTAAGAAACAGGTTGTAGGATGCTTGAGGTCACGAATCATTTATTTGAAACAGGTGTAATCTAGCTTCTAGGTCCAACTTCAGTGTGTGTTGTGGCAAAAGGGTACAGCTTCATCAAAAGAGACAGGGAGATTCCTCGTATTCAGACCCTTCCCTCCAAACCTTTTCCCCTTCACAACCAAGTTCTCCCTTTGAAAGTGGGAAACGTGCAATTAAATAGTACACTCTATTCAGAGCAGCAAGTCTGAAACAAAACAGGCCTCGTGGGTCATCAGACCCAAGTCATCAGACCACAGAGGTGTCCTGAGTACCTGTCAGTCTTTTCTGTGGGAAGTCATGTAGGCAGGTATTTGCTGGCCCTGAAGTAAAAATTCAAAGTCTCCATCACTTTCAACTACAGTTAGTACCTGCTTAGAGGAATTTTATCAGACGTCACTTCAGAATTGATAACATTACTGGGCTACAAAGCAAAAGGGAAAGCATCTCTTCCTGTAGTAGAATCAAGTCTTTCATTTTGGTAATACTGCAAGTGTGACAAAACATACATTCTGGAAGTCTTAATGAACATAGTTAACCCTTTTCCAAAACACTTGTATTTCTTTTTTCTTTGTGAAAGGAAATTTTAATCACATTGAATAAAATATACTTGAATTTGAATTTTGAATTATAACCTGAAAAGCAATTATTTGCAAAGTTTTAGTATGAACTCCAAAAAATATGTCTGCAGCTACCAAGATACATTTATTTTTCCTGCAATATTTGTATTTGCCACATTCTGTTTTTTGCTTTCCTCTCCACAGTAGCATTAATCGTTTCTAAATTCCAGCATGTGAATTATTTCACCTAGGATTTCCCTGGTGAGTCACAGATAATATATGCAAACACTTTACTACCATGAAAATAGCAATGTGACTTTTTTTTTTTTAAGAAATTAGTTTTATTATTATGTAGCAAGTATATTGCGCTCGTGGGAACAGTGACCAAGCATCATACCTATCCAAGAACTATTAATATATTTTAGGTCTGAATAAAAAAGAGTTCTGACAGTCATCAGACACACGTGCTAGGTGCACAGTTTAAACCATTTGATGCATTTTAATTGCCAAGTCTTTCCTGAAACACAGGAAAGCTCTATGCTCTCCAGCAACTTATTTCACAGTCTGCGTGTCACAGAAGTTTGGGGAAGACTTGGAGGTTCTACATCTTGTATTTCTGCAATCCTTCTAGTTCTGCTGTGAGCTGCATTGGTAAGGGTTCACCCACTCTCTCATCTCCTCACTGATGAAAAGCACACACCACGTTTGCAGGCTACAGAAGATGCAATCTGTACTATAAAATAAGCACGTCCTTTACTTTCATTGGAGCAAAAACACTTCTCATACTTCTGTTACGGAGACTGGTAACATTTCCAGAAGCATAAGCCCAGTAGAACGTAGCAGGACTGAAGCTTCAAATCATTTAGGTACTTTTGAAAGTTGCAAATGTGCCTTTTTGGGGAGAGATTTGAAATCTTTTCACTAGTCAGTCACACTTTCAAACTCCTTTTTGATAGCTGTAGCGCAACTCCTTTTGGAGTTATTGTCCTGTGTTGACAGTCAAATATTTCCAACATCACATCAATTACATTTCAAGATGAAAGATGATAAATCATACGTGGGTCAAGAAACATGCAAAAAGTAGCTTCCAAACCAAGCCTAATTCTGTAGAGGCTCAAACTGCTTTCTTAGTTTCCAAGTATATAATTACTTCTGCTATATTGATAGCTAGCCAAAGCACAGATCTTTGTTTTTTAAAATGTATATTTTATCATCATGCTCAGTCTCAGTAAATCTGAAGAACACTTGCCATATATTGCTGTGTATACCATAAAAACATTCATTTTTCACCATGTAGCACTACCTGAAAGGTACTTATGGCTCAGAACCACAACATCAACCTAAACCAAAACGAAACTGCATTGTAAAAGAACCAATTGAATTCAAATCAGTGGAAAAATAATCAGTGTGTAAGGCTCTGCACATACACTGGATACTGGGACATTAAATGTGTTAATAATTTAAATCTGTACAGATTGTTCAAGCCAGAGTGGCAACCAAGTGAGTTACTTTAGCTCTGCTTTTATTTTCTGCATACCCTCATTACGGGTCTTACCTGAAATCAAAGTAAATTAACCTATGCCCTGAACATCCTCCCTAATACATCTGTCTCAAAAATTAATAAGAATATTGCCACAAGAATCTTCCAATACCGTCTTGCAGTGTGCTTGGCCTGCTTACTTACTTCAGCGCTTTTCATCAAGTCTGTCTTGGGTAGTCAGAGTGGTAAGTCTGTCCTACAGCACAGTTATTAAGAGTTTTACCTTTCCAGCATCCTAAGAAAATAATTAATCCAAAGTTAACATACAATACTTCTATTTTCTGGGCTTGGCGTGCTCACAGGTCTGAAAAAAGCCTTGCCGGTTGCTTCAGGTCAACAGTTCACTCTTGCTCATCCATGCTACAGTGAACTGCAAGCCTGCAAGAGCAGAAGTGGGCCCTGTGCTGTCAGGAGTTTCTTCACAGGGCTGCTCCTCACCAGGCTGAGCTTCTCTTTTTGAAAGCCAGTCCTCACAGACTAAGTATGGAGAACTACTCTGTCCCATAGTAACTTATCTAGCAAAGAATCTGCATATTGTAATCTATAGCCTAACTACAAATTATCTGAAACCTTATGCACCGTCAGAATCAGTCATAACAAGTGTTTTATAAACAATTGGAAGAGATAAAAAGAAATGCAAGGCCACCTTTACTCCATGTGGTAGATACGCCTGATTGTTTAAGTTTGCCTGCTATTGTATGATCAGGATGAGTGGCTGAATGTAGGTCTGCCCAGTCTAAGGCACAAAATTTCCAGGGTTCTGCAGCAGAAGATCAGAGGGGAAAAAAAAGTCCTCAGGGAAAAGAAGTTAGGTGCTCTTAGAAGCAGAAGGTGTATCTGGGACAGACTAGTACATAAAGTTTTGTGAATTTATCCCTGGCTTTGTGAGACAACGTGTGAAACAGTTGTAACAATGTGGTTTTCCCCAGCTGAAAAAAAAAAAACCAAAAAAAAACACCGCACCCACTGCCTTTGGCATAACCATCAACGAGAACCTGAGTGAACACAAGCTGAGCACAGTTCATGACCCTACTTGAACCGTGACTGCAAGAGACCCAAAAAGCATCAGGCTTTTCTTAATTTATCATCAAGTAATTTAAACACAGATGCCTTGACCAAAGAGCAGTCTGGAATCAAATTTAAGTTAGAAAGAAGCTCACAGATATTGTATTTCCACATCTGCTTCACCATAGATGAGACATATTATGGTTTCACTGATCATGCATATTTGCAGGTTTCAGATGCTGAAAGTCCTGAGGGTTGGGACTCTGGTCGTTGGGTTTCTTGTAAGCCCATATGAATGTGTATACATATGCATACTTGTAGCAAGTTCAGCTTTACAAATCATACTTCACCTAAGCGAGCTGTTGCTACCACACAACTTCTGGCTGGTAACGAAGTTAATGTTATCCATTACAGCAGCTGTCATTTCTGCTGCATGACCTCCTTCCACCAGCTTTCAGTCACCCAAATGAGAGTTTTTCTCACTTGAACCTCCTCAGCCTGGCTGGAGAACCATCCAAGTCTTCATCTGCTGTCAGCACCTACATTCTCACAGTTCCTTTGAGCCTGCAGTGCCCATGCGCTTTGCTTTCATCTCTCTCTGGGATTCAGCTGCTCCCGATAATTAGCCAACAGAACCATAGAGTGCAGCCTAACAAAGCAGTTAAGGCGATTCAAAGGCTAACTGACACACTAAGAGGAAGTCCAGCCGCACATTCCCACTACTTCCCTACCACCATCTGACCCCTCAGCGAGTAGGTTAGAAAGCCACCCCAACAAACAAAAGAATGCAGTAATCACCCCCAAACTAGCTGGTGGTAGGATTAAATAAGCATTAGTGCCAGGAGAAGCACAAAGCCAGGCTGGGGAGGAAGGAAGTAGGAACATCCCTTTCAGCAGGGGTTAGCCTTTTGATTGGCCTTATCTGCATTGTCACACTGCGGTCGGAGGGGTGTGCTTCAGGAGCAACTGAGCAGACTTAACAGCTTTCTGATGCCAAAAGGAGCAGTCCCATTCTCCTCTCCCTCGCATTCCAGCTCTGGCACGTATCTGACCCCTCAGTAAACTGACTCATTAATCCAGCGGAAAGCTATTTGCTTTTTTGGTTGGGTTAGTTTGCCAGTGGTTTAATGAACTGAATTGGCTCAGAGAGAGGTCAGAGAAGCACCAGCCAACAAAGCAGAAGCAGGGAACGTACACAGCCAGGAGAAGGGGAGGACACAGCGCTGCCCCTTCAGCAGGAGCCAGCAGGCAGGTCAGCTCAGCCACATCATCCCACTGCCCTCCCGCCACCCGCCTGGCAGCTGGCCAGCTCTGGCTTTCCAAGGGAAAACAAGCCAAGAAGGATGTGGTTCTACCTACCCAACTGGCAGCTCTTCCTTTTGGGACTAACAGCATCCCGCAGCACAGCTTAGCACCTGCTCGTCATAGCAGGCTAAAATTTATTGTCCAGCACACCTTAACTGAGACATGGTCGGTTAAGATTCATCGTATCTGCTGAAACATCGCGGCTCAGCTCCATCACCAAGCCTTCTGCTTCAACACCTGCTTCGACTCTGTAGCCCTCAGCCCCTTGCAGCAATAAGCTCAGAAACCCTCCCTCGTTAAGGGCCCTGGGGGAACTTACATTGCCCCCATCCACCCTCTCCCAGGATGGCCTTCCCACCCTTTAACACCTCCTGCTCCGCAGCCATGTCCCCCCTCCTGCCCTCCACCCATAGCTGCAGCCAGCAGGGGGTGCCTGGTGCCTCTGGGAAGGGACCATGGTGCTGCTCTGCCAAGGCACGGTCCTTACACGTAACACATAGAAACCTGAGACGGGCATTGTCACTGTTTGTTGGATGACTTGAGTTTTCCAGATTGAAAACCACTTAGTTCAGTTCAGAACTGACAGAAGAGGGGGACAGGAAATAAGTGCCCTTAGGTGGTCACCCTTACCAGGTTTGAAAATCTGTTGATGCTTTCGTATCAAGTATTTTTTTGTATTAAGTACTAAATATTTTCATTGTGGTACAGAGGAACTATCGTTATGACACTGCAAGTCCTCTCTTCCAGTGTTTACAGAACAGAAGACTTGTTAAATACTATTTCTAGATTAAATTTCCATCCTTCAAGCAGCTTAAAATTGTCATTAAAAGAACATTAAAGAAAACAGAAAAAAAATCAATAAATATGCAGATAATTAAATGTCGAGGCCATTATAGAATTTTTCTTAAATACGCTTAATAGAAAGCCCTGAAATGAAAGAGAACTAATACTGTGAAAAACAGCTTGAAAATTAAAATCTTTTAGTTCTGCAGTAACTGTAGGAACATCTTACGAAGTTAGGCAGCAATCATATGCATAATTAAAGAAGTGATTATATGTATATTTATACCATCAATGCATAATCCTCAATTTGTTTAACATAAAACAGAACATCAAGGAAACGAGAATTTAAATTCCACTTGTTTAATAAGGAACATTAAGTACACAAAAAATTGCTTGTAATTTGAAAGTGTATAACTTGAACAAAATTTCAAGGTGGAAAATATTTGGGAGAAAGTAATGAGGGAAAAGAAAAGGAAAATATTAATATTATGCTTAATGAAGAGAAACTTCATTTGTAATAATTAAGGAGTGGTATGCTCCCATTTCAAATACTCAAAAAGAAGGTAATGCCAATTAACAAGACATCTCTTCATTTTATACAAACAAGATAGATGTGAGAGTTCTTAAGTATTCACACGGAATTTCTGTCTGGCTCCAGCACATCGGGAAACATGCACAATCATCTCCCTTATATCACATATGTCTCTAATAACACCCATCTCAGAAACGTTTGCTTATATTCAGATCAGTAACAGGATGTATTCTGCTTTTGTGATGAGAAACTGGGGATTTTTGTACTATACATTCAAGTTGATCGGTACACTGAATGCGATTAAGAAGAAGTCTTCACATCCTTTGTGCCCTTCTACTCCAAACAGGGAATTTTGGGAAAACACAGTGGACCCGCTGTAGAAAGGAATGAAAATACTGTCTATTCGCAGAGAGGGGTCTCTGTGAGGTGCTGCTGAGGACCAGCCAGACCTTCTTCGCAGACTAGACGAGCTGTGGTCAAAGCTCTGTAATTTTGAGAAAAGTTGGTCTCTGCTTCATGCTAAACGCTAAATTGCATGGACCCAAACATAGCGACACCAAGTCATCCTTCCTCCAATCTCAGCCAGGAGCTGTGGCAAAGATTATTCCCTCATATTTTTTCTCACAGAGTGTAGAACGTATTCATCTATTTTGATAACAGTATTTACAGTGGTTTCTTTTAGTCTCTTTAGAAATGGTACCCAGCTGTCTTGAAGGCAGCCTTTTTTTATATTTGATTGGCAGCACTCTCAAGACCAAATATTGAGCTGTTCTAAGAAGGAGTTAAAGAGCTATCATTGTAAATATAATGTTCTGTCTTACCAAGAGTTCTGTGGTTAATTGGATACCGGAAATAGATATTAGCCCATATTGTCAGTGTTGTATGGACTTGATAGGATAAGGAGTCATCTGTCATCAGAATTAAAGGTATTATAGAACTTTCTGCACCCTTAATTCTGTTGCTCAAGGGATTCCAGCTTTCCACTGACCTTTCAGCAATCCTTCTGCGCACAGATATCTACTATAAGATATTAACAGTCGTCTGCTCGGGAGCAGGGAGGAAATAAAGGTGCAAACAGAATGTGTGTACTTCCCAGAGAAGTAAAAAAACCCAATACTAAGTATTGAGCTTTACATTTCCTTACTTTTTAGAGTCTTGTGATGTTAAAGTTGTAATATATGAGGGACATATGCAGCATGAGTTAATGTTTGAAAATACTGTAAGTTAACATTTAACATTACATGTATATTCATCATTATCACATGAGTTATTTTAATATCTTAATATTTATTCAAAATATTACTTTGTGCCACAATTGCAGAAAAATACTTCTTAAAATACTTGCTAAAACTGTCTAAACACCATAACATTTGCTATCTACACATGTTAAGCAGTTTTAGAACAGCTAACACTATATTCATGCTTTGTATTATAGGAAAAAAATGTCTCTATTAATTGCTTACTTAGCATTGTATGTTTCCTCTGATCTAAAAGTGTTACTCAAATTAGTCCCTCTGGTTATCATTAGAACTGTGAGAGCCTGAAAAATCAAAGCTGTAGTGCAAGTCAGTGTCAGTCACAGCTGCAAAAATGGTAACTCAATGGAATTAATAGAAGCATTTTTGTGCAAAGAAATGTTATTTTTATGTAAACATATAAGCAATGTTAACGAAATCTGTAAGTGGGAGAATAGGAAATGCCATTTTGTGACAGGATTTGTAAGTCAGTCAATCAGTCTTTACCAAAAAAGTTGAAAGTGTTTGTCCTCATTTTAAAATATTTAGTCCTTTAAAAATTAAAAAAATATAGAAACAGAGAAATAGCTGATACTTTGCTTATGCATTGTTTGTTTAAAATGTTTTCAGATTATGTAGAAATCTTCTCAGTGCCCTGTTATGACATTCTATTATTAAATTGTATAATATAATTAATGTGCATGATTTCCTGGATGTTATCCTGTGTATTAAATCGTCGTGGTTTATCCATAAGCCAAATGCAGTTCCTAGGCATCATCTTAAAATGCACGGTGACAGTATGGACAGAGATGATGCTGAGATTTAACACGCAGACTATCCATCCCAAGGAGTGATACTGCACTTCATGGTTTACACAGTCTGCCATGAGTTTGAGTTAGAGCTCTGCTGGTTTCTTTTGAAGAGGGTGCTCATTGCACACCTTTGCTCCTGATATTTTCTTTTTGTTACCGTAGCCTGAAAAGATCTGTATATCCTCAGCTAAACATTGCTGTAGCTGTTGTGATTCAGTCCACTTCTCGAATTTTTCATCACTCAGCACTCTGTCCTTAGAAATCATTTATAATAATTAAGCATTGCATGATGTGATCTTGCTGAGCAAAGATTTATAGGATTGCAAAACCAGTTTTCACAGAGAACACCACCTGAGATGATCTTAGGAACAGAAAACTCTTATAGCATGAAATGTTACTAACTTATATGTATTGATAAGTAGAACGTTACTAGTTCTGGTAACTCCTGCAGAGAATAAAGACACTGTTCTACTTCAGTGCTATTTTGAGGTCTTACATAGAATTCATATATTCTGCCTGTTGTCTACTGACCCATTCTTTTAGGTGGCATTTCTTTTGAGGAGAAAATTTATGAATCTTGCAAATTAGCAAATAAATAAATAATTGGAATGCGCTATAAAATGTCATTGAATTCTGGTGAGTAATTGTTATTCAATTACATGAATTAGACTTTTAGAATACCACTTTTAGAATAGCTATCCTTGTGGTTTGTCTTTTAAGGAAAGGGAATCTGAGTAAGAAGAGACCTCATTGCAAGTGTCTTCTATTAAGCCTTTGTTGAGAATTTTTATGTGCCAATTATGGAGCGTTCAGATTAGCAAAGCATGAATTACCGGTGCTTTTACAGCAGTTAGTGAATATCAGTTTGAAGGGGGAAAAAAAAGGATTGTATGAAGTACTTCAATATATACTAAGAGAAAAGAAAAACAAGTTCTTTAAACTGCTACAATAGTCTTCTTAAAAAATTAACATGAAACAACCTGTCCTTTTAATCATACCTATTTTAGAAATACCATTTTGGAAAATCTCAGAATTGATAAGTTGTTATCTGATGCTAAAGATGCAAAAGACAATTGATATTCTCAGATTTTTATTTCTATTAAATGACAGAATTCTCAAAATAATTTGGAAGGCACATAATGTGTTCAAACTATTGTAAGGTAAAGAAGCAATATTAATTGACATATATTGCAACACTCAATGGAATATAGTGTGAAGAGTTACACTAAGTCTGTGTGAATTCATTCGTCAGTCCTGTCACTTCAGTTTTAAGATGTGTTATCTGGAATGATTTACAGGTACAAGGGACTAAAAAAGAAGACATCACCATTTCACACCAAGGAATGTTCCAATTATACTCTGTTACCTGTATTAGCAATTTATAATTTCAACTATCTAAAGTACAGAGCCAAGGATTTATGTTGTCAATTGATGTGGAAATGAATGTGGTAACATATTTCTCAATTTTTTAGGATATTGAATGTGATAGGACATCAATATTTAGCAACTATATGTCTGACTAATATTTTGAGGTAAGTTGGAAATGCCTACTCTGAGCACACAGAGTATCTTTATTTATAGAGTCTATATTGTAAATATTTTTCATCATAATTATTATATACATCAAACTGGAAGTTTAAAAGATGACAAAATGTGAATTGACAGGAGGTATACTTTTCTGAATATTGCACCGTTAGGCCTGTGTTGTATGTAGCCATAAATTGTTTTATCCCAGGTTTCGTTCAGTTTCTCTTTTGATTGCACCCCTTTAAATTCCATAACTAATGTCAGACCAACAGATCTTACTAGGGAAGTTTTGAAAGTATTAAGCACACATTCACCAAAGTGTCATAGATCATCACTGGAAAGATTTATTTTCCCACAACAAAAGGAAGATGTCACTTCTGTAAACAATGTAGAAACTCTTTAATAAACCAGATCTTTTGAACCATCGAGGCACGCTGCTGAGAACCATTGATGCTTCCAAAAACTTCTGTTTCTAAGAGTCTTGTATGATCTTACAGAAGGTGTAACCCTCAAGCATGAGGTTCTAGCAGAGAAGACCTAGCACTGAACTTATCACAGAATCACAGGATCACAGAACGGTCAGGGTTGGAAGAGACCTCTGGAGATCATCTAGTCCAACCTGTCTGACAGAGCAGGGTCACCTATAGCAGGCTGCACAGGATGGCATCCAGGTGGGATTGGAATGTCTCCAGTGTGGGAGACTCCACAACCTCTCTGGGCAGCCCGTGCCAGTGCTCGGCCACCCTCAAAGGAAAGAAGTTCCTCCTCATGTCTAGATGGGACCTCCTATGTTCAAGTTTGTGCCTGTTACCACTGGAAAAAGACTGTTCCCATCCACCTGGCACACTCCCTTTAAGCATTTATAAGCATTGATAAGATCCCCCCTCAGTCTTCCCTTCTCCAGACTAAAAAGACCCAAGGTCCTCAGCCTTTCTTCATAAGAAAGATGCTCCAGTCCCTAATCATCTTCATAGCCCTTGCTGGAACCTCTCCTTCTTAAACTGGGGAGCCCAGAACTGGACATAATACTCCAGATGTGGCCTTACCAGGGCAGAGGAGAGGGGGAGGATGACCTCCCTCGACCTGCTGGCCACACTCCTCTTGATGCACCCCAGGATGCCATTGGCCTTCTTGGCCACCAGGGCACATTGCTGGCTCATGGTCATCCTGTTGTCCACCAGGACTCCCAGGTACCTCTCTGCAGAGCTGCTTTCCAGCAGGTCAGTCCCTAACCCGTACTGATTCATGGGGTTATTCGTCCCCAGGTGCAGTACCCTACACTTGCCTTTGTTGAATTTCATAAGCTTTCTCTCCACTCAACTCTCCAGCCTGTCCAGGTCTTGCTGAATGGTGGCACTGCCTTCTGGCGTGTCAGACACCCCTCCCAGTTTTGTATCATCGGCAAACTTGCTGATGGTACACTGTATTCCTTCATCCATGTCATTGATAAATATATTTAACAGGACTGGACCCAGTACTGACCCCTGGGGAACACCGTATATATAGGATGTCTTTGTTTTGTGAATGGCTTGTGTACACATAAGTAGATATTCAAACTATACGAATTTGCACACTCTGTAAATTACTCCAGGATATGCTTTCCTGAATAATCTGCCATCACTCTTCTAGGGTTATTGTGCTTCCTTATTACAGTAACTCTGTGGATAGAAAGGAGACATTAGAATACATGTAGAATTTCTTACCTCTTCCCAGTGCAATGACAAGAAGAAATGATTCCTTCAGGAAACTTCACGCTAGCAAACACTAGGTGCTAAGGAGTCCAGAGTTTGAGCTCATAATCCATGTCGGAATATTCAAACAGAATAGTTCGGTCTAGGAAAATGAAGGCCTGACGTGTTCACACTAGATCATTCCTGAGGCACTCTATTTCAGGCTAAACTCACTCCTGCAAAAACATTGTACAAACCTGCTAAAAGAATGTGATTTTATGGAAAACAAAACTGATCATTTAATTGATATGTAGACTCATAAATTGCCAACTTTTACTCATTATCTGGTGACAAGTCAAAGACATTATCAAGTTACAGCACAGGTAAACTTGAATCATTCAGTAGGTGTCGTGGTTTCAGTTGGGATAGAGTTAACTTTCACTAGCAGCTGGTATGGTGCTGCGTTTTGGATTTGGGATGACAAATAGTGTCAATAGCACACTGGTGTTTTTAGTTATTGCTACACAGTCAAGGCCTTTTCTGCCCCTCACACCACCCCACCAGCAAGTAGGCTGGGGTGCACAAGAAGTCGGGAGGGGACACAGCCAGGATGACGGACCCCAACCAACCAAAGGGCTATTCCATACCGTCACGCTCAGTATATACAGCTGGAAGAAGAAGAAGGAAGGGGGGGACATTCGGAGTGATGGCTTTTGTCTTCCCAAGTAACCCTTACGCGTGACGGAGCCCTGCTTTCCTGGAGATGGCTGAATACCTGCTTGCTGACGGGAAGCAGGGAATGAATTCCTTGTTTTACTTTGCTTGCGTGTGCGGCTTTTGCTTTACTTATTAAACTGTCTTTATCTCAATCCACGTTTTTTTTTCTCACTTTTACTCTGCCGATTCTCTCCCCCGTCCAAAACGGGGTGACCGAGTAACCAACTGCGTGGTTCCAGCTGCCGACTGGGGGTAAACTACGACAGTAGGAAAACTGCAAAGACCTGTTTGAAGGAATGGACCTTTCCTTGATATGGAGCCCTGTAGAAAGGCATTCTGCTCGTCTTAATCAACCAGACAAAAGTGTTTAGCATAAGGAAAGTATTTTCCATTTACGAATAGGAAAAAAATCTATTTGAAAAATACAGAATGACGCTGAGGTTTTTTGAGGTTTGTAGGCCTGTGCTGTAAGTAACTTTTGCTGAAAGAAAAAAACAGTATAAATTAAAGTTAGGAAAGAGCATGCCAATAGAAGAAATAGAAGGAATTTACTGTACATGCCTTAAAGGTGTCCTCCCTTTTCTAAGGAGCCAAAGGCAGTAAAATATGTACCGTAAACCATTTTCTTTTGGCAAGAAAATATTTATTCTCTTTATATCTCTTATTTGTAAGGCAAAAATGGTCTTCTAAGTGCCACCAACGAACTACCTTTCTTTCATTGTGTAGATCCAATAAAATGCATAAGAACCAAACTCTTTTCAGGCTCCTTTTTAACTTATTGATACACAGGAATTTTAGTGCCTGAACACTTTGTTGGACTGGTGTACACAGAGCCTTAATTTCACTGCCCTCTGTGTGGTCTCCCAGCATGTTTCCTTCTTGTTGCCTATGACACTATAAGGTTTCTGATGACCTCTCTTAACTCAACATTTTTTGAGGTATATACTGTGATATGAAAGTCTAATAATGCACTTTCAGCCAGCATAACGTGCATGACATTTATTTTTATCTGCTCATTTGGTCACCATGCTCAATATTATCTCCCTAGCCCTTTGCCAACTGGGAAACTGCTGGTAAAATATGTATTGGCTTCATCTTGCAAACGGAGGGAATATTGCTATGAAGTCACAAAACTGCTCTATGAAGCAGTTTCTAAATGAACAGCCATTTATTGATGTGCAAATAGTGTGCTCTGAGGAAAGTAGAGAGGAGTTAGCTGTTGAATTCAGAAGTGTATTGTCAGAAATATGGGGCAGTTGCAACCCGACTTCACTTTCATATGATTTTATTCATACAGCCTTTCTATACCATCAAAAAGCTGGCAAAAAGCAATTACCAAATAATAGTGGAAATGACAGGTGACTTAATGAATATGGTAGCTATAAATATTATTCAAAGTTTCTTTTCTCATCCCAAGTAAAACTCTTGTGAAGATCTGTGTTTCGTTTCTAAAAGTTTCCTGTCCAAGCTTCAAAAGAGTCCTGATGTGAATAGTTTTTGCATAAAACACTGTTCAGTGGAATTAATTCATCCTACTTAATTACTAAATTAACACTAATTCATTTTAAGACTTGAATGTGACTTCATTAGGGAAAAAGTTGAACATACAGTGTAGAAATTTACAGATGTCTCTTTTACTTTAAGAGCGACAGGCATCCTGTGTAGCAGAAATTAGTGAACCTTTTGGAGCAACTGTCCAATGTTTATCCTTCTGGTGACCCGGTACAATCCATGTTGTCAGGCTTGTGACTGAGGATATTCTGAACACCAGGGATTGTTTCAGAGCATTTACTTAATTAACGACTGGTCACCCTAAGACCACGAACTGTGAACCACCACTCTTTAGAGTTTTATGCAGATAAATGTGATTTACATTGCATGTAGACTAACCCGCCTGCGTTCTTGATAATAACGGGAACCTGCACCGGTTATGTGGGCTACTGTGTATATGCGCTCCAGAGGATAGTCTATGATGCTCTTTATGGTGGCAGCTGCAATAACAGCCTGGGTAATGGAAGAGCAAACTGTTCTAAGATCTACTATCAAATACAGAAGGATATTGTCAGGGCTGGGAGACAGACATTTGCAAAAGCAAAACTACCAGAATATGGCTAAGGGTGAATGCACAGACAAAGAGAACAAAACAGACTAAGAAAGCCACAAAGGAAAACGAGACAGATCCTGTAGGCAAAAATTCACAGCCCAGGTAGCACCTTTATGGGTGTTTCTCCTCAAGTGTCTGTGGACACAAAACGCAAGGTAATAAGCTCGAAAGAATGTGTGATTTTATATTGAATGTCTATATTTTGCAGGCTCAGTCACAAGGGAACTGCTTGTTTGGGGAAGAGTCCTAAAAAGACAGTGCTCTGCTTTACTGTCTGGTCAGATGAACGAAAACCTTAAGCTCCTTCAAGTGCCCAGCCCTGTAAATTGCCGAAGTCCGTTTCAGACCAGCTGTGGTGTATGAGGCATGTTGCAACTGCTTCCCGTCATGCTGTTTCCCAGTCAGTTTTAGAAGTCAGCCAATATGGTGTGCTATCTGAAATGCTATAGTAATTATGTGTTATTTACAGTAACCAGAATTGGCACATGCATGTCTGAAAGTGCTGGCTAATAACCAGATTTCTTCAGTGTACACTGTAGGTTGCTTCTGAACACTCAGGAGACTATAGACAGAAAATGTTAACAAAGAAATGAGAGGTCTATTTTGCATCCTTCTAGATGTGACTTTCTGTAGACATATCTAGATATTATCCACGGACAAATGTGAAAGGCTACAAGGTCATCTGGGATACTTTGGGAAGCCTATAAGCTAGACAGCACATGAAATTGCCACACACGTGCTGCCTGGAAAAGCAGAGGTTGAATATGACCACCGAGAGAGTCAGCTGATAAACATCAATGTTCAGAGAGCACAGATTCAGGTGTGGTCCTTACTTAAGGACTGACCATGAAAGAATTTGAGAGAATACACATATAGACAGAGTTTCTGATGGAGCCATAGCTCCAGGAAAAAAACTAATTAAGGTTAATTTGTTTAGTGAAGGTCAAGAATTTTATATAATTAGAGGTAATAGTGAATAAGAGGTTCCAGAGACACCAGCGGAAGCAGAAGTTGCCCAATGGCACTCAGGACCATGTTGCTTACAGGCTGATGTACCAATGAAAAATTGTTTTTATATGGGGGATTATAAGAGCAGTTACCAGCTACACTAACCATTGAGCAGTGGTAACAGCAGTTGATGTCTGAAATCAGTTCCAGGTCAAATATTACTGCTTCCTATTGTTTCCTTTCTTTTCCTTGTGAGCTCTGTGCCACCACAAACTCTCCTGTCCTGAATGTACTCAAGACAAATACCATAACCAATACTAAATAAAGACGGTTTTTGCTTTATTTAGGTAGAAAATCAGATTATTTTTTTTCTTTGACAAAGAAACTCCATTTATTTTTTCTGATGCAATCTATGTTCTGGAACATATGTGTTGCTGTTGCAAGCATGACACCATTTTGGTTGTACTTCAGAGGTGTTCACTTTGCCAGCTCTAATGCAGTTTTTAACAGCTTGTCTTTTTGTGACATATTGCAATTATGCCAAACTATGTAATCACTTATTTCACATCGAAGTTTCAAGTTTTTGTATGATACGCAGCCTTGAAACTTAAAATTCCACTACTCAGTAAAGCAATTAACTGCCTTCTGGGGGTGAATTTCACGGGAAAAAATAATGATTATTCTTGAAAAAAATAATTTAATGAACACAGCTCCAGAGATGTTATCTCAATCTCATTGAAGTAGGTGGGAGTTTTGCTACTGACTTCAACTGAGTCAGGCTTTTGCCTCAGGACAAGATGCTTCTCTAATGAATAATAATGAATGACTAAGAAAGACTAAGCTGTGGACTGTCTTGCCAAAAAGGTCCATTTGAAAGGTTACTATATACCTTTCCTCTGCAGGCTCTCGAGTTCATGTATGCTTAAATTGTTCCCATGATTTTGGATGTGGCATCATGGCCTGTTAAACAGTCAGAATCCATCCTTTTGGTTGGCGAAAGTACTGTGTGGGATTCACAGATACGTTTTTTGTTTAGCCTGAGAACCAAAAATTTTATAAAATGAAAATAAAAAGAAGTAAAAGACTGTTTCAAACTCCTACTCAAAGATATCCAATTATGAAGTAGTTTGCTGCATTTTCCCAGCACTGAAGTCAAATCCCTTGAGAATATTTTATAAATCAAAAATAGCTATGAAACTTCAAATATTAACAGAATAAAAATGTTTTCCCCTTAGATGTGTAGGGAATTTAAAACATGAAAGGTTAACAAAAATTAGAGAAGTGATTGCATATCTTGGTAGAATAGTGCAATACAGGTAGAATTTGTTAATTACCTATCATTCCTTAGGAATGTGGGGAGTTTTGAGGGTATGAAAGAGCTTTTGAAGAGGTACAAAATTGTGACCCATGTCCAACACAGGAGTGGACAAAACTAAGCAGATTAACGCATTTGCATCACGTCAAAAGAAGTTTCTAATGATCAGGTTTAGATGGAGACCCAGTTGTCTTGATTACATACTTTGCTTTTACTTTTATTTATTCAGGATTCGCGGAGACAAATTTTAGTGGCTTGAAAATTGAAATGACATAGATTCTTCCTTTTGCATGTGTGGCTTGAAGTATTATCTTGCCTCAGCATCTTTCCATTGTAATAAAAGTGGTCATCCTGCCTAAATTATGCATTTATTCCCAGGCTAGAATTCAGATGTAGCTTGCTATCTCCTGTTTCAAAGACCTGCTAGGATAATGAAAATAAAACGGAGGAGAGTAATTATTTTTAACATGAGGAAGCAAACTTAAAAATATTGTTTGAGACAGACAAGGACTACATTTTGTAAAAAAACCCGCACACCACAGCATTTGATTTATACATGTCTAATCTCTACGTTCTCTTTTAACTACCAAACAGATGTTTCAAGAAGGGTGAGCCCCAAACCTGCACACTTCATAGAGAATTCCAAAGAACCAGCAAATATGAAACTTTCAACGTAAGATTGTCTTTGAACTTCTGACCTTCTCCAAGTCTTAGTTACTTAATTCAATGCATCAGGCGGATGCTTTTCACTCATATGCATATAATCTTGACCCGTTGATAGGGCTTGGATAGAAGAGTGCAATGCAACTCTTTGCCATTTAAAATAGGCCAGATAAAATGGTTAACCCAATCTGCTTAATGACTAGATTAGTACTAATGTAAAACATAGGAGACTTAGCTCAATTTGTCAAACTTGTAGTACCCCGTGAGCTTGTGTATAAAAAGGAATGAGGCCACAGAGTACATAATTTCGTAACCCAGTCAGTAGGCATTTTCCTAGAAAGGCAAATCTTAAAGACCATTACCTAGCTTCTGCATTTTAATTATATCATTCAATAAAAAAATAAGAAACCTGGCTTCAGGAATCCAAACACTATATGCCCACTCAGAGGCAATGCAACTACACTCTTTCTTCCTTGTCTGTCTTTTCTAGCATCATGAATTTTCCATTTCCTCATAGTGGCACAGCTTATCTCTACACAATGGCCTAGGTTTATCAAGAATGGTATAAGGGGATGATCTCCCTCCCGCCTTTTCATACATGGCTGGGATGTGGAACAGGTTATTTCTATAAGATGGGTTCAGAGTGAGAGCTTTAACCATGAAACTGTTACATAAAGCCCTTAGCGGTGCCAGCCACCGTGTTTTGGAACAGCTACAATGGCATTTTATAGGACGCCTAAACCCTTCTTTAATCACAGAATCACAGAATGGCAGGGGTTGGAAAGGACCCACAGAGATCATCTAGTCCAACCCCCCTGCCAAAGCAAGTTCACCTAGAGCAGGTTGGACAGGAACACATCCAGGTGGGTTTTGAATACCTCCAGAGAACAAAACTTCACAACCTCGCTGGGCAGCCTGTTCCAGTGCTCTGTCACCCTCAAAGTAAAGAAGTTCCTCCTCATGTTCAGATGGAATTTCCTGTGTTCAAATTTGTGCTCATTACCCCTTGTCTTGTTGCTGGGCACCACCAAAAAGAGTCTGGCCCCATCCCCTTGACTCCTGCCTTTTAGATATTTATAAGCATTGATGAGATCCCCTCTCAGTCTTCTCTTCTCCACACTAAACAGAGCCAGGTCTCTCAGCCTTTCCTCATAAAAGAAATGCTCCAGTCCCTTTATCATCTTTGTAGCCCTCTGCTGGACTGTCTCCGGTAGTTCCTTGTTTTTCTTGAAATGGGGAGCCCAGAACTGGACACAGTACTCTAGATGTGGCCTCACCAGGGCAGAGTAGAGGGGAAGGATAACCTCCCTTTAAATATGAGGTGAGTACAGAGCATGCCTGTTTCATGTGGCAGTTGGGCATTAGTGCATCTTGTACCTACCACAAGAGGCTGATGCATCTCATTCTTCTAAGAATAGCTACATACACATGAAAAAGGCAGGTTGTCCTGGTTTGAGGTAAAACAGAACCCATTTTCTGTTTTGTAATTTTACTTTGCAGTTAAGCCTCTTCTAACCGAACTTTCTGAAATTAACAGCAGATTGTGCAGAAAATGTTCGCTCTCAGAGTGATGAGACCTGATTAGCTGTAATTTATGCCCAGGCATGGCATGCAGAGAGGCTTCGGCTTATACTTATTGCTATAGCAGCCAAGGGCAGATAACTTGGTTATTTGCCCCATTGGAGGGTCGGAAGCGGAAATGCGTAGAGGGGTCCCACCTGCAGGGAGGAGCGGACAGGTGAACCCAAACTGACCAACAGGGTATTCCATCCCATCTGCCTCACGCTCAGTATAAAAGCTGAGGGATCAAAGGGTCAGCCCTCTTTCTTCGATGGCCGGCATGCAAGGAGGTCTCAGTCTGTTTGTTTGCCTTTGATCCCAATCTATGCATTCCTGAATCCAGGTCCAGAATCCAGCTCCCATCCATCGCTGAGTCCAGTCTGGGACTTTCCCTGTGCCTGTCAGTGATGCAATCATCAACCTGGAAGCTCAATACTGGTTTTGTATACATTGTACATATTTCAATATTTTCTTTTTTATTATTTTATTAATTTATTAATATTTTGATTAAAGTAGTTTAGTTTTTTCTAAACTCATAAGTCTCTTCCTCTCTCTCCCTCCTCTCCTTGGACAGAGAGGTGGGGGAGGGCATCTCTCATTCATTTTCAGTGGCCAGGCCGGCCTAAACCATGACACAGGTAAAGGTGCTTCTGCTGGCAGCAGCAAAGTCCTACCACTACATTAGATATATGCAGCAAAGAAGAGCTTGAGGATTGGTGGTAACTGAAAACACCAAATTTCTTGGCTGCTATACAGGTTAATTAACTCCCAGCAGAAGCTTCTAAGGATCAGTGGGCCATGGGAATGGATTCTGTCCCTGACAAACAGGCATTAGCTACCTAATAAGGAACAGGTAATGACTGGACCATTATATCCAGTAATATGTGTATATGCAACACACAGTGTGCTGTACCCATAATTGATGGAGTTCAAGAGAAAGAAGATGAAATTGTTTAACTAAATTAGACTCTTTTAGGCATGGGATGGCCATGTTATATACTCAACAGTTTCTTATAAAGATGAATTTTGGGGTTACCAAAAGTCCTAGGAGTGTTTGAAGTTGACTGTATTTTGTTTCAAACAGCTGCATAAGTTTTTAGAGACAGAAAGCAAAGGGGTAATAAGTACTTCCAGCAAAAAAAAAAAAAAAAATACATTTCATGGCTTCACAAGCCCTTTGTAAAGTTTTTTTCAGAGTCACTGCTGAAGTCCTGCTTTTAATTCCAGGCAGTTCAGATTCCTAGCTGGACACAGGGCCCCAAGTCCTCCAGTCTCATTCAAGACACTGATTCAAAAAGGTTACTCCTAAGGAAGAATTCACAGGCACACGCCTCAGGCTTGTATAATTTTACCTTCATAAAAAGTTGACTTTATCTATTTGAAAATGATACTTTTAATGATGGTACAACAGAAACTACAAGAAAACTATTCCAGTCTACCCTGCCTGTGATAGCTACTAGACTGTTGCCCCTCCTCCCCTTCATCACTAATGCAGTTTGGAACCAGATAAAATAGTCTTTGTCTCTGTTGTTGTTTGTGTCAGCATGCTGTAATTTGGTAAAGCATGTGCTTTCTGATGATCCCTATTACTCTCTCAGAATCCTGAACTTAAATTCTCTGTTTATTTTCCCTTTCAGAGACACTGGGAACCTATATTTGAAGCTTAAACATTATTTTTGGTTACTTGATTATTTTCTTCAGTGTCACTAGTAACAATCTAGTCTATATTACTGTACTTGTAGCGATTGTTAAAACATCTCTGTTGGCTTATCCTTGGGGATGTCTTTTTCTTGTCAGTGTGGGACCTTTATGCTCTTGCTCAGCTGACTTCATTATCAGGTTCATTGCAGCTGAAAACACAATAACCTACAATATAGAACCCGTTGCAAAGCTCCTTTCTATCTTTCGCTCGTTTTTTAGTTTAGAGGTCTATAATAAATATCACGAAAATTGCTTTCTAAGAGTCTCTCACCTGCTGCTGCACTGTCTGGTACTTTATTCCTTCTTTGGATTCTTACAACAACTTAGGTGGCCTAGTCTGGCCTGCATTGTAATAGCAGAACACTATCTCTATTATAGGTAATGTTGAGAACTTAGTTCTTTTTACAAGGTTGACTTTTTAACTGCTCTAAAATTCACATGCTCTACTGGATTGCCTTACAGCTTGGTATCCTCATGTGGTTTCCTATTCAAAATTTGAGAACACGTGAATAAAGCAATCTGCTCCCAGCTTGCTCACAACTTTTCACAAGATCAACAGATTATATCCATGTTTCTCTGCACAAAATAAAGATCCAGCTATGGCTCTGATCATACCCAAACCCTTTTAGCCAGGCAATTATCATTCCACTGAGTGATCTTGCTCATTGCGCCTTTGTGGAAGCAAAACTGAAAATTATATTCAAAAAAAGAATTTTGTTCTCAAGACAAACATGAACTTAACACATATCAAAAAGGCATTGTGCACCACAGACTGAGTAGCTGAAAGGCTATCTAGCTTACAAACGTTGCACAAACTGGGCAGTTCTTTCTGTTCCTTATAGGAACTGCCGTTCAGAAGTTTCCATCACTCTAGGGATTCGGAGTTCGTCTTCTTTCTGTCCTCGAAAAGCAGGATTTGTTTCAGATGCAGAAATCTTGAGAAAAATTACCAGGCACAGGGGTACATGCAATCTGATAGACTCTGTCAGGGGAATTGAATGGAAGTAGTGTGTGGGAGGGAGATACATGGGTGGTGGGGGAACAACTTGTTCCAGTAGCATAATTAGGAAAGGATTCAGCAAATATTAACTATTTAGCTCAAGCTATATAACTGATAGAATCTGGACCATAAGACTCTCAAGTAAGATGCTGCCTGAGATGCATGAAAAAGAAATTTTTAATGTGTTGATGGCTTTTACAATGGTAATGGCTTAATGAGATGGGTAGGAGGATGTTCTAGTTACTGTAACGACCATTCAATAAAACTGAAATCTTTGGGCTTGTACGTGTGTTTTTTTCTACTTACCCTGTCTACAGATGGCCATAATGCTACTGAAAAGAGGATCAGAATCTTGCAGTCACACAGGAGCCTTCACGTTGCCTTCAGGAGTAACGTTCCAACTGCAAAGCTATTTATGATTATAGATGCATAAAATACCACTGAATCTCAGGGAAAAAAAAAAAAGCTAACCAGAAAAAAAACCCAACTGAATCAATTCAGTTGTCAGATAAACAAAAAATATTCCTAGTGAATTTTTTTTGCTTTTCTATGATGTCAGGTTCAGCAACTCAGACCTCTAATTTGCAGGAAGTGAAAGGAAGGCATTTGATAATTATAGTTTTGAAAACTATAATTAAAATACACAGCCATGCATCCTGAATTCTTCCTTCTAAGAGTGATTTTCTTAACTGTCCAGAATATACGTCCTCTTCATTTCCCTCTTAACTGTATTGAAATTAAGCTTCATCTACCCAGCAGTCAATCAGGAAGACCTCTACTTGACACCTTTTTCTCATTTTGTGGTGGATGCCCACCTGATACAATAGTCACAGGTACTTGCCATTATACCCCAGATCACTCTTCTATCTCTCAGCTGACAGCTCTGAGACCAGGAGGACCTATGTGTTCTGCTGACACAAACTGGACATTTCAATGGTGAAACGAGGTATATGGAACCCCTTTCTTTTATTCAGTCCATTTTATCAACAGAACATCTGAGATCACAACAACGTAGCTCTGTAAAGTTGTTTTACTGTTCCATATAGCTCTATCAGCTATGCAGTACGGTGAAATATCTGATGGCTTTCACTTTTAAAAAAGTATCAGAATAAATATTTCTTTGTTTACAATAAATATTGCCTGCTTTTGGAAAATTCAACTCAGTAAAGTAGAATAATATACTATACAGATGCTTATATTACCCTTAATCTCATGTAAATATGGACTATTTTATCATTTATCTTACCCTAAAAATGTTTTTATCTCCTCTCTGTTTCAACAATTTGTTAAATTACACTACCTGTAAGTTGCAGGGGAATACCTGCCTGAATGTAAAACTTCAAGAACATATTGATAAATAAAACATCTATTGGATATACCTAAATAACATATCCTTTGGGCAACAAAAACCCCACACTCATTTTATCATCAGGCCAGAAGGAAAATAACTGAAGAGGAAGTTAAATAGTAAATGAGCACATTTAAAAGGACCAAGGGAAAAATCAGTGACACTGGGTATATTAGCGGAAGGAAGGAAGCAAGGAAGGAAGGAAGGAGAGAAGGGAAAGAAGAAAGGGGGGTTGGAGATTTTTGTAACTAAAGTACCAGATGTTCCTAGCCGGTTTAGAAGACCCTTGGAATCAATAACTTGTTCTATTTTGTGTCTTTATATCTAAGAGATTAAATAGTCACCCGAAGAGCGATCCCAGGTGACCTACTGCCTCTGACTATGGCTATGGCAATATGAGAGCACCGGCTGCTTTTAAGTTAGAGGGATCTCAAAGCAACCTCTGAATTTTTTCTGCCTCACTGTGAAGAGTAAATTGTTCCTACTGCCTCAATTATCTAGATTGTACCACTGTATACTATACCAAAACTATACCATTGATGCTTTATTTCAGCCTGAATAAGACCCAGTCTTCTGAAGACTGGATGCCAGTCGTACCATGCAGAGCATCGCAATCTTAATTTATGTCAATGTATGGGTAAACTCATAGAAGCTAAAGGGGTTCACCATTTTACAGATGGTGCATAAATAATCAGTGCTGAACCTCTGCCTGCTTCTCTGTCTTGCAAAAAGATGATGACATTAGGCATCGACCTATTTGGAGAACGTTCAAACTTAATTCCTTAATATATGCAAAATGCTTTAAAAAAAAGTTGATAAAAAGTATGACAGATGTGCAAAATTTTATAAAATACAATTTGAGGAGGTAAGTGAAACCTGCCAGAACCTCACACATGTTATAATTTAAAAACGTGAAAGTACCTGCCAATGATTCACTGGAAGTAAAGCTTTTTGTTGCCAGGACCATTGCATTTTGAAAATAAAACTTTTTTGGGTGCAATGATTTATTTACAACTACCTTACTGTTTCATCTCAGTCTCATAATACTAGCTATTGAGTCACAGCCTGAAAGTAGCAAATGGGGAATGATGGACTTGTGAGCGTGGCAAGCAAGGGCTTTCTACAGAGTATCACCAAGTTTTTCTTCTCACTTCAGTCCTTGCTATGATTAAAGGTTACTGTGTCTTGATAGCTAGAGTACATAAAACCTATTCAAATCACTATTGTAAATATGCTTCTGTATAACCTGCTCCCTCAGAACGCTTGACTCCTAATTATGTGCTAAAATGAGAGTGAGGTGGAATTGCAGAAATTGTATAGAAGAAAATGATTCCATCTACTTCACAATAGGCCAAAGTGAAGAACTCAAAGTGGTCCCTAAATCATGGCCAAATGCTCACTAAGAATATTCTTTGTAAACATTTTTTTTTTTTCTAAGGAGCAGCAAGTCTCGGTTATTTATACTATTTCCATTAGGCCACTTTTTTCTTTTTCAAAAGATACAAAGGGAGTTTTAATCTGAACACCATGGTTGCTCTAAAAAATCCCAACATTTAGGAGTCTGAAGATTTTTGCGGTAGACAGTTATTTCAAGCTGATTATGAGATTAAGCAAAAGAATTTCCAGTGGTTTTGAATGGAAAGCTGGAACAACAGAATTGATTTTGTTTCTAGTGTGATGTCTAATTTCTGCCTCTAGTTAGCATTATTAGTGAAGTAGTAGTTTCACCACCTTGAAACAAAATATGGACTTTTCCTCCACCATACCACATATGGTAACTACACACTGTCAATATGTACATTCTGGGAAAGCAGAGTACTCAAAATGTTTGTTCATATTACTTACTTGTTCAAATAAAACATAATCTTATCCCCCGTTATTCACAAATGCTTTACCATCATTTTTCGAGAACATTAAGAACAGTTTGTGCCTAAAGAACTTTATTATGTTCATTATTTAGCAATAGCACTGGTACAAGGCTGTGTGCAATATCTTATTTTCATATGTGTGTGCGCGCACACACACAAAACTACAAAAAGTTTCTAGAAGAATGATAACGTGGTGAAATCAGACTTTAATTTCTTACCTTGTTTAGGGATAAGTTTTGTGTCTTTTTGTTTTCTTACAAAAGATGAAGTAAATGTGCAGGGGGAAAATGTGACACCAATTAAGGAAAACACAGGGAAAATATAATGGAAAGGAAAATATAGTGGAAAAGAAGCTATTAAGGAACACATTTTTCTCTGTTTCTTCCCTATTAATTATACTTTCTCGCACTTAAAGGAAAGAAAACTGAAGAAAACGGAAAAGTGAAACTTCTAAATTTAAAGTAATATTTTAAAACCCTTTGTATTTTAATTCTCTCACATATATTTTCCCTAAGAGCACAGCATTTTGATTTTTTTCAAAAACAATCTAAATCATGTATTTTTTGTAGCAAAACCATGGATCAATTTTATTTGAATACTGCCTTCGAGAAAACTGAAATGTTACTGAAGTAGTTGTAAGATGGTGCACACGTAAATCCTTTCTCCAGGATATTTTTGATTGAATAGGTTGCATTGTCAACTCATCTCTGATGACATTTCTAAAGTTGCATATATTACAGATAAAAAAAATGTTTTAGCTTCCAAGGTACGGTTTCTACCTATGGGCTCCAGTGACACCAGCTATCATAATCACAGAAGGGTTTGATGTGTTATAACCATAATCTGTGGTGACAAACATACTCTGTGCTCTGAATTTTCTGCTTAGGGCAGATACAATACAGATAAACACCTAACCTACTCGTCGTAAAATGATTTTTGTGATTCTGTATTACAACTTGTTTCTAAAAACACAAGCATTTAAAAATAGTTGCAAATTGTCCAAGTAGCTCCTAGAAGTGGGAGTCATCAGCTCCTTTCAATCTGGCAATTTTACGGAGAAGTATTGTTTACCATCAAATTCTTGCCACTCTACTGACTATTTGCCAGTTTCTGATTAAATGTTTTTCTCACATTCCCTTCTACAAACTGATCCTTCAAAATACAGAGGTACTATGAGATAAACTTTTAAAGAACCGCAATCAAGATTTTCAGTTAACAACAAAATATTCCTATTATTAATAGGTTTGTTCCATTTTTAATACACAAAGGGATAACTGTGTCTTCTGAAGGGCAATTACCATGACTGATTTTTTTGTTGTGATTGTGGGTTTATTTTTCTTATCAGTCACATGTAGCTGTATTGTAATGTTGCCACAATTTTGCAGTCACAAAATCTGACAACTAATTCTAAAAAGAGATGTTCAAATACTTCAAAAACATAAACAAACAAACTTCAGAATTTTTTTAAACAGCTTATGCCTGTGAAAAAGCTCATTTTCAAGTTCTTGTTTTATGCATTTTGCAGGCATCGAGTCCAGAAACAGAGGTAACACCATGTGGTCAATAGTAAACTTTGCTGTTCAAATTTTGAATTTTAAATATGAAGTTACGGGAAAAACAAAAAAAATAAAATGCTTTTATATTGCAAAGAAGTATATACTTCAGAAAAAAACATCATCTGTTCACACTCAAGGATCAAAAAATATAAGACCCAAATTGTCAGATAAGCTGTTTCTATGAGCTATTCGCCCTACTGTTTCCTACAGTATCAGAAAAAGAGCAGCATTTCTTAGGATGCAGCATGAAATCTGCCACACAACCCAGTAGAAGTGTTGTTTCAGTTCTTCTTAATATAAATTCAGAAAGTATGTAAATATATTTTAAATTTTAATTCTTCAACAATGGGCATTCATTATCAGAATTTAGCTCAAATCGATTTTTTTGTTACTGAATTTAAAGATATGACAAAACCTCCTGGGTATCTTTCTCACTCCATTTCTGAGCATAGCTTCCATTAAGATTAATGGCTGTTTTGTATCTAATGGGAATATATATCTTAAAAAAGAAGCTGATGTAGAAGCAGAAATTTTAGTGGAAATGATGAACAATAGAGGTCATGATTACAATAATTGTTGAATGAGAAATTTAACAAGATTCTATGAAGGAAATGTTCCTATCTTTAAACAAAAAGGCCACATGTTGACACTAATCATATTGAGTAGACCTGCCGAAGCTGATATTCCAAAGATTTCATTGGGGACCATTTTCCAGACTAAGACTGATATTCCTTCACTTACTCAGTACAGGCTTAGCTGTATTGTTCTCAGTTGTTCAGTGAGGCTGGGACTCCTCAAGGTTGGATAGCTGAGCAGATGTGGAACTTTCCAAGGACAAAGACCTAAAACTCTAGCTCAACATGAAAGACCATTACAGCAGCCGGTCAAAAGTTTTCATGGCTGGCGTTGGTTTTACAATGCAGACAATCTAAATGGTACACTGATATAAAACGCAAATACGGTACGATGACATAAATCAGAAATCAGTTTTAGCGTGTAATAGTTCTTCAGTCGTAAGAAAACAAATTTGATCTGTACTATCTGTGGCTATTTGTAGTTCAGAATGGTATCCTCCTGAGGTTTTTCATCGACATACATACATTTTGAGGGTTTATTTAACTGATTTGTCTTCAAAATGAAACCCTGATATGGGGCCATTGGAGTCAGATGGGGTACTGAGTGTAAGTAAGATCTGATTCAGGCTCTGCATGGCTTAATTAATTTTAAAAGGTGCAAGGCTGAGAAACACAAGTGCATTTTAAATATTTTCCTTTCTCGAAGTTAGCAGAACTTTTCCTGTTTTCAGCCTTACTTTTTAATCCTGAAGGCATTTCTTCAGTGTGTATACATTTATGCTAATCATATACTACAGCCATGGGTTCCTCTATCAATATGAAATGTTTTGTACTTGCTGTTTTTGTGCATCTTGTATTGTTATGTGCAATATACAAAATAATGTGTCTAACTATGCCATTTATGCTTTTGAAAGAAAAAGCAAATTACTTACTGAAGAGAATGGCATTTGCATGCATGTGTGTCAGCTTTCAAGCCATTTCCCTCTACAAAATATTGCTTTCTACACTTAGAAAATGCATCCATCCATCAGTTACAAACCATTTCAAAGCACTTTATGAATCTACAGAGCAAAATGTACTTATCTTACATTGGCAGTGTCCCAGCTGTTACAAAATTGCTATTGTCCTAATACTTACAAGGCAATTTTAGCATCAGTTAATAATTTTACAGGATAGATAACTTCTAAAGCATTATAAAATGACAGACATTAAACAATAGCAACTTAGCATTTTTTGAAACAGTTCATGACAGCTTAAAAACTAAAGTGATTTTAATGTATAGTCTACGCAGTTTTAGTTTCTCATTGACAATTCCTTTAGAAGATAAAAATGTGAAAAATCCTTTTAAATAGTGGGTGAAAGAATAAAACAAATTTATCTTTAAAAGATATTCAGTAAAAATCTCAATTAGGAATAATGTCTCAAATCTTCCTGTACAGATAGTAGGTGACAAGAATTAGAATTTATTTAGGCAGAAAAAAAAAAAGATGGTATCATTTAATGGTAGGGTACCACAAAATAAAAAAGGCATATCTATTCATTAAATCTAATACAAAAAGGAAAATACAGTGAACAGCATTTTATATAAATCAGTATGCATTATTTCTTCTCAAAAACTGTTTTCTATCAATCTTAGTTTAAGAGCTTCAGTTAAAGGCACATTCTAGTTAAATTGTTACCTTTAATCTTGTTTAAGTAGCCATTGCGGCCAAACGCTCGCTTTTTGGTTAGACATTTATAATTTACTTAATGTACAGTACAATCTGTGATAGCAAAAGATTTGATGATGTGTAAAGTGTAAACTGTTCTAAACAAATTAAATTAATTGATATTTGAGGTTTTACTTTGGTAATAACTCAAAAGAACCTTTTCAGTGCAACTAATGTACATCACAGTGGCCTTTTTCGTCAATGTACTTATTAAGTTAAACCAATTGTACCACTTGCTGTCATACAGCACAGGTAATTGACCACCTCATCAAACCATAGCAAAAAGAATCCCTTAGTGCCTAATTACTACATTCTTCTGTACTATTGAACACGTTAAAGCAACATTAATGTATTGTGCTATATACATCATTACCCAATAGTATTAGAAGGTCCTTGTACTAGAGAAAGGAGTTCTGATTGCAGTACAGCTATTTTCAAAATTCTGTCAATTTAACTTTCAAAACACATAGTATCTTGAAGAATAGTTTAAACAGTTATCCAAAGTGAAAGTTTCAATTAATCTTGCGGTTCTGCTTTACCCAAATGTCAAGAATGTTAGAAATTTGAGATGTCTGCAGATTGAACTATAGAACAGACCCTAGGGCTCACCAAGGCAAATAGTTGAAGTGGTGACCCCCATCAAGGGGCAAATAGCTCATTCCTGACATGCTACTCCTCGTTTATCCCCAGATGTTTTACCTAATGGAACATTATTTAAAACTTCCTGCATAGGGGTAAAGTCTACAGAAGTGTGTCTAAATGTGATGGGAGAGAGTGGAGTTCCCTCTTCCGAGAATTCATGTGGAGCTGCCATACCCACATTGGACAAGGCTGCTTCTTCTCTCGAAGTCACGCTTACTTATGTGAGTGAGCATACCCTTGCTGGGTTACTCCCACAAATAGGTCCGCAGGGCCAAATATGCAACTGAGCACAGGCAGAAGTACTGGATTTTATAGAAGCGGGCTGAAGACAAGGAACTCCAGGGGAGGTTGTGCCTGTACGAGGGACAGTTTTTCAACGAGCATCTTTTTGAAAGATTACATGTTCTACATCATAACCTGAATCCCTTAACAGATCCTCGCTTTAAAATAATCTTTTCCTTTGAAGCAGCCAACTCATGTAATGAATTCTGGCAGTGCAGGATTGCACTTATGGTTACATCTCAACTTTGTGATTGCCAGGAGACTAAGACCTCAGAAACTGCAGCTCTACAAAAAAAAAATGTATGTTACCTGCAGTCTACCACCTTCTTCTGTTTCATGCAGAGGTTCCTGAGACCCAGGTGCTACCTTGATGTTATGTAAAAGTTCTAAACCCAACATTTTTAGATGGGTGTGTATATATATGGAGAGATCACCTCATAATGAAAGAAAATAAGGTGCAGATACAGCTGCCGTAACAATTTACTCTTTTCCAAATTACTATGAACTGTCTCATCATCCAGTGGTATCACACAGTGGTAAATAAAAGCAGGTTGGTTCACATTCTGGTTTGTATGAGAGGAAGGTAAACTCTATATCAGCTAAATTAAAAACAAAATAAAGTAAAATAATAAAATCTATCTGTACACTGCAATGACGATAACCAAAAGTTAACGGATGGAAATTTTTAGGAAGAATAACTTTCTGCCCAACCATTCTTTACCAATGTGTAGCTACTAGAATATGGAGTTACTAGTATTTTGATTTATTTTGATTTTGATTTTGCCTGTCATTTCGGGACTCATAAGCAGTTACCAAAGAACAGTGGTCATAGGAACTACCAGTAAGTACCTGCGGACTGCCTTCAGCCCCAGCTGCTCTGACATTCCTCAGTCCCTGCATTAGAGTCACCAGAAAAAAACTGAAAGAGTCCACAAGACTTTGTTCATCCTCTCTAGATTGCTTAAAAAGAACACAAAGTCTTTTTGAAGATAAGGTACTTGCAAAAGCCCCCTTCTATTTTCTATCACAGCTTCACCTGGATGGAGCAGCCTCAGTGTTGCTTTGGAGAAGATCTAATTCCTTCAGATGACTCCTTCATTCTGTGCAGTGAGTTTCTAAGAGGGTTTTAGTCTGATTGTGCTGAACCCATTCTGACTGTAGAAACCACATTTCAAAATTTTCCTACCTGAATATATTTTCAAAACAGGTTAGGTAAGCTGTATTTTTCCCTAGAAAAGGTAACAACTAAAAAGTTAGACTTCTTCCTCTTCCTTTTTTTTTCTTCCTAGTTTCAGCTATTTCTATAACAGATTCTACATTAATAATTAGCATCTGGCTTGTCTTCAGGTAACGTTCAAGATGTATTACTCACCAGTAGCCTGGCAATTTCTGCACTTCCATCACAGAATATTTACTCTGTCCTGTATATATGCTATATCGCAACATTTATTCTTGGCAGAAAGCATCAACAGTTAATTGGTCCATACTTAGTATCTCACACAGAAACAGTGACATTTTGAAAAATGTAAATTGTAGAGAAAAGGTGTTGATAAAATATATTCTAGAAATAGCAAACAAATTCATGCATGCTCCAGCCAACCATTTCAAGCTCCTGAAAATGACTGTTTTATAGAAGTTGAACCTTTGTAGGAATGTCTTTTACTATTCTCTCATAATGAGAAAGAATAATTCCCTCTTGCAAGATGCACAGAATGTATTACTTTGCTACGGGTTTACTGTATTGCCAGCACTTTGAGCAAAAGAGGTGCTTATATTACCTCTTCCCTGCAAAGATTAATAACAGTTTGAAGACCAGCATGAGAAATAGCTATTCACGAAGTCGTGAGGCAGGCAGGTAAGGGCAAAACATGGAAATCAGAATTATGTGGCCATCACAGGGGAAATAGAGTAAATTGGGTGAAGGAAGGTTTTCGGTTGAAAATTCTAAATGAGAAGAGCAGTTGAAATGCATAAGTTAGCCCCTTCGATCCTATTGTTACATAGCTTCCATAGTTACATAGTTATAAAGATCAGAAATTTTATCTTCAAGCAAAAATCTATTTATACACTATGAAAAGGCAGAAGAATTAATATGCATTCATACGTAGGTGCATACATGCATACATTTGAAATGAAAAATCTATTCTAATATTTAATGTGCTTTAAATGTTCAGATTAACTTTAGGGTTTTTGAGGTTTCATACATTTATATATAAATTAACATTTTCTCTTATGAAATATTTTATAGTCATCTGTAGATATTCTAATAGTTGTTTTGAGTAAGGTACGCAACGTGAGATTCAAAGTAGTTGGGACAGAAGAAAAAAATTCAAAAGAAGTGTAATTGATAATTTGAAAATTTTAACTTATTTAAAATGCATTCCCTTTGATGTTAACAAATAAGGGTATTACAAGGATAAGTTATACATTAAATTTTCAATTTCCTTCCTGACTTAAGTTTTCTCATAAAAGATGCTACCTCTTTTTCTATAAATAAGAACGTGCCTCATTGCTTTTTACTGGCAATTCTTTTCACTGAGATACTAGTTGTATACCATAAAAACTGAAGTGCTCCTGGAGCACAGTTAGATTCAAGTAAATAAATCTTAGCCAGTCACACTATATTAATTCCAGAAGTGAAGGCAGTTTGCATGTTAAACGACTTTATTCTGGTCATTGGAGATTATGTTATAATGCTACATTTCTTTGTTTAAGTTTTAGTCCGTTTTTTTCTACTATTATATTTGTGTAAAGGAAACCTGTAGCAGATATCATATTCTCTTATTCTAAACATGTTTTACTGTCCTTTATTTAACTTTACTCTTACCCTACTCCTTTATGCTTCCAGAACAATTTTAAAGTGATCTCAGTTTAACAAGAGTAAAAACTGTAGTGTTCTATGTTAAAAAAAAAAAAAAAAGCTACATTACTGTTGTGTCACAAGATATTGGGGAAGTTCCTTTGTCAGTTGTTCATGAGCTGCTGATGTGTTTCTCATTTTCCCAGTGGTATAAATGCTTTTTGATGCTGGTTTTCAGGAGTACCTTACAAGATCTTCTGTTTCTTTGATGTCCTTTCAGCTTTTCCTTCAAGGCCAATGTCATTGTGAAGTTTTCAACAGGTAAATTCTATAGGGAAAAATAGACAGAAATTTCGACATCACCTTCTAAGACTAAATAGGTAGAAATTCATGAAAAAGGTAAAGCTGCACTTCCCACAGTTCAAAAAGTATTTTGCCAGACCTCTGCTTACCCTGACAGGACCAAAAATGATGGTTTTCTGTATGATATTGTTTTAAATCGAGATGTCCAGAAAAAAGGAGAGAAAAACAAGGTATTTGTTTTTTGTTGTCTCCTGATGATCTAGTTGCCAAAGATAAGTGCCAACCATATGCAATCAGTATGTGTACATTTATTAAAGAAGGATAAATGTAATAGTCACAGGGTCATAGAATGGTTTAGGTTGGAAGGGACCTTAAAGATCATCTAGTTCCAAGCCCCCTGCCACGGGCAGGGATACCTTCCAGTAGATCAGGTTGCTCGAAGCCCCATCCAACCTGGCCTTGGACACTTCCAGGGAGGGGGTATCCACACGATTCACCCATATGATTCATTATAGCACAGACAAGGCAGAAGGGCATAAATTACACCTACAGTGATTTGTTTAATTTTTTTTTTTTTCCATTTTCTGCATACCTCTTCTTAATTGAAACCCTTGGTTTAAACTGAGGGAACAAGATTACCTGTAACTGGTAAACTTGTCTTTTCTGCTAGAAGGCACAGTGAACTTCAGTCGTGGTATGAACGGTGCACGTACCATGTCAGATGGTCAAAAAGAGGCTAATGGCTTGTAACATAGCTAGATGGTGTCTGAGACCTGGAAGCCCCTATACATGAGGCTGTTATCAAAAGCCCCCTCAGGGGCAAAAAAAGAAAAGAAGTTCTGGCAGCACAGAAACAAGGCTGCCAAGAAGAGCAAAACTGGAAGTTCCAAGGATGCATAAAGTCCCTCCCATTAGAAATCATTGGTGACACCAGTGCCACAGATCGCAGCTACTTTTTTTGACAGCCAAAGCTAATTATTTGGACACTGGAATATTACTACCAGGGGATTTTTCCCATTCAATCAACAACAACAACAACAAACACCTTTTTAAAACATTTTAAAACTCAGTTTTCCAAAAGCAGTATTATTTTCTTTACTCATTCACAGAAACAAAAGTGCAACAAGAGATGAAAAATATGAATAAGATTTTATTTCACACCAAAAATATTTTTTCAGTCAAAAATATTTAGAGTGAAAAAAAAACAAAACAGCCTCTTTATGATGAACATATGCCTTGGAGGAGGAGATGACAAAAGTTGATCTGGGTTTTATACAATGAAGTAAAGACTATGGCCTTATCTTGCTGGCCAACAGGGTGGAAATCTAGATAAATGGCTTAAAGGAAGGTATTGGCCTTTGCTGGATGTCCCTAAGGTTATCTGGAAAGCTGTTTCTTGAAAACTTCTCAAGTTGGATAAAGACTAAATATTTTACAGACGTCTTACCATCAAAGATCATCTTATGACTCCTCATAAGATCATTTTATGACTCCTCATCAATAAAAACTAGAGAAATTAACTGTTATGAACCCTGTGTAAACTCAGCATCTCAAATATTGGAACTCCTAACAAATCTACAGACTCAATAAATAAAAGTTGTTGGTTTTTTTTCTTACACACTGAAAGAAAATACATTGCTCTTTCACTTCGGAACTGAATGAACTCCCTTCCTACATCTGCGAGAAGAATGCTTGGTTGTAAGTGTCCTGTCTCAGACATTCACCTTCTCCTTTATGAAGGAAACGCTGCACGTTTGCAACATTTACTCATGAGGTCTTGAGGATGGTACTCCACACGGATCTGCACGACTGTGTAAGGAACTGCGCTGCCTACAGGAAAGAATGGACTAACTGGCTATTTGCTGACCTCATAGGGGTACGGTAGTAGACAGCACCCCTAAAATAGGATCATTGAGAGGATACATTTAGTCAGGAGCATCTGCCGTGATATAGTTCCAAGAGTCAAAATGCCAAAAATCAAGTCCACTTGTGAACTCAAACCTTATTTGCATCCTATGGGTCTTCTTGCAGCCTACTGTAAAAAAGTCAAACCGATTCACCCCAAAGTGCGGTATGAGGGGTAATACTGAAAAGAAATCCTCATAGAAAAGTATGTTTCAGAGTTTCTCTCCTCAGGACAAACAAACAAAAAACCAACCAAACAAAAAAAACCATTCTGCTTAGCTTTTATTATAGCTGAAACACATCCAAAACAATAAAGCAATGTTCTACAAGTGGCCAAGCAGTCTTTGCAAAGTAATGAATCCCACAGACTTCAGTTTGTAAAAAGTGCTGGTAAACATGTGGTCTTAGGCCCATGTTTTATGGTGAATGCCCTTTTCTTCTGAGAACAAACTAAAAAAACAACAAACAAGCAAGCAAGAAACACAAACCATTCATTGGGGCCAACAAAAAGAACTCAACTGCCTCGTAATGAACACCAAGAAACATAAAGACTTTAAAAAACGTGTCTTAAAAATGTAGTTCGTTGTGGTTTCATATGTTTGTAAAGAATAGCGTGTTACTTCATAATCGACTTTTGTTTTCTTCATTTTATTTCAAAAATAAACGACCAAAAATCCAGAGAAAAGGAAGGGAAAAAAAACCCTCTGTTAGTAGCATTTATTTTCCATGTCCACATAATCTCACCTGCCATGTTGACCAACTCAGCCTAACCAAAACCCATTCTTCCCACAGGAAACAGGCTGTACAAAAAGGCACTCGTGTTCTCTACAGACAGCATGGAAAACACTGCCGGTCAATACTATGCAATATATAACGGATAATTATGAGCTGAGTGTCCAAATTATAATCAGTTTGACAAACGTCCACAAGCGTCTTCAGTCTATTTTATATTTTCACTAAGACAAGGCAATCATACAACCAGACAATTCCATCAGGGAAGCTTGTTAGCTGCTTAGTCTGTTAAACCCTGGTTGCCATAGCATCTAGAGTTGAAAAAGCTGCAGATTGGCATGAAAAAGCATGTCGACAATTGCCCTGTCACAGCATGCAAGCCAGGTCTGCTCAAAAGCAGCACACTACAAGTTTTCTTTCCCAGTTTGCACTACCCCATGCTGTTTAATAATATCCATTTACTGGTATTGGGATTGATCTAGTGCAGTGTAAAATCCGCATCTACTGAGATTTTGCTTTTCACGTGGGGGAGATTCTTTAACAAATAACCGCAGAACAATTAGTTTATAAAGGAAGTATTGTAAAAATTGTAGGAGGCATATCTGATTTAACAGAGAAACAATTCAAACTTTTAATGATCAGATCTTTAGCAAGCTAATCGGTTCCACGAACTTAAAAAAAAAAAAAAAAAAAAGCATTGTTCGGAGGTTTCCAAATAGTTTTGCTGCTGATAGCTAGTTTCAGCAAACATCGTAATATACTGCTGTGCATTTGGATTTTTTGTCATCAGAAAAACATTAACATTTATTATGGCTATACTTTCTTTTTAATTGTATGCTTTCTATAATTAAATAAATTATACGTGCTAGCAATTAAAGAGAATTCCACTCATAATTGACATATTATAGTCAAATAGGAATTAGTGTAAGTAAGAAGAGCAGCAAAATATATTTTTTCAGAATAAACCTGTTGTCCAATATTCATAGAAAAGTTAATATTATTGGTCACATCAAAGAACCTGGTCCTTTAAAAAGTATATTTTGGTAGCACGTTCATATTTACTCTTGAATATGGACCACTACATCATAAAAAAGTTCATTAGTCATCTTAATCAAAGTATTGGAGTTACAAAAAAAAAAAAAGCTCACAACTAGTGAGCTTTACACAAGTGTTTCCTATCAAAAGTTTACACTTGGTTTATTCACTTTCCCTTCCATTATCGCCTTCTAATCTGTTCTGTCACTTCATTTTACTTTTCCTTCAATGCCACAACTGAAGAAAACCTTGAAAACTGCATACCCAGGAGCACAGTTAAACTGGCAAACCCAAGAGGATTTTGGCATGGATTTTTTCCCACATTTTCCAATAGTATTGTTTCACTTCTTAATCTATCGATATCATGTAGACATGTTTTACTACAACGCTTACTATCAGCTATTTTATCCTACTCATTACAGGTCTAGATACATAATTAGAGAAAACACAGGAGAAGTTACATCTTTCTGTAAAATTAGCAGTCTGTTAAACGGCTCACGAGAAATAAATCTTTTCCAAGGTAATTTTCTAATGCATCTCCATGATCCCACTGACAGCAAACCTCATTAAAACTTTTAAAAACATTTGAGTTGAAATTTTTACTCTAAGTTGCCACGTGAATTGTGGAAACAAAAAAATCTTTGCTTAATAATACATTTTATCGTAACTTTTATTGCACCATGCATTTACTGTCTATCATATTTGTATTTTCTTTGAATTTTCTTCATGCTTGTACTAAGTTTGCAACACGTAGTTGTAAATATGAAATTTGCCTGAATTTTGACACAGGCTGAGTTCAGAGAACCCTACTTTTTCTTTGAAATCTGTATCTGTGTATATTTGTAATTTTGGGGGGGTTAATATTGAGATTACTTCTGTATATGTTTTACTGGGAATTTTTAGGCATCTTAACGCAGTGCTGAATCTACAACTCCCCACCTGACACCACAGACTACAAGATGCTATCATTCAGAAAACCTAGTTGTAGCTTATTAGTTTTCTGTCTCATTAAATGCTGTTTATTAAAGCAATTATGCATTTACCTGCTGCAAACCAAAACAAAAATCTCCATTTTTGCAGAACCTTTGAGAAAAACAGATTTTATTTAAGGCTGGCTAAATGATAAAATTATTAGATAAACAAAGGATGTAGCCCATCATATAAATAAATCAGCAGCAGAACATAGCTCAGCACACAGGCAAACCTTTTGGCGCTTCGCTTTCCCCTGTTTTTATGATGTTTCTCCTAACTAAAATAAAGAATTGCAGGATTGTGTTGCAAGTCTGAAAACATGGTGCTTTTGGAAATCCTCAGATGAAAGGCAGTACGCATCTGTGAGGAAGAGTGTTTTCACATTAGAGTTCAGAAGTAAGGCCCAAGTATTTTCTTCCACTTGATTTTTGGGTGAGTGAGTCCACAAACATGCACAATTCTGCATGAATGGAGGAGAGCGCAGTGAGAGAAAGCCTGAATGCAGCACAGCTTTACTTTGCTGTGATGGTGACTTTCACTGGGACCTTATGAGGAGTTGCAGAAGGAGACGGATCGGGCGAGAAAAAGGCAGGTGCACCTGGTAGCACGCTAACACCAGTGCCCCACACAACTTTAGGAGTCTCTGCCCGCGATGGTGCAGGGTGGCAGTGCACCGGCACGTTGAGGGGAATACGACTGAAAGGCTCCAGGCTGCCAGTCAGGAAAATCGAGGAGTAGCTCAGCAATGTTCCTTCACCAGAGTGAACATTTTCTGCAGATACTCAAGCTGTGTGAGAAAGAGAAATAATCTCCTTTGCTCACTGAATACCCTTTCTGAGGAGGGAATGAGTCAGGCTCTGTGGGCCATCTCCTCATGCGAGCCTTTGAAATCCACTGAATTGGGCATATGCTGATTTGCAAAAGCTCAAGTCAGAGTTGTTAAGTTCCCTCTGGTTGTAACTAATTCTTCTTCGGCATCCCTATTTCTATCAATAGCGATAAATTGGCCCTAACGCTGCAAGTTCGTTTTACGTGTTCTATTTTTAGGTGGCTACTGGTTAGTAGAGCAAACACGCCTTGCACGGGGTCACATTATGCTTTGGAGGCATAATGATGCAATGGGTGGTAGAGAGGAGATCTTTGCTGTCCATGAGTTGTACAAATGTGAAGTCCCTGGACCACTCAGGACCCTTGCTGCGTTCCGGTGCTGGCCTTTGCCTATTATTCCCAAGGCTGTCCTCCTCCTTCCACACGTATTTCATGAATACTCGTTCAGTGCCATTAAACAAACGTAAGAATTTAGTGTGCAAAAAACTCCATTTGCCTGGTTTTTTCTAAATTTTCTGTATTACTTAAAAAGAGTAGTGACAGATTAACGCTTTGTTAGACAATATACAATTTACACTAACTATTATCCTTCCCGTTAGGATACTTATTTAGAAACATGCTTATACCTTTTTGTCTTCTAATTAAAGCAAAAGAAAGATTAAAATAGAAATTATCGCACTTGAAATTCACCGACAGAAAAGAGTGGTTTAAAATAACAGTAAATACAGAGCTTTTACAATAGATGTGAATGATACTGCGAGTCAAATAGTTCTTTAGAACTCCCACTGCAAATTTCCTCATAAAATAGATTTTCTTTTTCTTAAATCTGAACCTTTTCTGCAGTTTCTGTGAAGTCAAATAGCAAAATGAAACTTGAATAACAGAACCATTCCTATCGAGTAAAGAAAGCATTGCTCTGCAGTAGCTTATATTTTTTCTGTTACATTTTGCGGTATTGTAAAATTTTCTTCAACTGGCTGAAAGCACATTAACTGCTAGATAGGCATCACACTGATGTCTCCATGCTGTAGCTTACAGCCGTGAATTTGCTACGATCTGTTTAATCATCAGTGTATTGATTTTCCTCAGCTTTCCTTCATTTTAGCCCCATAGCAGGCTTCCGTAATTTCCTTTGGACAAAGTGTAACCAAACTGTGCTAAGTGATGTTGATTTGCAGGCAAAAGTAAAGGGGTAAATATAAATTAACAAGCTATAAACATTTTACAAGTGGGGAGTCAATAAAAACAGTGTCTGCAGTTCTTGAAAAAAAATGATTTGAAGCAGATTGTTAACAAAGGTGTCCAAAGAAACTGACATGAGTCTGAGAATAATTTTTGCGCTTTGTGATTAAGAATTGATCAGTCTAAAAGCCTCTGATGCAACTGAATCACCCATAAGCTGCTGGACTGAAAAGGCTCAGCAGGGGCTGGTATTTGTTTGTTAAACTCCCATGATTCCAAGTAGATAATTGGTCTGTGAAGTTCATGGCAGAATCTGAATTTGCTTTCTTGCTTCCCAGCTGGCTGAGCACTGGTTTATAGACTTCTGTGTACAAATTTAGCCAGCAGCAAACCTCACATCTTTAATGTAAAAGGTGTTTTGTTGTGTTTTTCAGGTGCTGAGTGGAAAGCCCACACTCCAGAAGCTCATTAAAAGGGCCAAGTTACAGTACAGGTTTATTTCTGTCACAGCGTTTCAAAAAACAGTGACAAGGATTAATATGTTTCTTTGGTACTGGAAAAAGCCTGATACGATCCCCTGTGAATTTGATCATCTGTTTCGTCGCCTGTATAAGATTCAATCTCCTATTATACCCTGAAGTTACAGCTGTAAACCAGGGCTGATAAGAATGCAGAAAGCACTGCCGGAGCCTTCGGAGAACTAATTGTTTTATTAAGCAGCATCTTGTTTATTTGCAATTTATTTCATACGTCACTCAGAGAACCCACTCTTCTTTAAAATGATAGAGCATGATAAATCTGCTGTGCATTATCCGTGACAGGCACTATATTGTATAAATATGTACAAGTAATGGAGCTTAAAAATCTCTCAAACTGTTACTTCTATTCTGTTGTTGCTTATGAATAGCTATTTTTGAACATTTATGGAATTCCTTCCAAGGCTTTTCATAATTCTGACAGTAAACTCAGATCTACAGATTGCCTAAAAAGTCAGCTCCATCTGAAGATGGAGCCTGACAGTGTAATTGCGTCCTCTGGCCTGATCTGGGGAAAGCATCCCGATGCAAGCACTCAAGAGATTCGCAAAGGGCTCCCTCCTTCAGGGGCAGAGGTAGCCCCGTTTCTGGGAAGTGCCCTGTGGACAGTGCACTCTCCGGAACGACGGGCAACAGAAAGGGACGCCAGATCCCTTCTGACAGAGATTAATACTCGTGTCAGAGCTCCTCGGGAACCCTGAGCCGACAGGTCTGAGGATAATGGCAGCTTTATCACTGCCTCTGATACCTTTGTGAACAGACCCAGAGACATTACAAAGAATTACAAGATACTATTTTAAATCACAAGCTAGAACAGATGGGCTTCGCTGCATATTTATGAACTACCAGTATAATGGGATCATTTCTGGGAGTAGGAGGGAGAAGACTGAAAGTCCACTTCCATTTACTTAGGATTTACGTAGGGAACAAATAATGCTTTCCTTTAAAGACAGCTTGCTTCGTGTTCAAGCCTAAAGCGGGCCTCACTTTTTTCCCTGCTCACACTAGTAAAAGGTATTCGCCTGGTTAGTTCCACTGGTTTCATGGGACTATTGGCGAGAAAAAGCACTTAATCGTTGGTACTGTGGGTGGAGTTTTGGGTTTTTGTCCTTTTGCTGTGATTCATTATCGTGTATGTGAAAATATGTTTCAATGTACCAAAATTCAAAGCCCACACCCTTATACAGAAAAGGATTTACGGACCGCACATAATCAGACAGACAGATATAAAAGATACGGGTTTTACTGCATATGTCAGAAATTAGACAATAAACCCACATTATTCTTAACAGTAGTTCTTATTCCTAATTTCTTAAGTGCCACACCAGCATCATAACCCGTAATTGATTGTATATGATTGTCTGTACAATACATAGCTAAACAGACCCTTGTTTGCAGCTGGCAATTTATTGCCCTCCTGCATTACAACAAAGAAACCCAAAATGGTAGCCAAAGAGAAAACTGCCAGTCAAAACACTCTTGCTCTCTTATTCACACTGTTGCTTTCTACCTCCACACTCCATTTTTCTCTAACAACAAATTTAACTTATGAATGAGAAAGGTTAAAGAAAAAATATTTAGTTGCCAAAAACATGGCAAAAATATTATAAAAAGATCTGTTACTGTTAAACACTGTATGTCCTTAGAAAAATGCTAGGAACCACAAGAGTTACACTTTTATCTAAGAGGTAGCATATGTGCCATATAATACATATGTTGCAATCACAGCAACTTATTTTGCATGAACAGCAGCAAACTCTGAAAAAAAAAATTGTCCAGTGCTCAAATGAAAGCTGTCATCATGCCTTCATTTTAAATATGCATTCAAAGGAAAAGCGGTTTTGTATACTTTCCCTGACAGGTTGGTTGGTTGGGTTTTTTTGGATAACAGTACCTGTTAGCATAAAAAGAAAATAAGCACATTTATATTTTTTCTATTACAAGATGTTTTGAACAGTTCCATAATGTCATAATTTTTTTGCAGAATGATATACGTTGGGTGAAAATAATTATTCTTGTTCGCATGCTCTTATTTCATTCTTCCTGCGATCATTCAAAGTGTGGGGTTTACGTTCTCCTCATAACAGATACTAAACTGGTATTCCCTTTAAATAGTTGTTATCCAACCATTAACAATTTGCACAGTCTCTTCATCTACAAAAAGGAAATACAAAAAAGATCCTGGAAGATTCTGGAAATGATAAGCTGTGTAGCTAAATACCGAGTATTGGGTATTCGGCACTCCCTATTCTGCATGACCGTTAAGGGTCCATTTGTGCCCTAATAAAGCTATTTTAGCCCGGTTCTCATATAATTTGACCCCTGCCCTCATTGGGACTCTTTTGTGCTGGCACTGTACATTCATATAACAAAACCAACATCTCTGTCCCAGGCTGTTGCCCCTCTTGGTTTTGGACCAATACCTCTCTCCCAGGCCATTATGCAAAAACAGGGATGGTCTTACACGAAGTGGAAAACAAGAGTTCACGGAGCAACAAACCGGCCAGAGGGCACAATAATGGAAAGACATCCATAGACCCTGAAGTCTAGGTCACTGTTTTCATACACAACAACGTGAATTACTCTCAGAAACTTAACACACACTAAAACCAGACAGATTTGTCTCCGTATTCCTCCTATTAGAAGACTGTATCCGCAGCCTTTATGCTGCCAGCAATGATGGCAGATAGCCCAGCTACCAGCCTTTGCAGGTTACATTTGCTTCAGACCTTAGACAAGAATGATTGATATCAGCTTTTCGGGGAGGTCTTCTTCGTCAAAGAGCGTAATGGCAGTGATCATAGAGTTTTAAGATTTGATTTATTAAACAGCACACTGAATTGAGTTTGTGTACTGTAAAAACAGAAAGAAAATAGCAAAGACAAACTGTATCTCAAAGCGTTAATTTTATGCAACATTTTTAGAAAATAACCCCAAATTATCCTGAACTACAGGACAAGCGTGTTTTGCTAACTAGACATGTTGGTACAGTTTTAGATACGTCACTGTTCACTCTCAGTCTTACCACGTTGAATCCAACCGTCTAGACCCTCGAAAGGTATGGCAGCACTTAAAACCAAAAAAGGCTTTGCCCTAAATTCTTGTGATCTCAAATCAGCAGTGTCTTAATATCTAACTAAAAGCTCATGAGAATCGCACTGTGATTCAAAAGTTAATTTGACCACCGAGTACTCTTACATAGTTGAAAAGAAAATGAAACTCTCTGCTGTCCAGCCTTGGGGGCAAAAAAAAAAAAAAAAAAAAAAAAAAAAGGCACTAACCACAGTCACATTATTATATTTGAAGAAAATGCATATGAAAACAAAAGTTCTATAAATGTGTTCTTAAGACTGCGTTATTAATTATCTTCTATTGATTTGGAGTCTTTCCTGGCATTGAAATTGGGTATTTATTTCTTTTATTCTGAGTTGTTACACAGAGTAAATATGCCTAAAGCTTCTGAACTGCTACATGATGCTCCTAAAAGTCAGGGTTACCTTTTATGAAGCTAATTCTTTTTTCTTTTTTTTTTTCATTAGGAAGGACTGGGTGACCACAACAAAGCAACATGAGCACCTTCTCCAAAAATCCACATCACTTTGTTCTCAAAACTGGGGAGAGGACAAACACAATTTCCAAAGAAGCAAATCCTTTAGGAAAATGTGAAAACGTAATGCGTAGGTAACTACAACGCAATTTCAAGGAAAGAAAAGTGTATGATACTTCACAAAGAAAGACCTTTTAATTCCCTGGACGATAAAGCAAAAAACAAAAAACAAAAAAAAAAAAATTTTTTTTCAAAAGAACTTTCCAAATCCTTTCCCTCTCCAAAAAAATGAATTGACACTCCAATTAAGAGATTTTGCAGTTAAACACACTTTTACTTCTGAGAAAGCCACCGGACCCTGTAACTTCACATGATGTCATTTTTCTCCTGACTGCCCATGCTGCCTTCACAGTCACCACAGAGTCTCAAGGGCGCACAGAAGCGCCCAGCCAGGGTAGCGATGGGGGAAAAGTACTCCATGACACGAAGCCCTACTCCTTGATCCTTTAAAGCTCTTGGGAGCGTAAGCGTTACTTCTGGCAAGCGGATGAAGAGTCCTCCACTGACAGGCTACACAGCTGCTCTTTAGCCACATCTTTGTGTGTGAAATACAATCTCCAGAGCTTTCACAGAGCCTAGCTGCTGAGCCTACCTATTCAAACCGGGCAGTGGAGTGAGACTGAGGTTTTATTCGGTGCTTAAATATGAAAATGACTGTAATATGCGTGATGGACAAGGACTTGGAGAACAGTAACTCCAATAGATCTGAGTATTTGCACACATACACATTCTATTCAAAGCATCTGTAGGCTATAGAATGTTATCAGAAGACTAATATATCCCAATCAGACGGGATTTATTTATAGAGAACGCTCTTTTCGCAGTGTTAGATGCCTCATTAACTTGATTCAGCTTGCACACAGCAAAAATATTCCCTCCCTCTTCAGATTTTTGATAGGGAATTATAATTTCTTGTTTCATTTGTTAAAATCCTTTCGTTACGAGGACATTTCAGAAATGCTTTACTGCACATGACTTTTTAAAATGCCAGAGTATTCATTTTGACCAAAAGGCTCTCCTTTTGCTGATTTCCTCTTAAGAGAGATACCAGAGAGGATTGTCCTATTTCTTCTTTTCATTTGCCTCTTCCAGAAACCATTAATAGCCAACATTTGATCCTCCTACACAAAAGTTCATGATAGCAAAGTTGAAAGAGTGGGTTATACATCGTGCTATGAACTGATTATAACTTTGATATGTCACTGCTACTGTCACTATAAAGCTGAGGGAAATTATACTGTAAGAATTTTATCTAAATGTAAGTACAAACTCATTCCTGGAAGATTTACAGAATCTATGGGTTCAGAAAACGTGGAGATTTTAAACTCGGCATTTCAAGATAGTATGGAGGTTTACGGGAGTCGTCGTCAGAACCTGGTCAGGAAAAACTGGCAAAAGAGTATGTAATTGTAGTATACCGTTTTTCTTTCTGGTTCCATAAAGCAGCAAACTCCAAGATCCCTTCCTCACTGGTTTCAGCTCCACAGCCCGCTCTCATTACCGATTACAATTAAAAACAGAGCAGAAGGAAAACATCCAGAAAAATATATGAACCTACGAGTGTAATGAATTCACTGAATTCCAGTCATATGCTTACCCAGCAGAGAGGGTCTCTCTTTAATGGCTGGAACGCAACAGGGATTAGGAGCTGGAGATGCTATTTTTAAGAAATGAATAGGCACCGCCTTCTTTAGTAGTTACAGTTGCAGTTAAACTACTGATAATTTGACTACTGATTTTTTTAGCTCCTGATTCCAAACTTGCTTCTGTGGGTTACTAATCGAACTCTTCTATCTTCAAATATTTCTGATCAATGCAACCCCCTTTTTTAACTTCTCCTACATGAAAAACAATGTTTACATGTGTTCTAACCATTCCCCCTACAAGCCCCATTCTCCTAACCATTCTATTTTTTCAATACCTGAATATAGAGAACTCACCTTTAGGAATGGCTTATTGAATTTCTTTTTTAATACCGTATGGGAAGGTGACATGAAAATAACTCCATCAAAGGTAAGTTTGTCGCAGTGCTGCTTAAAGGAAGATTCCGTTCTCTCAGAATCTGTGCAAAACATCCTTCATTTTAAAAACACGGTAAATCTGAAGTCAGTTTTAGTCTCAAGAGTGATCCGAAGGCCAGTTGCCAAAAGCAAATAACCCACCCAGCGTTGCTGAATGTTGTGATTTTGTTGCAAACTGTCATGAATATTTGGTGGGTCATTAAAAACAAGAATGGAAGTTATAGAAGTTGTGAATTTTAAACCTTACAGATTTTTTAAAATGTACCACACGTTAATGTACTGTAAAAATAGTTGGGCAAAAGGTCTTGAGAATGTTATCTGAATCAATATGAGCCAAAAGAACCACAAATATCTCTACCTCTATGCCGATGTCTCTCTCTGCCTCTATCTCTGCCTTTCCCTGTAGTTGTGTCTCCAGTTCTCTTTCTCTCTCTCTTCAGCTGTGTCGCATTTTTAAAGGACGATGTCATGATTTATGCACCCTCTATGTAGCTCTTGAACATTTCAAGTACGTGCGTAACGTTCTGGAATCCAAAGGACTTTGGAACACAAAGAAATTATTACAGAGTAATCAGTTATCAGATGTGCTCTGATCTGTGGTAAACATGTGTCCGAGAAACCCCATAGCACACGTGATAATGATGGTGAGCTGCTTTGAATTAGCTTCACAGTAAGCAGAAAGGCTCAGACACTTAACCTGGAGCAGCTGATGCATGGCAAATCAATAATTATGCTAATTTTATTACAAAATTATTTCTGCTCAAGCATTTTAAGTTAGAGGGAGTAAAGAAAGTTACGTGTGCGTTGCAAGTACTGTTTAGCACCGTTTGGGTTAGAAAGGAAACTGATTTACTGCACGCCCTTCAGCAATGTTCTTGGTGCCACATAACCCAGGGGTGACAAGGATTTCTTAGGCTGTAGATGCCCCGGTATGACGCAGAACGACGATGCCACAGACCAGCCTCTCCCTAAGCAATATGAAAATGTTTTTTAGCCAAAAAAAAAACGTGGTTTATTTCTGTCTCTAAGAATGCTTTTTTCGTCTTCTGGCAATACAGCCATACTACTTTTCTGCCTGTATTTCCTTCCTTGGTGCATTAATGCTGATGAGCCTGTGCAATTTCCTCAGTGATGAACAAACCTGCCATTAAAAACACTGTTTAACCTAAAACATATAACAAGGATAAAAACAGCAGCAGTTCATAAATGAGCCTGAGTTTCCATGGAGGTACTATAGATCTTGCTTGTGTCTTAATTAGCTTCTCTGCTCTTTAAAAGTGCATTCTGGCTAATCTGATGGTCTACTGACAGTACAGGCTGGTTTTATAAGCATGGATTCCTCTTTCTTCCTTTATATAGTGACTGAGGTGATCAGGATGATCAAAAGCAGAACCTGCAATCTGCTGATGAAATTACATACAGCACTCATCCAAATGAAATCTGCCCGAATACAAGGTCCTGGAAAGTGGGAGTAATAATAATAATAATAATGGAATTCAGAGATTTTAGAAGAAACTCCAATTTTTTCTCAAAATTACTAGATTAAGGGACACTAATGGTATTTTTTTCCCCCTAATATCTTCCCAACTAATGTAATCTGAATTCACATCTCACCTACAAGGGATACAAAATGGCTGCAATCAGCTGTTTAAGTTCATAAAGGAGATTATATAAATTAATGATGAAATCTTTCTACAACAATATATCTATGGTAAATTTGTGATAAAGTCTGTATCATTACGACACAAAGGCCGGCTAAAAAGGACAGATTCTCCAGAAAGCTTGTCAGTTTCAGCAGCCCAGGTGCAATTTTCCTGTTATCCCCTGTTTTCATCTGTTTACCTCTTCAACAAATTGTTCCAATGGCATGAGAGCCTCCCAGGGATGTTTTCCAGCTTCTTCATGTACCTGTAGATACCTTCTTCCCTGGCTCACAAGAGCCAAGCCCAACCTTTCCAAAGAATTGCCAGCAAGATTGATAATTTACTAAAGGGTACCTGAGATTGTTCTGATATCTGATCAGCTCCTTTATAAGGCAAGGTTCCACTAGGCTTTTTAATATACGAATTCTATGTACATGCTTTTTAAATACCGGTAAATCTCCTCCCAACCAAGAACTCCAGTTATCCTCAGTTTGCAGACAGAACTTTCTCACTTCTCTCTTGACTTTGAAACACGTCGTTATTATCCTGTCTCAGCTTCATTCAGGTTCTAACGTTTGGTCTCATCGTGTACGGCCAGACTTTGTAATAGTTTTATTCGCAGCCCAGAATGCTCCAGGTCTGGATAGATTCTTCCCTGGTGATTTCTCTTCAGAATAGGCTCAGACAATTTTTATCAAAAAACGTATCCCTTTGTCTTCTCTGGAGCAATGATGCATATCATTCTGTACTGCGCCACAGTAAGTCGGGCTCAGTTTCTTCCATGCTACAGAATACTACAAAAATAGCCAGAAAGCGTTACAAGGTGTGCTCTGCGTGGCAAATTGGTGCTGTTGCTGGGGGAACTAACCTTCGTTCATGGTATTTCACTTTTACTTTGAATACTAATCCAGGATCCGTGTGTATACTGTTGTCTTCACAGTTTCCAGGGAGTTTCTCTGTTAGCAGTGTTCCCATTGCCAGAATTTCAGGCCTCGGACCCATGTGAGGGTATAATCTCTTTTGATCCAACGTGGATTGCAATTATGACAAATTTATTTCTCTGCAAACAGCAAAATAACACTTGACATAAGTCAGATAGCATCTGACAGGTAAGTACTGGAGGCCAGCTACCTCGGTTTTAATCACCATTAGATTCAATGGCAACAATAATTGTGTTAACTACAGTTATTTTGAAGACAGGTTCAGATAACACAGACTAAAAATGTGTTTCCTTGTTAGATGTGTTAGGCTACTGTGAAATTATTCCTCCTGCCTCTACAGAGCAATCTGAAGCAGTAAATAAGTGCCAAGAGGCTCGGACAACATGCACCAGAGGCACTCAGATACTCAAGCAACAATGTGGGAGTTCAGATAGACAGACAGATAGATGGACCTCAAAGAATCTTGTGTTGATGTGGTGGTATTCATGAACTAAAAGAGCAGCCCCCACACAGCCTGAAGTGAGTCAGGATGATTATAAAATGCAAGGGATGCAGCCTCCCACATCTGACTCTAAATTCCCATTTGTTCTGCTAAAAAAAAAAAAAAAAAAAATTCTTCGTTTGCTTAATCTAGCTTAATGATTGTCAAGCACTTCTGTGGTCAGTGTGAGCCACAGCAAAGCACGCTCAAGCCTTTAGACAATACTGCTTACTGGATTACGTCGGAAAAGATTTTTTGAGCTATAACAGTGGGAATTAGTTTTAAAAGAAGGACACGAATCGACGTGTTTAAGCAGCAGAAGCAGACTAGACAGCCAGAAAGACTCTATGAGGAAAGCTGCAAAGGATTGTTTGCATAGAAAACCTGGGAGGAAGAATGTTTTGGGGGCCCTTGAATGGAATGCGTAAAGGTAAAGAGCTACTCAGATCTGGAGAGAACACAAAACAAAAACATGGGGTGATCTGGTTCATGAACTGAGTGGAAATATCATTTACATGAACTGCTTCCCTTTATGTTTTGCAAGGTTGCCATTAGCACTTTTCAGTAGCCGTTCTTCAAACTGGAAAAAGGGAATATATTTCAAGACGTATTAAATCCAGGCTGAACAGCAAGATTAAATCAGGCTGCACTTCAAGGAACGATGTTTGAGGGCAGAAGTACTTCATTCCCTTCAACTCACACTGCTGAGAAAGTGAAAGAACATCACAAACATAATGCCAGAATACGTTAAGTATTAGTAAGGCAAGAACATGATAATTTTTTGCTTACCTTCCACCCCCCACGTCCAGTCCGATGACTTCTGAGTTGCCTCCTTTAGAACTGGGGTCAGGGCGTCACAGTCAACTCCACAACTTCCACTGCCACGTGCATTCCTCCCTCAGAGGGACTCTCACTGCTTCACTCGTAGCCAGTCTTACCCACCTGCGTTGCAGGGACCGTGATTTGGAGAAAACGCCCTATAAAAGGCAGTGCAGGATTAAAGGCTGTACAGTATTAAAGGCAGTGCAGTATAAAAGGCTCTATAGTATTAAAGGCAGCAATGGCTGAAAAGGTAACTGGCGAAAATGAGATGTACTTTGAGAGATGTACTTCTGTAGTTCTTAGTCAAATCTTATTTCAGATTCTGTTTTGTCTCATTTCCATTTAATTATGATTTTGGATTGTATCCCTCTAAATCTGTACTTCATTATTACCACAGCATATCTGGGCTTTTTTGAATGGCACTAATTGGCATCCTTGCTGGCAGTCTCAACAAAGAGGCCAAAGACCGAATGTGCGTGGAGAATGAATTGTCACCTTCTTCCAAACGGTCCTTCTTAAACAGGGCAGAGACACGCTGGAGAGGCAGGGGGTGTGATCGCCGGTGATACCGAACCCGCTCCCTGGAGGCAGGCTGGGGATGTCCCCGTGCGTGGCCCTCTCCCTGCTAGCAGCCCACCAGCCAGCCATCAGCCAAACTCCACTCCAAGGGTCCTCGCACGCACTCATTTGCAGGACCGGAGTGTAGATGAACAGTGGACTTCGCCCTTAGAGGGCTGTTAGTCTTGTCATTTTCAAAAGTAGTAGAACTCAAACATACAATTAAAATATAAATGTCCAAATACCTGCTACTCTCAGCTTCTGCCGCAGTACGAATTGGATGAAGTCCCATTCATATTGAAATGTAAATGCAAAACATAAATCTAAAACGTAAAAAAAAAAAAAGGGGGCCAGCTTGGAAAAAGATAACGTTTTTCATCTGCGTAGAAGATAATGATACAATATTCAAGTTTTCCACTCTAAAGGTAATATTTTTTGTCTAAGTCAACATACTTTACCATTTTTAAACTTTTCTCATCATATTTTTGACAGCAGGTTTTCCAATTTTGACAGCTTTTAAAAAGTAATTTTAACAGACGAGTGATTTCTCCTCTCAGCAAAGTCAGATTATGTGAAATGTCAATGTAAAAACTATATACTGTGACACATAATCATTTTTCATTGAATTTACTTATTAATTTTACTTGCTATTGCTAATAAAATGTAAGTGCTTAGCTAATTGTATTGCTTATTTAAATTTTTTAAAGGAATGTATTTTAAAATTGCATTTTTTTCTGACTACAAAATTTCTCAGAGGCAGCTATAATTTGTCACCCTTCCAATTTATTTAAAGAAGAAGAATTACTATCACAATTGATATTCCCAGCTGAGCGGCCAAAAAATGAATCAGCAGGGAGAGGTTAAACCAGCCTTTCATCCGTAAGGGTGGGCTCTTTGATCCGAAGGTTGGAGCATATGTGCAGAATTTTACAGGGAAGTTTTTTTTAGACATGGTGCCTGTACCCCACAGAAAGCTGCAGACTTCTGCTGCCTCTGCTATTAGTTGGACATCTCTGGTAAAAGTGAACCCAGCAAAGAAAAAGGGGGGGGGGAGATCAGAAAGGGAAGGGGCAACAGAAAGTTTTCCCTTCTAAATCAAACTCAGCTCAAGTGAGGCATAAATGAGTTGGATCGACTGCTGCCTCTACAGGAATACAGTAGTTCTAAGCTTTCTATTTCTGAGCAGCGAGTTTTCTTTCTAATTTTCTACACCAGAAATCCGAAAGGATTATCTATTTCTACTCTATAAGTTTAAATGCAAAAATAAAATAAAAAATAATAATAATAATAAAAAAAAACACCTCACGCTCTCCAGATCAGTATTGTAGGTAGAGCGTGTCTTCAAAGCCTTTGGGCTGTGAGCCCAAAGTCTTGGTCTCACTGCAGTGTCACACACCTGCAACAAAGACCGGAACATAACCCCAGCATAAAGCTCTTTCTTTTTTTGTCTCACTTCATGCAGGAAAATACTTTAGTGCCTGAGAGAAAGTACCCAGAAAAAGAGAAAATTAATAAGAAATACAGATTTTCCCTCTTTATTAGCCCTTAAACCATCGAATAATCTTATGAAGTAAGGAGGAAAAAAGCTCAGTGTCAGCCCCTGTATTTAAAGTATTTCTGTATCAGCTCAAGTGTCATCACAATCTATTTTGTATTCCATTTTGATCCATCCACTTCAGATGTCACTGGGCCAAAAGCATGCTTGCGTTCGAAACCGCTGACAAACTTACCGTGATGTAGGCTGCTCCCTCACAGCATTAACGTGAAACGGTTCTAAATCGAGCAATGTTCAATTATCCCTGAAAGTACAGATGACTTAGTTCTTCGTTAACTTAATTGTTTTCCAGTAAAAGTGAAATGTGCTGTATGCAAATTAAATAATACCGAGTGTCAGCACTTAAAAGAAATGCTCATTTAGCTTCAGTAGAGTTTTTTGTTGCAAATTTTGTTCATTTATTTTATAAGAAATTGTGTTTGTCTTAATTTGTTCCAAACACAATCCGATTGTGAGACACAGTGCCTGCTGGCAAAGTTGGAATTGCTGTCAGCAGGAAATGGCAAACTAATAATAAATGGTGGTAAAATATTTATGTTATAGTTTACTGGGAAAATGAATGCCGTTTTCTATTTCATTCCTGCTTGAGACAGTACACAATAACATAGTTGTTTTCAAAATAAGCGGATAGGATTCTAAACGCTGCGGTGGCTTATCTTGTAACCATCAGCTGGAAGAAAAAAAAAAAAAAAAAGAAAGAATAATTTATAAAAATAGAGCCTTTTACTAGATCCAATTTAAGAAATCTTAACTGGGAGTACGTAGTGCAGTAATTAGTAGCATCTCACATTCAATGTCATCGGACACTAGTCTGATAGATCAAACGCTCGTGTATGTGGCCTACTTACTTAGTTGCTCACTCATAATTTTCAATAACAGCGCTGTTCTCATACAGGGAGGGGTGGTCCAGAGCCACTAGAGTACTCTGCAGGATGGTGATGTTCAAGTACAACACTGTGTTTATGTACTCCCCAAAGTGTATCAAAGCTCAGATCCACAGAAATAAAAGAAAAGTCAAACAAAACAAGCATTAGACTGCGTAAAATAAGGTATGGACAAGGCAAACAGGTGAGGCATTGTTTAGGTGGCTAAGGTAGATCAATATCTATGCTTGCAAGCCAGGAATTCTGCCTGCTTTCCTCTGGCACTATGCAGATCGTCTTACGGCCTGCAGACAGACTGTCGCCTAAACCCAACTGACAGACAACCTATTTCACCCTTGCAAAAATCATACCCATCTTCATTCTTGCGGCTCACGAGGGAAAAATAAAAGCCCCCGTGCCCGTGCAAAGTCACGCTGGAGTGTAGGCATGAAACAACGTTGCAGCTAACATTTTTCTGTATTATGCTAATTGCACGATGAAAGCAGTTAAGTCTTCTATTTCTTCAGTTACCAACGACAAGTCCGTGCGTTTTGCCTGGGCTGGCTTATCAAAGCACGCTGCAGTAGTCTTTCAGGGTTTGAAAAAGATACGTATGACAGGTTGATACTCTTCCCTCCTTTCTCTTCAAATGATCTGTTTTATTATCCAAGATGTTTTGTGATCTGAGACAGGGAGGCATCAAGAAGCTCTGACTGCACATCCTAATAATATGGCTCTCTTAAAGCCCTTTCCCCTTCAAAAAATATGTTGTAGTTCCAACCAGGTTAAATTAACGCACGGTCAGTTTAAAGAACCGCCGGACTCCTTCAATAAAATCTTGAAGACCACCAGCCAGGTAACCTGGACCCCAGCTCCCAGAAGCAGAACCAGGATTTTGTAGGAAACCATGAAGCACTTCATTTCCAGCACCGAGACTTCCTATGGGAAAATCTGCCTGGCAGGAGGGGATAAGCTGCAAATTGTGCCAGCTTCAATACAGGAGACCATTCCTGCAGCCTGAACCTTTTAGGTCTCAGACACACAGTGTCGCAAGCTGAGGTTGGGGAAGGAAGTGAGGATAAGAAGACCTTTTGAGACCCTTAGAGAAAGCACCGTTCTTGCTTTTATTAAAGATGTTAGTACAGATACTACATTCCGTTCACTTTTTAAATTGAAAATCTCACACTTTTTTCCTCATCTCTGAACTGATTGGCTACTAAAAGAGTTACAACTTCAAAATAATGTCTATTTTCCTATTTTAAGGAGGTAAAATGTTCAGCTTTAATCTCCGGAGTGTAAAAGGTCACCTTTGTAGACTGATGCATATCATATCTCCAAGTAATGAGAACAAGTGTGCTTTCCCTCGGTGCAACAACCTTAGTTACTCCTATATTGCAACCATTTTCCTGCCTTACCTTTCTCTATGGTAGAGGAAATGTAATTTACTTGTCAGATTGAAATGTTTGATATAAATCTTTAGCCTTTCTTTCAAGCAAGCATTTCTGAAACATTATATTATAAACAACTGGCATGTTTAATTAAACAACTGCTTTATTTTCAGCAGAAGAAGAAGGTATGATTATATTAATTGAATAGTAGGACCTGTGACCAAATTTCAAGAAAACATTTTCAGCTCAACAAGGAGGTATGATTATCTTAATTTCAAAGCAAGACATGTGACTAGAATTGAAACAAAATATTTAAGTCTCTGTCTTTACAATTATTAAAAAATATTTTCATTGTAAAAAAGTGAATAAATGCAATTTGCAAAGTATATCTTCCCGTGATTAACTCTTGCTTCAAATCACAAGCTGGCTAACAAATTAAAATCAGTTAAATAAAAGTCCTAGAGCAATTTATTTCTATGATGAAGAGTGTTTTAACTGAATGACAATTTTAGTATGTTTACTGGTACTTTTGAATTAAAATACTGTGTTTCTACAAATGCATGATAGCAAACCTTCTCTATATTTTATAAGCTTATTTTTGTAGCTAGACGGAGAGCCAATGCTTAAGCTCACATGGCTTGCTCACATAAAAAATCCATTTAATATAAGTGATTTCACCAACGTGAGTACAGGAACAAAATGTCACCTAAACTGAATAACAAATACTCTCTTAAAAGTATGTTGCTGGGTTTTATTCTGTTGCCTTTAAAACAGTTTCTGTCATTTCCTACATGTATATAATGAATAAATGTAAATGACCACGATTTCCTACGAAAAGAGAAAAGTTACAAGGTGTTAACAGCAAAAGGCATGAGACACAAAAATCTTCTTTTCCTTGTTTGAAATAAAGAAAAGCAAGACATGCACAATTTAAACGCCCATAACCAAGTGAAATTATCGATGAAAAAGGAGAAGCTGTTAAAGGAAACATACATTGAGTTACAATCCTCATTACCCATGTTTAGATATGTTTATTTAGGTAAACAGATGAAATGGGTTTGATCCAGATGTGACAATTTCCGTGCTGTCATTTACCTTGCAGAGATCATAGAATTTTTGCTTTTATCACATTCCCCCGAGTACTTTCATGTTTTTGTTAAAAAGCCGTAGTTGAGAAAACATGTCAGATGCTAAGCACAAAATCCACAATGCAGCAACATGGAAAAAATGTAACAACTGTTTTGGAAGAAATGTCTTTAAGTCAACCTACATACAGTCTTAAATGACTTGCCAATGAATGTTAATTAGCTTTAAAGTTACACCATGACATGACTTCAAGTGCTAAAGAAAACACTTGCTGATTTAGCTGGTGCATGACCAAAGAGCAAAAATTAACAGATACAGTTCTGAAAAATAACTATAGGTAGAGTATTGGTATTTGGGATGGTTACTCCAGTGCTAGCTAGAAATTAAGCCAAAGGCTAAGTAACGTCCACAGGCAAGTTGTGGTTATTAAAGATGCTAATTTTTTTTTAACAACTGACTTAAAATGAAGCTTACATTGAAGTGCAAAAATGTCACTATCTGAGACTAGACTGTTTCTCTTCTTACAAAAAAACCTTCATATTTTATTCTTGCTTTAGCTAATGAGACTCCTCAAGGATTTAAGTTGGGTATATTATATTATTTCATCATATCATTATCAAACATCTATAACAGTTAGCAGGATGCTCATTAAGAATATTTCCAGTCACAATTAAGTTGAACATGAACATTGTTTAAGTAACCTAAAAACATCAGTAAGTGTCATGTAACTATTTTGTATAGCAATGTTCCTTTGTCGTATGTGGACGGTAGACTAGTTCTCTCTAATTTATTTACCTTTATACAAGCAAGTGCAATATAAAAGGACAAGTCTTCTCATCCTCTCACATGGAAATTGCTTAGACGTCAGTGGAATTATTCATGAAGAAAGTTAATGAAGTTTAGTGCAAGATTTTGAATTGTTAATATACTTGGGGGGGGAATGTATATGGGTTAACAAAGATGAATTTTTCATTTTCCTGATAATAGGAGATTTCCTTAGAGTCTTCCATGACATATCTCATCAAGATTCATCATTCTGCAAAGGATATAAAGAAATCAAAAGCAAGCATTCACATTTGCTAATATATCCTTTGAAGCCTGTTGAAGAGAAAGGAGAGCGGTCTTCATTGTTGTCTTTCTGTACAAGGCTGAGCAGACAGCACTAAATGGATAAATGAAAACAATTGGTTTGCAGGAGATGAGACAACAAAACTAACGGGCAAACTCTTCGTGCTAACCTTCTAATACTTCTCTGTAATGTGTCTTTCTAGTTAGAAAGTCCTTCCACTCAAGCTGTAAAATGCTTTGCTGATTTAAGTTACACGTTTAACAAATGACTCTACTTCTACTGCTATCATTTCAGCCCTTTGCTTCATCCCTCCTCTTAGATTCAGCCCTTTCCTCCCTCTCTCTGTGTGTATCCTCAGCTGAATTTTGCAGTTGCTCCTGAATCAAGCTCTACCTCCTTCCCTTTTGAGAAAGGAAATCGCTCCTATCAACACCTGTGATCCCCAGCCTACATGTGGTGTTGACAAGAAAAGGAAAATCAGCCACTGGCTTTTGTGCCTATCACCCCAAAAGCCTCCTCTGCACTTCTGTTGAAACTGTGATGCTGAAAATCACTGATCTTCATGGGGCAGTATGAATTTGCTTTGGTCATTCCCACAATTCAACAAATTGTGGCTGCTCTTTCTACTGTTAAATAAGTTTAATAGCAATTTAATCTGCTTTTTGCTGCAAACTGTGTCCCTTTTTCTTCCTGGTGGTCAAAGTGACTAATCCTGAGGAGTCCCTGTACTCAAGTGAGCTCTAAGTAACACCCACTCCCTTTCACACACCATGCACCTTGGATAATTGGATGGTCTCCAATCCTCTGTCCCTGAGCTCCATAATTTGGAAAGGTAAATAAGAATGGCTGATACCCACTTGATCTTCCAAACCACACACATGTTCACAACAGGCGTTTTCTCAGAGTTTTGGGACATCACCAGCAAATGTTAGTCTTTCTCTAACCTGCTTTCTCAGTTTGAATGAGAAGAGTTTCAGGAAAGTCACCGTATCTTCTTGGCATTTTATAGCGCCTAAGCCAAGGTCCATGCTCATCTGTAGTGTTCTAGGCATCTTATAAGCAGCAGCAGTACAAGGCAAAGAGAGCGACATATTTTCCATTGCTCTGTTGCTCCTGGAAGGACTACTCTCATCCTGTGCTCAACCAACAAAGCCACTCTGCGTTTCCGTGCTTGTCCCTCCTTCTCCCGGCAAATCAATACAGTTGCTTAATCCTAGTAATTCTCTTGCCTTGCCTTTTACTCTCCGCCACTACAGGTAGAAATATGTTAATATCTCCATTGTCTTTCATTGCACTGATTATTACCTACTTCATCCGGGTTTCTGCTCCATCTTTTTCACCATTTGTTGCAAAAGTTTCCTTTCTTTGTATTACTTCGGTCTGACTTTCCATGTAAAATTAAAGCTTCTTTGAGGCTTTTCCAAGCAACACCCCACCTATAACTGCAGTCCCATACCATGCCTCTCACGTCACACTCCTTTCTGGGTCAGTTATGCCACAGTTTTCTGACACTGCTGCTTCTGCCTATGACTTTGTATCTGTCCCATGGTGCCAGCCTCCTTTTTTGACCCGTTTCTCAAAGGGTGAACCTTGCCAGCTTCACAAGCATTTACTGTCATTGCAAATATATTTGAAAAAAAAAAACAAAACACTATTAGGCTTTTTTATTAGGCTACTATTATGGCTTTGTCTTGCCCATCTACTTAAACTGAAGCAACCTTGGAACAATAAATAAAAATACGTGGTTCCAAAATAGAAGCCAAATGTTAGTTCACATCTGAGCAAATGTGCTTTCCAAGAAACGTGATAAATTCTATGTCTGTTGTAATCTTTACTTTAAAATCCAATAACTTTGTTCTATTAAAATACAAGTAGATAATGTACATACTTAACGTTCATGGACATCACTTTTGGTAGTCTGCAACACTCACAAATATAAAGAATCCATCCTTCAAAGCCTTGTGCTGGTTCATCCTGTGTCTGAAGAGCAAGTAAGTAAACAGCATATAAAGGTAGAATAACTTCTTAACCCTCCTAAATACAGGATAACTGTAAAATCAGATCTGTGGAGTAGCGTTATGACTTTAACTTGTATCTTTGACTTACTGGTCAGTTTTCTGCTTGGGTTCTAATGTTTTATGCTATCCCTTAGAAATCTTGATTTCAAAAAGAAAATCTGATCATTCTGAAATGACAAAAATTGAATATAAGGAAGTTTCATTAATTTAAGATTCTATTCATATTAGTAGAACACAGCCAGGGATTGGTTTTGAACTCTACTTGCAAAGAGGGTAAGATGTTCTCTACTGGAATTATAAGGGATTCTTGTAACGGGTCAGTGTTTTCCTTTATTTTACACAGAATTCTCGTGCCAAAAAAATGGCTTATTTTAGAAAGAGAGGATTCTCTAATAATTTATTATTCCTGCATTAGCCATTTTCTGCGTCCTACATTTGCAGCTAAGCAAATGGAAATCTGAAAACATTCTGCACTGATTTCTGAAGATAATGATGTGCTTAGCAATCCTGTGGCCATTAAACAATTTTACTGGCCATAATGTAATCTAGTCAATGGTAGATGCTGAGCTGCCACACAATAACCAGAGCAGGACTAGAAGAAAAAATACACCATCTTCCATCTTTTTGAAACAGAATGCTAACGTTAAGCTTAGCTATACACAAAAATTTAAAAAAAAACATGCAGTAACTTATAGTTAAAGAAAGGAAAGCCTGTGAAGGAATTCTGTCCTTCTTAGTAAACAAAAACAAAATTTAAATATAGTCCCTGAATTAACCATAAAAGAGTGAATCCAGTGGCAGAGATCACATGGACAAGAGAGTACACTGGAAACCTCCACAGCTTCCCATTTTCTATGGCACCCAAACCTTTCTTACTGCAATGGAAGACAGTTGTCTTCCAACAGCTTTGGTTGTTGGGTTGAGAGCTGTTGGCACTACTTGGGTCTATCCAAAGGATTTGGTCTGAAGAATCTCTGGAAAAAATGTCATGTAAATATTAGTTCAAATTTGAATATGAATATCAGTTTGACTGCATTTGTAACCAGTTATACTTTATTTGACTTTTTTTTCTCATCTAAATATGTCTTTCCATTGAAGCCAAAATGTTTCATAAAAATGTGTCAGTTTTAATGAAGTTTTCAATGGGAATGTTCTAAATATCCTGGCTTGTCTATTTAGTCATTTCCTAATGAGAGAGTGAAACAAAGAAAGGGTTGGAAAGAGAAATACAGACACACAAAAAATCTGTCTTTTTTTGGCCCCAAAACAGATATATGCAATTTTATGACATAAAAATGTTCCAGAGAGTTTTGTTTTATTTCCAGTGTGGAACAAAAAGACATCTCAAACCTTACATATTTTCACAGACTGGGAACTAACATGTTGCCCTTAGGTTAGCTCTAGGTATAACGTGTTGCATTTGCTTCCTGCAAACAATACAGTAGGTCTGTAATAAGAAATACTTACAAAAATATTTTTCAGCTTGAATTCATTAGAAGTCACAAAGGCAAATTCCCATTGACTGTAATTTTTGTGTCTACAATTTTTTACATATGTTGTGTTGGCCTATATAAATCAGCTCTTTAGAGAAAAGAAGCAGTACTTACAAACATAACAAACCAGTACCATATACACAGATGACTCTGAGGATTCTGCTCAGTTGCATTTCAAATAATATGTCAGTTATATTGACTGTATATGTATGAACTATCAGTTATATTGCATGCAAATACATGAAATTTTAATTTCACATTTAGACTGGCTTCTACAAATGTTTTTGATTTAAGGAGCAAAAAAAATCAATTTTTGATTTTTCCATTGCTGGAGAAGAAGATGGAACTGAAAGGATCCATAAGGCTGCCCCTATAATCGCAGTTAGCCATTAAATAGATGCAAGGGTGACATGAATTTGCCTTCGTCAGCCCTGAAATTCAGGAAGTTGTGGCTGCTCTTACTGCTTCTAAGGAACTACAGTGTGAACAGGTGGTTGCTGCAAACGGTGTCTGATGTTCTTCACAATGGTCAAGGACACTGAAGGTCCAGGAAACGTCTATGCTCTTTGCCAAAATATGTCAAAAAACACTTGTCCAAATCTTAGGATTAACTTAATTTTGGGTTTATCGTAGAAGGTCAAAAGCTAGAACTAAGATGTGTCTGAGGTCGAGAACAAGTGTCACAGGTTCCTGTAGTAATAAATGTAATATGTTAAATAAAACTCCCAGATAATCCATGGAATACAATCATATTCCTCATTACAAAATGAGTCAAAAAAAAACCTATTCAGTGGTCCCTCTAGTCAGATCTGGGGAAAAACAATCTTCCTAGTAGAAATTTGGCCACTGGTTTTACCTCAAAGCCACGTTCATGACATGTTATGACTTTTGAAGATGAACCAATATGGCATGCTTTTGTGTCATTACTCAGATTTTCAGCTGAGGTAAGATAGCATAATGTAGACCTATCCGTCCTGAAAATAAGAGCACAAATAAATTCATATAGCTTACTTAATTAACTAATACAATATAAACTGCAAATTGTGAAAATTCACAACAAAGAGGAAGGGTCTGTGGACTGAGGATTATCCCCTGAAGTGATTTACAAATACTTTTAAAGTGTAAAAGCAGTAGAGAATTTTGTATCCTGTTTGCAGACAATTGGAGAACAGAAAAAAAAAAAAAGCAAACAAAATTTGACTCATCAGTTATTCATTCTATGTTGATCGGTTCACTTTAGTTGATACTATAGTGGCGACATTTTCTATAAGCTTTTCATACTGCAGTGATGTAAGGCACGCACACAGCATAGGAATGAAGGAAGGCCATTTGTTGGCCTCATCTTTTTTTTTTTATTCATTCACAATCATGTAGAGATTCTTTGGACTACCCACACTGTTTACAAGGTGGTACATGTATCGCCTATAAAACATCTGTGAAGCACAATATCTGCTAAATGTTAGTCAAGGATCGCTTCCTTTCAAAGTGATTATTGATCCTCTGTTAAAACAGCTTATAAAAACAACAGTTTGGGAAAAGACTTATAACTTTCTACTGCTATTCTATTAGGTTTTTTTTTTTAAGTTATTTTTAAAGGAAATTTCAATATTGCCAAATAATTTTGTATCTAATTACAAATGTCTATGAAATCTAGGAATAAAACAGTATTGATATTATTTATATTTCTATAGAAAGGAAAGATAATGTCCAGGACCGGCTTTTAAAACTATTAATGAGCCCTGGCAATGCGAAAAAGAGATGGATTAGGTAGATGTAATGAGATATGATTAAAGGGTGTAGGCACTGAAGGGTGTTGGAGAAATTCTTTTCAGAAGGAGTATAATTAGTGTCTGATAAAAGTACTTAGTAGATGAGATTTTTGAAGAAGAAAGGTTAAGATAAACACATACCATATGACAAACCTGTTTAATTTTTTTCCTTCGGTTCTTTGCGTACTCAATAATCTGTTGAAGTTTTATACATAAATAACATTTGTTGAATACTTGATGAAACTTCACAAGACAATTAAAGGGGTTTTAATTGCAAAACATAGAAAGCACAGAAAATGTTGAAACGTCCTATTGCATTTCCATTATGCATTTCTCTCTTGATTTATGGAACTCAGATAATAATATGCAACCTTTTCCTGAAATTAAACAAACAAATGAACTTCTTAAAAAGCAAGCTTTCTAGAAGTTGCTTAGCAACTTTCAAAGTGCTTTTTATTAAATTATACTGGAAGACATTTATTTTAGTTTAGGCTTTAAAATATGCAGCAGCCTAAAGCAGACCATCTCAGCCACCTTTATATAAGTCCTGGACAGAAATGGTTTTTTGTCCATTTGGCCAATAATATTTTGTACAGTTTAAAATATCTGTTAGAACAAGATATCAAGCCCTTGGTCCTCCACTTTTAAGTGTTAACCTTCAGTTCATAACTGCAGCTTGAAATATGCCAAATGGTAGTCCGGATAGAGCACTCATAGATGAATGGCAGATGAATATATTCGATACTTAGGGGTCTGGAAGAGTGGTTCACCATTAGGGGTCTTTCTGAGTGCACATATGGTCATGCATCTGTGTAAGGAACTTACCATGTGAAACGTGAAAAACTGAAATAACGGCAAGTGCTGCCCCCCGTGCATCTGGGGACTTCTCACGGAAGGAGAGCTACCGCATCGTGATCTCCAGTCTCTATTTTCAAGACAGGCAACGGTGGATTCCCCTTGTTTCCTTGACCTTATGACATGCTGTCTTTTCCACAATAGTTCCTTGCGACAGAGGATTGTTCAGGATTTGCATTGTTTCAATAGTCCTTTCCTACTCATACAGTCATGAGGAGAAGAATTAGTGAAGCTCAGCCCTGGAAGCTCTAGCCTGTCACATGCCTTCTGAAATATCTCCTCGGAAAGCTAATTCAGGCCCATGTGCCAAGAGAATCTGCCTCATTGCGGCTGCTTCATTTGGTCACTGAGCAAAGGAACTTACTTGACAGTAGCAGAGCAGAAAAGTGCAAAGGCGTAAACCACCATGATCTTTCTCATCTTTCTCATCCTTGAAAATGTTATCACCTTAAAGGACAGCCACACATCAGGAGCAGCTTTTCTTCCTCTGTCCATGTCCGGGAATGTCCATTGTTTGTTATGGCAGACTTCCTGTTGCACACAGCATGTATGATACTCAAGTCCCTACATGGTACGGAGGGTGCTCCTACTTATGGAAAAATGCACAGTTGTACAAAGCAGTCTCTAAATCATTGGCCAAGTTATTCAAGTGTACTTCTTAATCAGTACATAAAACCAGTTCCCACTAGGCATGTAATATATCCAGAGAACATTTGAAATTCCTACAAGGTGCTGAGTTCAATTGTCTTGCAGAAACTTCCCCAAAAGACTTATCGTTATCAATGGACAAATAAAAAACAAACAAACAAACAAACAAAAAAAAAACAAATAATGCAATAGGCAAAGAGCTCCTGTCCCTAATAAGCAAAAACCAAGCACATACATCCAGATTTGAAGATTATTTTCATGAAGCTAGACATGGGCAAGGGGAGGAGTGCATTTGTGCTATTTCAATAGTAGATCAAGATCTTAAAAAGAAATTGAATAGATCATTTGTCTCGTTACTTCAGCAGTTTATACAGATCCTACCAGTCCATTACTAATTAATTAATTATGAGATTTGTGACTCCTCCAAACACCAAGCAGACTTCTCAATAGAAGTGAATGCAGGGTCCTATTCTAGGTGCCAGAAGGAAGCTTCAAAATCATTCTGAATCAACAGCCCTAAAAGAAGATTGAAAAACTCCATTTCTTGGCAGTAATATGTTACTTCTGAAGTGTAATGATAACACTGTATAAGTCAACAGTGTTCAGCTTTGACGACATTGTTCATTGCTGTTTCTTTTTCAGGTTAAGCTAAATATGGTGCCACAAAAAATCTGAAATAGTTGATTTTTTAAATTAGTATCCCAAGGTAATATGCTAAATTGTATTATGGTTTTGTGAGAGTAGAAATTCTAAAATGTACATATGAAAGATGCTGTTAGACCATCTATTTCCTGTCAATGACAGGACATTTCTCAGATGTGGCTTGGGCCAGACTGGCCACTGAAGTGATCGACAGATGCCCTCCCCCACCTCTTTCTCCAAGGAGAGGAGGGAGAGAGAGAGAGAGACTTATGAGATTAGGAAAAAACTAAACTACTTTAATCAAAATATTAATAAAATAGTAAAGTAATTTTTAAAAGAAAATAATGAAATATGTACAATCTATACAAAACTGTATCAAGCTCCCAGGATGATGATCGCATCACTGACAGACATGGGGAGGGTCCCAGATTGGACTCAGGGGTGGACAGGAGCTGGATTCCAGATCTTGATTCAGGAATGCACAGATCAGGATCACAGGCAGACGAACAGAGAGAGTCCTCCTCAGATGCAGGCCATCGAAGAAAGAGGGCTGACCCTTTGATCTCTCAGCTTTTATAGTGAGCGTGGAATACCCTGTTGGTCAGTTTTGGGTCACCTGTCCTGTCCACTCCTCCCCACAGGTGGGACCCCTCTACGCTTTTCCGCTTCCGACCCTCCAACGGGGCAAATAACCAAGTTATCTGCCCTTGGCTGCTATAGCAATAAGTATAGGCAGGACCCTCTCTGCATACTATTCCATTGTATAAATTACAACTAATCAGATCTTGTCACTCTAGAAGCAAACAGTTTCTGCACAATATGCTGTTAATTTCAGAAAGTTCAGTTAATTAGAAGATGCTTAGCTGCAAAGTAAAATTACAAAACAGAAAAAGGGTTCTGTTTTACCTCAAACCAGAACATCAGATTGCATTATTCTCCAGATTTTTCGCAAACTTGGCATCAAATGGTTAGACTCATGAGGCTTCCAGCATTTACTCGAAGAATCTTTTCCACCAGATTCCATCAATCCCTCAATCAGGCATATTTCAAGAACATTCAAACCTAATTTTTGCAGTTTTTTAGTGCTAGTCTATTTCTCCCGGTGATAATTCAGGACCATCAGGCAAGGAGGCAAAGATTCAATGAACTCCAGAGGAGCAGGAAAGAATACGGAAGTGCCAGGATCTCTATTGTGTTGCAGAAGGAGGAGGTGAGGAGGTTCTTTGGAGAGAATAAGGCAGCGAGGCCACTTCCTTCTCACACACGCTTCTTGTAGACACCCGCTCACACACCTCCTTATGGAAGTCCTGATGCCCAGGTTTCTTCTGTAAACCAACACCACTGTATTTCATAGTTTCAATAGAGGTCATGGTGGAGATGTACAGGGAAAGTCAGGACATCTTTAGGATCTACATGAAAACAATACAGCAAGCACTTTTCTGCTTTGCTTGTAGAGGCATGGGTGTGTCAGAAAACTTGTAGAGACATTAACAGAGGTGTCTTCTTGTGCTGCAAAACAGAGACAGCACACTGACACCTGTAGACCAGCACTATTTTCTGCTGTCACCTGTCTGGGTACCATAAGCTATGGCCTCCTCCATCTTTGGGGTAGAAGTTACAAAGGCTGGAAATCAGTAGCACCACCCTGCTCTGTACAACACTTCTATTTGCTTGCCTTCACTGCTGTTGGGATTTCTTTCATTCTTCATTCTCTTTCTTCTTGATACAGTCTTAATGTTGCTGTGGCTGCTGTTGCTGATGCTGGTGTTCTGCTTGAGTCAGGAACCAAAAACATGTGACTTTTCCTAGCCCGCCACTTTTTTGCACTTTCTGCAGCCCTCAAACTGATGATGCAGCCTCCAAAGCGACAGCTCTGAGCCTTTCATTGGTGAGTCTTGAAGATGCGGTACAAACACACCCCAAAGAGACAGAAAGGAGTTTGCCTGTAGGTACTCTGCACTTTTCACTGAGCTCATTTTAAGGTGACGGAAATTGACTGCAGTGTTTGAGCAACAGAATTTACCCTATCCAAAATGGAAGTTGGTGTAGAGGAGGAGAGCATCAGAAACATGACGAAAACCTTTACTAAAGATCTGGGGGAACGTCCTGTTTGGAGGGAAAACGGTGGATTAAGCCCTGCTGGCCTTAAGTGCTCTAGGGGTTTCTGCAAACAGTGAACTGAAACTCATCACTGATTTGATTTTTTTAACACAGGGAGATTATGACTAATATTTTCTGCTATAAAATTGCCAGGGTGTGTGGTTTAGTGTTCCCTACGATTGTTATACACTGGTTCACGATTTTCTTTAAATGTGAACTTAAAGGAAACCTCTTCTGCTGTGTTCTCACTTGCTTTTGGGTTTTTTTCCTTTTTTTTCTGACTACACTCAACTAGGTTCTACTTCTAGATGAAGGGAGTATTTCCCTCCTCTCCTCTCCCCAAAATATAAAGTGGCTTTTCTGAGTATCACTCTCCTTCAGGAAGGTCTCTGCAATCTGTTGAAGATTAGGGACACATTGTATGCAGGAAGAAAGTTGTCAGGGATTGGGTCAGGCGGGGGGAAATCACCAAGCTGATCTGAGAGACTGCAAGTCATCCAGCTCCTTCTGTGTCAGGGAAACATGTATCTTTCCCCCACTACTTTCAAGGAGTTGAAATAACTATTTGAAAAATAAGGAAAATCGCTCCTCACCTCAGGCTTAAAACAATAGTGAGATTTAGGCACCCATCATTCTGAGCTTTAGGAAAATACTGTCCTGCTTTTCACCTCTCAGACTGTCAGAAAATTCTTTGCATGTTCTGTTTCAGAAAACTCCACAAATAATGGATAGTTCCTTTCAGAAATTGCCAGTAACACCCCATTCTTCCCAGGTTTTCAGAGCTCACAGTAGTGGCTGCATAGATGAGGCCATCACGAGCCAGAGACATCATCAGCACAGAACACTCTGCTATTTATTTAGACTCTGAAAAAGAGCCTTCTTGCTTATTTTCCTAAAATAATTAAAATGCATCACTTAAGTTCCGATTTGCTAAAAAAAAAAAAAAAAAAAAAAAAAAAAGGCGTGGGAGCATAAATGTTTTGGCTCTGAGCTGACAGTAAATATATCTTCATATCATGTTTTTATTTTACCATTTTTAATGCATGTGTCCTTCCTAGCCCCTTCCCCTCCCCCATTAATTCCTGAAGTGTTTGAAAGAGCCCTGCCTGGAGCTCGCAGTATTCTCTCTCCCCTCTTTGCAGCGGGAGATCAAATGTATTACTTTTCCCCCTTTGCACGCCTGATGCCGGGGCAGAAGCCTGGGTTCAGCCGAGATTTAGGGGCCTCCGCCTGCGATGGCCCACGGGGAGAGGGTGGCAGCGCAGCCCCCGCTGCCTGAGGCCGGAGGAGGCACTGCTTATGGGGGACAAACCCCGCGGAGGGCGGCCGGCCCCCGCCGCCGGTGCGGTGCGGTGCGGAGTTCCCCGCGGCGGGGCCGCCCGAGGCAGCCGGTCCCGCCGGCGGCCCGCGGAGCGTCGGCTGCGGCCTGGGATCAAGCTCCTTGCCCTTGCGGGTCTCGGCTTTGGTTTGGGGATGGTGGTGGTGGTGGTTGTTGTGGTTTGTCGCTTGTTTTTGAACCCGCAAAACGGGTCGTGGGGGCGTTACCCCAAATGCTTGCGCTGCTGACTGGCTACACCGGGAAGGGAGTTTCTTGGATCAAACTAGGGGAAAACAAACATGCATACATACATATATATATATATATAATTTAAAGCTTCGTTCCCCTCGAAAGCTAAGAGGTGTCTGTTATTTGCACGTTGTGCAGAGAATCCAGCTCGATATTAATTTAAGAAGGGTAACTCCAGCGCTGCTGGTGATGTTCATTTGCAATTCCTGCACACTGGCTATTATGTGCAGTGAACTAATCCTGCCTTGCCTTGGAAACAGAGCTCCCACTTAGCTCGCTGCGCTCCTCAGATTTCCTTTATAAGAGAGCCGTTGTTTCGCTGGGATTTTATGATTATTAATAATATTACCTAAAAATTCGAATGGTCACACACAAGTGTGGAGAGCTTGCCTTCTTTTACTCTTCTTCTGGTCTTTTCTCTCCTAAATTTTTGGGGTCCTGCCCAGCTCCCCTTGCCGTGGGACGGGGAAACTGGGAGCACCCGCCTTTCTTTTCGTTCCTCCTCCCTGTTGCAGCTGCTGGGGGCGAATCCCAGACCATGGGCACTGAGTAATGGCCAACCCTCTCACACCCTGTATCGGTGTCCGGCCGCGGAGGACCGCCGAGGTTTAATTGCATCCATCTGCCGGCATTTGCTGGAAGGGTGAGCGATATGGGCCACGCTTCAGACCAGGGAATTCGTCCCCGGGAGAGCTGCTTCTCCTCGTAGGCAGCCGCTAAGTCGGACAAAATTCTGGCAGGGTGTCTCCGGCCGCTGAACTTAAAAGCCTTGAAATCCTGACCCCGCTGAAGCGAAGCGAGCCCCTGTCCCTGCGACCCCTTGCAAGGCAAGACTGGCCCCTCCAAGGAAAGAAAACCCAGCGGCCGGTGCAAACAGTCCCCCCGCCCTCCCCCCTACACCCGCATTTTCCCAGAGCACGAAGTGCACCCGAAGGCCGGGAGCGACCCTGCAGCCCCGGGCCGGGACGTACCTCGTTTAGTCCCGGCCTGAGAGGTTGGAGCATCTGCCGGCCGCTAATAAGTCGCGTTTAAAGCGTTTATTGGCTTTATGGCAATACAGTGCACGGTCAAAAACAATGCAAGAAGTTACAGGCTCGGCCACAGCAGCCTTCCCCGCCAAGCCCGAGGAAGACGCCTGAGATCTGCACGAAGTTACCCAAGGGATTAAATAATGTTTGCAATTTTAATGGGGTTTTTCTATGCTACTTCGTCCGTTCCCCCAACCCCCCACACTCACCCCCTCCTATCCCCTACCCCGGGGCAGATCTTGTTCCCTACGATTCTACTGGCTTAACCTCGGGCATCTGCTTGGGAGATTTTGGGACTGATTACTCTGTGAGGTACTGTCCTTCGAGTCGTCTTGGATGCAGATTTCCCGGCGGCATCTCCGGGCGGTCCGGTGGCGCCTCTGCCTCTCGGCTGGGCTCTAGCCCGTTTGGCAAACGCAGCCTCCCCTTCTCCCGAGGAGATGATGGACTCGTGTTTACACTCCAGACAGCCACTAACTTCTCCGATCTCTCCCTCCCAACCCCCACTGCCCCCACCCCCCCTCCATTTTTCCTTTCGGTTCTAGTGAACCAAAAATTAAAAAAAAAAAAAAAGAAAAAAAAAGAAAAACGGCGTTTGGTGCCAGCACACTGTCCTATTCTGCTTTTGCATCATTGACCACGAGGACCCCATTCATCACGGATCCTTCTCCTGGACAGTTCCCCCACTTTGGCTGTCAGGCGTTTCTCGTCACGTCACCTTCTTCCTCCACAGATACCTAATCAGAGAGAGAGCACATCCCAGGCACAGCCGCAGGCAAGAAAGCCCGCCCTCCCCCCCCTCACCCCCCCCGCCCCGTGCTCCCTGCGACCGCCCTTCAGGCCCCATGGCTTGGTTTTCCCAGGGCTCCAGAAACAGGGGAATAGAGAAGAGGGCCCACCTCTGCAGGACCTGGTGCCAGCGCGGCTGCCCCGGGTCCCAAGCGCTAAGGGTACCGATTTAGTGACGAATTTCCTCCAACAGGATTCAATAGCCCCAGGCACCTCTCTGAACCGACTGTTCACATCAGTCGCCGCCAAAATACTTGCAACGCTGGAGGACGATGCTGCTGAGATACTTAATGGCGCCTGAAGGTGGGCTGGGAAACACTGAGCGGCTGGTTAGCGGAGAGTGGCGAGAGGAGACGCCAAAGACAGTATTTCAGGAGCCGCTAATAGAGCCCCAGTAAATCGCCATTTTTGTCAGAAGAAAGGTAGAGATATGAGGGCATCCCTTTTAACCCTTTTATTAGCATTTTTAAAAGCCAAAAAATAAGGTACAATCTTTAAATGATGGCTCATGGCTCACACAGTTGGTAGCTTTTCAACTATCAGCTACCACAAGACGCGCATATATCATTAAAAATAAAATAAAATAAAATAAAATAAAATAAAATAAAATAAAATAAAATAAAATAAAATAAAATAAAATAATAGGAACTGTAGGCCCAAAGTCCTGTGATTCACAGTGTTTAATAACTAACTCGGTTCAGCTCTGGGTGTCTACGGGTGTTTGTATTTCCATTGTCAAAGAATAAAATAAGGGCGTATGTTCTTCACATGTTAGATTTGCAATTTCATGTTGATTCCGATATTCCCTAACGACCCATCCCACAGAGGTATCTAAAAGCACCTACAGATTATCTCCCATCTCTCTACTGCTCTAATGTGACACACCTACCTACATTTTAGGGGTACTTCATTTGAGACAGATTTACAGTTCAACCCTCTCAGCAGACAGGAGGAGAGATCTGCGTGGAATATAAATTCAAGAATGTAATTCTTTCTCAAACAAATAATCTGCTCCCTTTCAAATATAATTAATGTTTTGATAGTGCATTTCTTGTGAGAGGGAGATACAAAAACAGAGGCAACCTCTTGGATCTCTGTTTGTGTATTTGCAACAGGAATTTACAGTACCTATCTTGTGAATGTGACAGATAGAGTGTTTCAAACATTTAGAAGTTTATTTATTAGCAGAACTACAGCAGGAAACTGATAGGTCTCTGCTCTCCACCGTGCCCATTTTACGCACGTTTTTGTTGCAGAGGAAATTGCAGTTGCAGGAGGAGGGCATTAGTCTTTCATTGGGATGAGAAATGTTTCCTAGCTCTCAGGGTGCAGTCTTCTGTCCTGTTGTGCTTGGGAGGCACATGTCCTTGCGCTTTGTCTTTCATTCTCCTCTATCTTTCCTCCGTGGGGCTGAGCCTACATCCCTTTCCCCCCCCCGCAGGGAGTTAAGGGAAACAGTGGGAACATTTCGGTTTTGACAGTCTTCAGCGTTCAGACCGGTCCGGGCAACGACGTGTTTCAAGTCATACAGTCTGAACAAAGCCATGTTTGAAAATGCCCAGAACGTTTGTCAGATGCTTGTTAAATACTGTTATATGATCGTATGGCTCATTAGTTATAGATCCGCTACCAAATCCAGCGGGGCCGAGTTATCTTTTTTTTTTTCCCCTTCTCCTTCTCTCTCTCTTTTCTTTCTAACACTGGTTAGAGGAAGGTACGCAAAGGCGACTCTGCCGTGACGAGGGACGTGAAACCCAACGACATTCATTCCGAATGCCTACAATGTTCCTGCAGCACAACGCAAAATTGCTTTGGTGAAAAAAAAAAAAAAAAAAAAAAAAAAAGACTTTATGTTTTAACTCCAAATGCTACAAATGCTGGAGATCGGCTTGAGACCAAAGCCATCTGGATACTCCCATCCAGTTCATGAATGGCCAAATTCGGCTTCCACCGCTATCAAAAGTAAATCTCCCATTCGTATCACTGGAACCTGCACTGGGTCTTCATTGTGTCTGTAGGCTAGCAATACATTTTGGCATGCCGTTTATTTTCCACTGTCGTGTTATTTTTGAAAATCCGAGTACTAGAGAAATTTTTAAAAGCACAGGTTCCAGCTGCGGTTGCCTTGCCTCGCCTCGCATTGCTCTAGCCGATATTTTCAAAGGAAGGGAGGACATATCTGAAAAGGACTTTTCACAGAGAGAACCAGATCTGTAGCCGGTCTGGAAGTCTTTAGCAGCAATAAATATTAGTAATGTGTGTCATTAAATAATCGACTAATTCTAAAAAATAATTAGTTGACTTAAAGGAGTGAGGGTTGCATTTTCAAAATAGTGCAAAGCCCTCTAGTTATAAAGGAAACAGACCTGGCTATTCTGATGGCAGGATTTCTTAAAAAAAAAAAAAAAAAAAAAAAAAAAAAGCAAACCTCCAAAATTTTTCTCCGGGATTTATAGTCTCTGGGTAGATTGTTACAGAGTGTTACCTCCCTACGCGGGAGTAAGATAACTTGTATACACTGTTGTCACCCCCTTTTAATTTTATCATACGCGTTCTCTGGATTTACCTTTTCCAGAAAAGCCTGAAATGTCTTGTAAACACCTGGACGCGGTGACAGAGATAACCTTAGTTCAGTACAAAGTTACCAACCTCAGTCATTGAGATCCAATTAATTCGATGTTTGCCTCCAGTGATCTGTGAAAAAAAAAAAACAAAACATACGGGGGGGGGGACAAAAAGGAGGAAAATGTTTACCTCATTGATCTGATAAATATCTAGGAAAAATATTAAATACCCACTTCTAAATTAATTTATTTTAAAATAATAATAAGGAGTAGAAAGAACTTGGATACCTCTGGGATATGCAACTGGTCTTTTTTTCGTCAAAGGCTAACATTAGGGATGATCGCACTTACGTTCAGAAAATATTGTTATTTTTCTTAATGGGGAAAATTGGACTCCCGCGACTTAGATCTGTGGTTTTTAGAACTGGGATGGAAATTGGACTGACACCACTTTGCACTTTAACAATCGGATTTCGTCAGGGTACAAGTTGTTTGTTTAACCCGACAGCTCCGTGCACCCCGTCGCACGCTTTTACACACTCATTAAAACGATTATTCACGACCTGTCGAGTGTTTTCTCGTTCATTCACAGGAAAGACTTAGCGCTCTAAGATTCGAGCGCATACGGTCAGCTATACCACGGGCCGAGGGGAGAGATTACTTATCTCTGTGATCATCTGATGCGAGGCCGCCTTATCTCTACGGGTTGTAAAGCAGCAGTTGCTGGAGGTAAAAGAAGACGAAGGGGGGGAAAAAATGACACCCCCCCCCTCCCCGACAAAACTTGCCAAAAGCAAAAGAGAAGAAACGAAGAGCGCTCTTCGTCGCGAAGAAGGGCTCGACACTTGCTCAGCACCGCACGCAGGTCCCGTTCCCGCTCCCCAACCTGTAGCTCGGGCTCCCGCCGCTCCTCTCCCCGGGCAGCCCCGGCGGGGAGCGGGCAGCGTGGCGACCTTCCTTCTCCCCGCACCTGGCCTTCACACCGACCTCGCCCCCCCCTCCTCCCCCCCCCGCCATCTCTCCCGTCCCGAAGTCCCTCCGAGGTGCCTGTGCCAGCACGGTCGAAGCGGAGAAGGAAAAATATTGATAAAGCAGAGCCCTCCCCGAAAGGGCCGCAAAAGAAAATGCCAGTGTCGGGGGGGGGGAGGGTGGGGATGCTGGGGGGTGTTTAAAAAAAAAAATAGTGTGTTAAAAAACATAACAAAATGTCAGCCTTCTGCGGTCCTGGGAGTGGATAGCCGGAAACAAGATCGTTTAGCAGAGAGGCTGGGGCAATTCCTTTTGAACTGACTGAATCAGTAAGCCAAAAAGCACGTTAAAATATCGCCTTGCTTTGGAGTACTCCGGTGTTGGAAAGCTCGTCCTTCTTTTTTTTTTTTTTTTTTTTTTTTTAACATATCGATTCCTGATTTCTATATTCAGATTACCTCTGATTCTTAAATTCCACCTATGAGGAAACCCCAGGGGCCACTCTATTGCTGGGAAGGTGTTTTACACTTACAAAGGAAGCCAAGGGCCCGGAAGGCGAAACACACATCGACTCCTGTTCAGCCTCTGCGGATCCAGAAAATCATTTTTCATTTGGAAAATATCTAAACAGAATGCCTTTTTATTTAAATGAACCGACCCCGAATGCAACAAGGGGTTTTAATCTGAAACGGTTTCCTAATTGCTCGAAAGGCAAGCACGTATAAGTAATTTGTTAAACTTATTGGATTGCAATAATCCACTATCAGGTTAGCTAAGAATGGATCTGTCAAGTGTGTTTCCCAGTCTAAGCTCTTTCTTTCAATCCAATCTGGTATAATAATTAGCAGACAAAGAACCCGAAATATGTAAGCAAATACCTAAAGTTCTGCATAAATAAACATACTAATCAATAGCAAGCTACTCAACACTTGTCTTATTGATGAAGAGACAATCGATTTTGCTGTTCCAACCTGCAATCAGAGATCTGTATTTAATTATTAGTACTTTTACCTTCACTGATTCAATAATAAAAATAGAGCTAATAAGTCCTACCCTTCCTCCTAAATGCAAATGATAGTGATGACATAACTAAAGGCAACTTACGCTTCCCAGAAAAACAAACAACTTTGTTCAAACCGAATAAACAAGCAAGGAAGAAAAGGAACGTGCAGTGCTGCCTTTTCTGACGAATGCTAGAGGACACTTTCACATTCAGAAAATATCAGGCAAATATATACATGCATATATAGACACACATGCATATATGTATATAGCTATAGAGATACAGATATAGTGGGGAAAGTTCACTGATAAAACAACAATGCGATTTTTATTTGCATAACTCTCATCTGTTATCTCACAGACCCATATGAGCGTGTATACTATACGCTAATAACAATACCCTTGGCATTCTGTACCACTCTGATTCTCTCCTCCAGATGCACTCGCCCTCAGAAGTGCAGTTCAGAAACCTAAAAGGAGATGTACTTATCACCAGCGTGTTTTAAAGTTACCTATGAGCCATGGCGTGATAAATATATAAGTGATTATGTGATGCGTTTAACCGTATCCGTCCGTAGACCACTCTAATAATCTGTCCCAGCTTTGTTTCGTTCGGGATCTAGTGAAAACTCTTGTCGGAGCCGACATCCCTCTTCGGAAATACATTGGTGTTGGGACGCGAGAGCGTTTGGGTGTGCGCGAGGCATAGAAAGAGGGGAAACGCAAGTTCTAGTACAGCATCACCGAGATTTTTGCTTCAAAAGAACAGTCTGGTAACCGGTGAATATTACCCGTATTTAATTCTCAAAAGTATTGCAGCCTTTGGGGACATGCAGTGCTTCACAATGACGTTTTGCTTATTTTTATGAGAACGCAACTTTTTTCTTTTCTTTCTCTTTGTTTTTAAATCGTCTTCCTAGGCTGAGAAAGTATTCCTTTTTTTTACTCTACAGCCAGACTTCAGCCAGATTTTTTGGCAGATACCTGTCTCCTCTTGGATATGATTAATTTAACAGACTATCTAATCTTAAATACTTGCGATCAGATAATTTCTGGGTGGAAACCAGGCAAGGGGGGGTGGGGGGGTGGGCTGCGAGTTCTTTTCCTCCCATTAATGAAGAGTGCAAGCCGAAGACTTAACTTGGAGGGCCTCCAAGTTAATGGGGAGTTCGGCGAGGTCTTCCCCGCCGAGCGGCCGCCGCAGACCCCGTCCCTCCGCCACCGTCACGGCGGAGCTGCCGTGGGCGCCGCCAACTCCCGCCGCCGCGGACCGGGAGCGCCCCGAAGGGGAAGGGCTCCCTTTCACCTCTTCCTACCTCCCTGTAAAAGATGCCCCTGCGAAATCAATTGTGAAGCGCTCTGAATTCCCCATCGCGGGGAGGAAAAAAGGAAAAAAAAAAAAAAAAGAAGAAAAAAAATAAACCCAAGAGAGCCCGGGCTTCGTGCCGCCTTTGTAGCTCGAAATTCAGGCTCCCTGGCCAGGCGGCCCCGGGTGCGGACAGCTTTCACCTCCCGGTCTTAGGTTAAGCAGTTCTTTGCAGCTAACTTTACAGGGATGCTTTACTCACCTTAGGGTAGGGTGACAATAGCAGGCTTTTCTCAGACTCCCTCTCGGTTAGTCTTTCCTCTCAAATCACGGATAACCCCAAATACACTTGGAAGACTCCCTAGAGATAATTCTTTGAAACGGACTTTGCATTCATTTCCCCGATTGAGAACAGTAAATCCGCTCGCTTTAAGTCTAATTCGCTAGCCTGATACTGTATTCTGTTACACGGTCTTAAGAAGGAGGAAAGGAAGGGGGGGGGGGGGGGGGGGAGAAGTTGCTGGTAGTTGCTTTCGTTATTTGTTTATTTTGGCGCTTTGTTTTATTTCCTTTGGTTTGAAGGGTATTTTTCCGCGTTTTCGCTGGTTTATTTTGCCCCGGTGGTGGGGGAGGTGGGTTTTGCGCTACCGCTCCTGGATCGGAGCATCCTGGACCAGTTCGCAGGAAGGGGACTTTAAACCCATTTCCCCACGGCAGCATGTGCCTCTTGGTGGCCACCAAGACGCAAACCTAAGTCTGCACGGAGAAGGACACTTCCAAATTTTTCCTCCTGTCTGAAGGGGAGGGAGGTGGCGCGGACTGGGGCCCTTCCAAACGTCGCCTGCAAATCCCGGCGTTACCAACCGGCAGGTGAGCGCCGGGACGGGAAAGAGGCCCCGAGTAAACCCCGACTTTTAAGAGGGCGACCGGACGGGGGGCGGCCGGTCCCGGTGGCGGCGGCGGACCGGGCGCCTCTCCCGCGAGGCACGAGCGCCCCCAGCCCGTGGGACGCGCAGCGCCGCCGCCGCCGCGCCGCCCCCGCCCGCCCGGCCCGGCCCGGCCCGGCCCCCGCGGACACGCGTGTCCGGGCACGGCGGCTTCGCGCGGGGCGTGAGGCCCGCGGGGGTCTGGCAGCGCCGGTCCCTGGCGTCCCGGAGACACGCGGGGGGGGGTGCCGCTCTCCGCAGGGCGGGGCGCGTGGAGCTCCTCCACTCGTGGCCCGCGGGACCCGCGGGGCATCCCCGGGCAGGTCTGAGCCCGGCAGGCAGCACGCCGGCGGTTCTGTCAGAAGTTAACGGCGGCGTGTGCTGTGCGTGCGCGAGGGCACACCTCCCCGTGCACCGGTGCCATATCCTACGGTGCGAAGGAGGGAGATGCTCGGTACCGCTTCCCCCCAGGCTGAGGTGTCTCAGCTCACAGCACCGCCGAAAACTTACTTTGCTGCATGTGAAAACATTAAGTATTTTCATGAGGTTAGAAACGGCAGGAGCACAGGGGGAGGGGGTTCAAGTCATCCACCGGGTGGGACACGAGGAGTTGCTCTCTCCCTCCGCCACGTCGGGACAACAAAACACGAACAAGTGGGTCCACAGAGGGCCCCGTCCCGGAGTCCTGCCCACGCACCCGCACGCCTGCCCCCACCCGCAAGCATGAGCAAGCTGAGCAAATCAGTGGTTTAAACTTCCGCCCCTATCCCGAGATTTCGGGGTTTTGTCGCGTAAATCTCCATACAACCAGAACGCGGCCACGGAATTTGGGGGAGTAGGAAGACAAAGGCAGTGCCCGGAGCTCCCCGATGAACATGAACGTTGCCCGTGATCGGGTCGGCGGTTGTAAGGGCGCATTTGCTCCGATGGAGCACTCAGAGGGAAAACAAAAAACAAAAAAAAAAAAAAACAAAAAAAAAAAAAAAAAAAAAACAAAAAACAACCAGCTCAGTTTTAGATGTACGGCTTTTTACAAGGTCTCTCTCCTCGCTCTCCCAGAATTTTTGGCGTTTAGCCGCTTTCCTGATAATTTCGGGATACGAGCACTCTTTACACAACCCCCGAAAGGTGCGAGAAGCCCATCGCTTTTTCTCAAATGACAGGCTCAGATTTTTTAGAAATAATTCATTCCGGAATCCGCCTATACGCTCCTTGCTAAAATCGTCTTTCGTACAGCAGAGATGGAACAAGGAACCAATTTCACTCCGGAATGAGCGGTGGCGGGGAATTTTGCCTAGCCCCCGGAATATTTCTACGCCCAAGCGTGACCAAAAAGGCAGGGCTCGCTCGGGGATCTGCGGGAACCGCGCTCCCTCCCAGCCTGATACCGGCGGACACAAATCCCGAGTGTAGCTACCTGATCCCTGAGTGTAAAAGAGGAGTAAAATCCGCACTCACCCGGTGCCGGCGGAGGATTCCCATCCCCAAGTGCCACCGTGCGCCTTTCTTGCAGGTAGAGGCAGTTTCTCCTGGCATCTCTAAAATAAGCAAAAAAAAAAAAAAAAAAAGGCGAACACAACATTGCACCCGTGTGACTTTCTCTGGCGTTAGTGGCAATCAAGCAAACAAAGAGCACGTTAACAAAACAAACTAAAAATCTGCTGATAAACCATGAGAACTGCTTAAACCGGCGAAGAAACTTCCAACTTACCGACTGAAACGAAAGAGCCCGAGGGGGAGGGGGGAGGCCGGGGGAGGAAACACTTTGAGGACGAGACAGGAAAAAAAAAAAAAAAGACAAAAAAAAAAAATTCCTAACATTAGGCACACGCAGTTTTGGTGTAACTGGTGCTTTGAAACTGTGCTTCGGTTGCACGGGCGATCTGCTTATCAGGGGGCACAGGGAAACAGTACGTTTAGACAGAAGTCTGTCATCTCTATTCGTTCGTATCACATGGATCTGCCTGTTGGGAGAAGAAGTAGGGAAGGTTTTCTTGAAGTGCACCTACCCTTCTGGTGGGAAGGCTTGCTGGGATTGCTGGGCAGGTTTCTTCTGGAGGGTCCCATCTCTCTGGAGTAGCTGCAGTGGAGTTGAGGGCAGGTTCTCCGGTGAGGTAGGAATGTGCAGGAACTCCGCCCTCTGGGCACAGTCACACAAACCCAGCAAAACAGCCACAGCCAGCCCTAAAACCTCTAATGATCTTCACCTTCACCTCTTTCTAACCCAGTTCTCCACCACTTTTTGACCCATTTACCCAGGCACCTTCACCACGGGGCGGGGTGTGTGTGTGTGTGTGTGTTTCCAAAACAAGAACATTTCACTGCACAAAACTGCCAAGAAGCTGCTACAGACATTAGTGCGTGGATAGACCCCTCTGTAGGGGTGTGTGTGCCTATATGTATATGTACATATTTATCGCCATTCGTTGAATTTGTAGTCCTGTAATATGTATGTGCATATACTTTCTTTCTTGGGGAGAGGGGGTGTATTATTCAAGATTATACAATTAAGTACATCGCAGTGACTATCTACAGGCAGACTTTTTTTTTTTTTTTTGTCCTAAGGGAAAATACGAACAATTAAAGAATATAGGCGCTAATAAAACAGTGAGTCTTACTCAATGTTCTTTCTTAAGCAAAACTCTGATGTGGTTCAGTCAAAACGTAACCGGAGTTCAGTGGGAGTTTTGCTTGAGTGAATAGTGAATACGTGGTGATTGAGACCTCACATTAACAAAAGTGGTGAGGGGGTGTGTACCTGAATCATAATTTCTGACATAAATCTTAATAATAATCAGAAGAAGTTATAAAGAGCAAAATGACGTCCCGGTTAAACTACTTTTTCAAGTACTGGATTAAAAAAAAAATCACTCTCCCAACGCCAGTTTTGTGCCTTTTAAGGCAAAATATATTATTGTTCACTTTCTTTTAAACCTTTTCGTAAAAACACATTCCACGTAACGGATGCTATCTTACTGAAACAAAGAAAAATATTTAAAATATGTCAGAAACTGGTTGGCTAAATATCCCACTGCGGATTCGAGTTACAGTTTGTTATCCCTCAAACATGTTTGCGAAAGCAATCTTAAAATCGTAACTGGAGGTTTCTTGATGAGCAGATTTCTTCTACGAGCTATGCGAGCAAAGTTAATCACCTCAAACATCAACTAGGAAAATAACAATAGCTCCTTAATTCCATAAAGATCACCCGTCCCCCATAAACAATCTAAATTAGGAAATGCTAAAGAAACGATGCTGAAACACCGCAATATTCTAGAAACGTGCATATTAAAAAAAAAAAAAAATCCTAAAAGCTTAGCTTGAGGATTTCACATATAAACCACCACGGAAACAAGTATCAGATAACAGAATTATTGCCTGCTTGGAAAAAAAAAAAAGCATTAAAAAAAAATAATAATTTTAAAACCCCAAACAAACACCCCCTATGTCACATGCAGTACCGAAAGAGCTGGTGCAAAGATTAGCCTAAAAGACATCCTCAGCGAACAAAAGGGTTTCTCTGGCTGAGGAGTAGGCAAAGGTAAAGGCATATTTGGGGCCTTGGCAGTCCTGCTACAATCCATGACAGCTTCAGCATTATTATTATGTTTTTTTTCCCCCCCTTTACAAAGACTGTCTTATTGCTGGTAATATGTGTATGGAAACGTGAATAAATTACCAGTTCAACAACCCTCCCTTCCCCCAGTGTAAGAGAAAGAGGGGAAAGTCTGTGGCACCTGAACTGCTTAGGCAGCACTTTGCTACCCTGAAAGCTAAAGGAGACCATTAAGAGCGAGTGCTTGCTTAAACGAAGTCTAGAGAGACATGCATCAGGGCTACCCTTTTCAGGAATTATTATGCATCACGCTTATCTAATTAACGCTTATTAGCCAACCCCAAACTCTGACATGGCGAGATTGTGCTTTCCTCCAACATGACTTGTCTTTTCCCTCCTTTTCGTATATTGTCAGAGGATTTTTTTACATTGCGAACTAAATAATACTTTAAGTATGTCCTATTGGGTTTCCTACAGTATACAACCAATTGCAAGTGGTAAATAATAAATCATTGCCTTTGTCAGCGGCAGCAGATGCCATTCTTTTCACTTGCTTAGGCACAAGTATACAGAATGGGGTCCCGAGGCTTCAAGAGTTTAAATCACACCTGTTTCATGTTGTTATTTCCGAAAGATTTGTTGCAAAGGAGTTTTGGATTTTTAGTTGGGGTTTTTTTGTTGGTTTTTGGTTTTGTTTTTGTTTTTGGTTTTGCGATCACTTCTTTTAATGAAAATAGAGAGAAGAATATGGGGGAGGGTAGGTGCTTCCAAGTGGTGGTATCATCTCTTCACCCCCAAACAAAGCAACCTTTTTCTCATAGTGATGATTAATTTTGAATTGCAGAAGTGAGAGTGAAAGCCAAGAATATCAGAGATTTCTCTCCTTCTCCCCCACATAGTGCAGAGCTAGCTGTCCCATCTCTCATCCGTAACCTTTCACTCCTCTCTCTTTCCTGCAGATCTGCTTGCATCTGTTTATTCATCGCTTATTTTCGGAAGATTCCCCCTCCCTCCCCTTATTCTTTCAGCATGACAAATATTCCGTTTGCAAGAATTCAGATTTGCTATTGCTTCTTTATTCACTCCCCGGCATTTTTTTTTTCTCTTTCTCTTTTTCTTTTTCTTCCTCTTTTCTGTCTTTCTAGGATCAGCTCTTTAAAGTGTTTGCGATAACATCTCCGAGCTGGAGATTATTTTTCATTGGGCCTATTGTGAGCAGTCGCCGGCTTATTGCACTGCAGCAGAGCCCAGTTTAGACTACACAAACGTAACAAATGAACAACTTGTCCTCTGCGGACTCACCGCGGGATCCAATTAGTTCCTAAACCTTTTGCACAAGTTTTCTAATTATTTTCAAGAGTTGTGGCTTTTATAGGCTTCCCTAAACTCATCAAGAAACCAATTCTTTTTTTTTTTTTTTTTTTTTTTTTTTTTTAGGGTTAAATGCTTCTTAAAATTAGTCGTAGCGTTGCCCCCTTAAAAACTAGTGGATCGGTTCTCCAGGCAAGGCAGCTTGCCCGAGTTAGTGGGCTTCAGCAGGCTTTACCCTCGGCAGAGAGGTAGTGAAAAAGAAGCCCGTTGTTTCAAAGCTTTAAATTTAAATGCACCCACACGGGTTTGTTGGGTTTGGGTTTTAAATTTTTCTTTTTTTATTATTCCCCCCCCCCCCCCCCCCCCAACGTTTAAACGTCGGTATGCAAGCCAGGGCGTCACGTGACCCCTCCAGCCCTCTGCCTCCCTGCAATGCACTGCAACTTCATCTCACCCCTACTCGGCTCCTTCCCCGTCCGGAGGGGCAGAGGAGAGAGGTTCTAGCTGAAAAACTATCCCTACTTTTACAATATTTAAAGCCAAACTGTTTGCAGCATTAAAAGTCTATAAATACACGTAGTATAGATACTTCCGGAACAGCGTTCCTTTAAAATAAGGATTGCATTTTATACACATTCGTATCACAGCTTGCTAAATTTGATCAAATGATCATATGAAAGCTAATATGTATATACACACACATAGACATCCATAGCTAATAGGTCTCCATTATCATAGAGTCAAAATGTATTTCTTTCAGAAAAATAATTCCTTAAATGCATTTCAGAGATTGCAAGAACACGTATCTATGTAATAGATTAAAAAAAAAACACTTGCTTTTTTTTCCAATGTGTGCATATATACTTAAACCTTTATGTATGTATATATATGTCTATATATATGTACGCAATTTTAAGCATCTTCAACGTAAGGCAGATTTTTTAGTGCAGCACCCTACTCCCTCGTACGAACAAATTTTTAAGCAGACTTGAAAAGAGTTCTGCCCCGAAACGGACATCACAATAGTGGCCGTTGTGTTTAATTAAATACCCTAATCCTTTACATTTGAAAATACTGTTGTTAAAGACAATATGATCGGAGGGGGGGCGGGGGCGGTGGGGGAGAGAAAGGAGCATATGAAAAATGGTGGTCTGCCGTAATAAGCAGCGCTCTGATCTCCCTATAACTTTAAAGCCTCTGCAATATTAATTTTAGTTAATAAAAGAGACAAAAAAACTATCAAGTATATATGAATTTAGCCTATTTTTTTATTTCTGTGTGTTCATAGTAAACATTTTTGTAAGTGACAAACACGGGCATATGACCACAGTATCACAATCAAGAAATTTTAAGACGACATTAACAATCACTCAAATTTATGCGGCATTTGCGCAACACAGGTTACATATTTGCAAGGTTTACCTATAAGTACAATAGGTATTAACATTTCACTACATTTAGAAAAAAAATAAAGGTGACCTGTTAGTGACCACATACATCAAAATATACACAACACAAACTGAAGGCAATCATTAATTTTGTCCCCTTCTGATTCATTTGAACGGGCAGTGCTGCAAACTGAAATATTGTTGCTGTTTTTTTAAATTACTCCGTACACTGAGTGCATTTTCTAAAACCCAATCTTTGGTCTAAAAGTAAACAAACAAACAAACAAATAAAAAAAAAGGAACAAAAAAAAAAAAAGCAGTTCAGTAAAGAAAAGGATAAAATAATAAATGGCCAAAATGTAGTTCTTGGGCATCTCTCAGTATTTATTCTGCTTAAATACAAATTACGTTTTAAGTTTTTTATAATTTTTATAAATTTAGTGGGTTTTTTTTTTCTTTCAAGGTCTGCACCCACCGACATATCCATGATAACTTATAATACTGCAAACATGGAGAATCTGGCGGCTTTTAGTGATAGACTTATCGTATTTGAATAAAAAATTGCAAAAGCAGTCACTATTTAGATACACATTCTACTATAATTTTGTCTTCCAAACTTCATAGTCTACATTGTAATCTCCCCACATTGCACCTTGCTGACACTCCTCACCTTGGTGGAAGAATAAACAACCCTAAAGACTGAACAAACGTACAGAAAATGGGGGACTTAATAAAAAATACCTGGACTTTTTTGTTTTGCTTTTTTTTTCCTTTTAATTATCATTTACAATGCAAATGTGTGTAAAATGTTCACTTACAGTCTGATCCCATGGATGTTAATGTATTAAAGGGTTTGAAGAAGACCCCTGATTTTGATGTGTGAAATAATCAGAAAGTCCTCCGGAAAGTCCCGTTGTAAAACTTGGCAAAGAAGGTCTTAAGGACTCACAGGGGAGAGTGGAGGGCGCCTGTGGCGACGTGGAGGAGGAGGCTGCCCTGGCCGTCATTGAAGTGCTGCTTTGAGAAGTCATTGAAGGGTGAGGAACATGGGGGAAAAAGTAACTCGTCTGTCCTGCCAGGAGGTTTACAGAGCAGGGGTTTAGGGAATAGGTGCCGGAGCAGGGAACTGACAAGCCACACGGCACTGAGGCGGCCAGAGCTGCTGCTGTGAGGTGATGAGTGGCATAAGGTATCTCTCCATTGACTAGTCTATCAACACTTAACCCATTAGACGTGGAAAAGGAGTGGTTGTTTCCCAAGGAGTTTTGAGTCAACACTGAGCTGTAGGGCATGGGGTGGCTGGGGTAGGCGGACGTGGTCCCATTGTAACTCAAAGTGCTGCTGGCCCGGGGGTGGTGCAGGGAGAGGAAGGGGGACATAGGCCAGTACAAGGATCCTGCCCTATCCATGAATGTCAGTCCGGTGGAGGTGAGCCGGGCGCCCCGCTTGAAGGCCAGCTTGGCCCGCGAGGTGGTGGAGCGCCGGCGGAGCTTGCCGGTGGTGCCCCCGATGAAGACGTCGTCGCTGGAGGGGTCCAGCATCCAGTAGTTCCCTTTGCCCGGGTCGTCGTAGTGGCGGGGCACCTTGACGAAGCACTTATTGAGGGAGAGGTTGTGGCGGATGGAGTTCTGCCAGCCCTGCTTGTTCTCCCGGTAGTAGGGGAAGTTCTTCATGATGAACTCGTAGATGCCGTTGAGCGTGAGGCGCTTCTCGGGGCTCTGCCGGATGGCCATCATGATGAGCGCGTTGTAGCTGAACGGCGGCTTCTCGTACTTGCCGTTCTTCTTCTCCCCCTCCTTCCCGCTCTCCCCGTCCTTGGCCCCCTCCGCCGCCCCCTTCTTCTCCTCCGCCGCCTTCTCCTTCTCCTCCAGCTCCGCCGCCGCCGCCGCCGCGCCCGCGTCGCCTTTGCCCGCCAGCATGTCCGCCTTGGCCACCTCCAGGGCGCCGGAGGCGGCGGCGGCGGCGGCGGGGGGCGGCAGGAGGAGCTGGCCCTTCTCCTCGTCCTCCTCCTCGGCCGCGGCGGCTCGCTGGGGCTGCTGCGGCGGCGGGTGGTGGTGGTGGTGGTGGTGGTGGTGATGGTGGTGGGGGTGGTGGCTGTTGTGGTGGCTGTGGCTGCTGTGGTTGTTGTCGCTCTGGACGGCTTCGGGCACCAGGCTGTTTATGCTAAAGGAGGATTTCGGCAGCATTTTCACTTCCTTCCTATCTCCCATGTCCAACATCACACACTAGTCTGAGGGGGAAAGTTGCAGCGGCCGAGGGAGGAGCGCGCGGGGCGGCGGCGGAGGCGGCGGTGGCCGAGGCGGCGGCGGCGGCAGCGGCGGCGGCGGCGGCACCACCGGCAGCGGCGGCGGCGGCGGCAGCAGCAGCGCAGTTGGACCGCAGTCTCAAGCGCTGGCAAGTCATGTAGCAAGGACAGGAACCGCCGGGGAGGGAAAAAAATAATAGTAATAATAATCACCAATCAGATAAAATCAAACCGAGTCAGAGCGGAGGAAAAAAAAAAAAAAATGAAAAAAAAAAGAGGAGGTAAAAAGGGGGAAAAAAACCCTCTGAAAACCCAACAACAACAACAACAAAAAAAGAAAAAAAAAAAAAACCAACACACAAACACACACACACCAAAAAAAAAAAAAAAAAAAAAAAAAAAAAAGCGCTACTTCATGGTGCCTGGTTCCCCCGGCAAGGCAGAGCAGGGGGGAGGAAGGAGCAGCCGCAGCCGCGGGTCGGCGAGGAGCGAGCGGAGACGGGCTATACAGACCGCCCTGGCCGCAATTAATTTCAGAGCTGCAGACACGCACCGGGGCTGTAAAAAATTTTTTGGTTTAACCTTTCCCACCGGCCGCCCAATCAGGGCCGGCGGCGTGCCGGCGCGTATGCCCGCCCGGCGGCCAATGGCCGCCCGCCGCTCCGCCTCTCCCTCCCCGCCCCGCCCCGCCGCCGCCGCCGCCGCGGCTCCCGCGGCGCAGGGATACCGGTGCAGGGGCGCATCACCGCGGCGGTTTGCGCCCCCCCCCCCCCCCCTTCCCGCTCCATGTCCTCCCCCCCCCCCCCCCCCCCCCCCGTCGCTTCGAGCACAAATCCCCTCACGCCAAACAAACGGCGCCCGTCCCACGGCTGCGGGCCCGGCCGGTTTTCCTACTTGGTAGTTTCTCCGGTGGACTAAAGTTGCCCCGTTCCTCTTTGCCCCCTCCTCTGGCGGCGAAGGAGGCGGGGTGGGAGGACGGGTGGGTGAGGAGGCCGCGGCGGCAGCGGCGGAGGTACTACTTTGCGGATCCCGCCGAAGTCACCGGGCGAGTTTGTTTTTTTCTAGGCCCCGCTGTCGCTTATTTATTATTTTACCAAGGGGGGGGGGGGGAGAAAAAAAAAAAAAAATCAGCTGGAGGGGACGCAGACGGCGGGCCGGGCCTGCGGCCGCCACGAGCCCGGGGTCTGGCGGCGGCCCAGGGGCCGGGCGGGACGGAGGCCGCGGCCTGCCGGGGAAGACGGTCTCCTCCGGCCCCGCTCGGTCCGTGTCCGCCACGCTCCGGAACGTGAGTGGGGAAGGCACGGAAACGAGCAAACCCTCTCCTCTCTCCTCTGCTCCGCTCTTTCTCTCTCTGCCTCTCCGGCGGCCGGGCGCGGCGCCAGGCCGGCGGCGGAGCCGGGCTTCGCGCTCGCCTTGCCCCGCCGTTCCCCGCTCGCTCGTCCCCGTCCCCTGCGGGGCCGCCGGAGCAGCGCGGGGGGCGTCCGGGGTCCTTTCTCTGTCCTTCTTCGCGCTGCCGGGTGGTTTCAGCCAGAAAAGCGCAGGCCGCGTGTCAGGTGTAAAAAAAAAAAAAAAAAAAAAAAAAAAAAATTAATAATAATGAAAAAAAATAAATAATAACATGAATAAGCCATGAAATACATATCGCGATTTCCTGCTGGCCCGGGGTTTCGGTTCCGCGGGGTTTAGTGTTGCTGGGGGAGGGGAGGGCGCTGGGGGGGAGCGGCCCGGGGGCCGCCGGAACCCTCCGGTACCGCCGCTGTCTGCCCGACGCCCCTGAGGTACGTTCGGGGCTAGAGACCTCGGGATTACGGCCACCGTTCCCCGGGGCCGAGGGATCGGGTGTTAATCGTCCACAGCGCATCGTTTCTTACTGTCAGCGTGGTGGTGGTGGGGAAGAAAAAAAAAAAAAAAAAAAAAAAAGAAGAATCAACCCTGAAACAAAGCGAAATAAATCGCTCAGCTTTCTTCCTCGGGAGGTAGAAGGGGAAATGTAACGGGCAGAGAGCGCGCTGATCGCAAACCGAAGCTATAGGCAAAGGCAACGTATAGCGCCGCGTTCAGCTACCTAAAGTTTACCTTTGTGCTGTAGGAAAAATTGTTCCGTAGAAATACTGCGTGCAGCTCAACCCCAGCTAAAACCGTTTATCCCGGGGAAATTCAGGTTAGAGCTCAGCGCAGCAAACGTGGTGGTGTGTAGACGTGCGTTTTATATATGTGTTTGTGTGTGTGTGTGAGGGAGGGAGAGCGAGTGTGAGAAAGAGAGAGTAAATAACGAGAACAATTACAATGGAACGGTAATAAACAATTGCAATTGGGAATGGCATGAACTCTGTGCATTGGATTAACCTCGAATGACCTTACCACAATTGTATTTATTTATCCAATTTCATAACAGGTTGCTACTGACAAAAAAAAAAAAGAGATAAAAGTCAATGAACAACCGTGCTTATTTTTTACTTTTTTTTTTTTTTTTAGAAATGCGGTTTAAAAAAAAAAAATCATGTCAATTTGTAATTATTTCATTGCTCAACACTGAAGTCAATGTATGGGAATTCTCGAGGAAGAGTGCGATGTGGAGGATGACTTGAGTCTACCATGGCAAGGGGTAAGAGGAAAGGTAAGATTCCTGCATATTATTATGATTATGACGATCATTAACTAATATGTGTCATTATGGTGCACTAGGATCCCATTAGGGTGGCTGGGCCCAGTGCGTTTTCCTACTCGGTCTAGCATGTAATGATTCGGTGTAACCGGATTCTTGAGAAAGGACAGGTTACGTAAACATTTACTGATGTGGAGTAACTATACTATTTGTACTCTGATATGCAGGAAGGAAAGTGTTGATTAACACAGAAGAAAAAAAAAGCGAAATTAGCTGATTGCATGCTCATAAGTGCAAGCTGTCATTGAACTGCTTTTAAAATAGACACAGCTGGGTGTTTGTGTTGAAAAATTTCTTGTGTTTTTGCTAATACTGAAATAAGCATGATTTTGTATACCAAACATTTTCAGATCATTAAAATTTGTAATCTGTGCTGGTTTTAAACACAAAGAAAAGAAACAGATTCATTTCGCTGTAAAATTTGCTGATATTATATTAACTCAATCAGGTCTGTACAAATGGTGTATTGTGCCTTATCAAATCTCTTTGATCCATTTAATACACAAAGTGCCAAACGTGTGTATTGTTTGTTAACATTGAACGTTTTATTCAAATCCCAGCTCTGCAGCGAACTGGAGGAGTTCTCGTTTAATGTAACACTGACATCGCCTGTTGAAATTTTAATGCGTTGAGGTGTTTCTTAGGTCAAAGCTGAGTTTACTTTGCGCTGTGATCGGGGATGAAAATGTAGCAGGGAAGAAAAGAAACGTTTTATCTTTTTGCATTTCTGAGCAAAGGGCTAACGCCGAAAGAAGCACGCTTTTAAAACGTTTGATGATCTAGATTTAACATTCAGTCATTTGTCACGGCTGCAGAATAAAGCTCTGTGCACAAACTTAGGATTTATATTATATTTTTTTTTAATGCCGTGGATATACAGTTCTACCAAAAAAGGAAATGTTGCGTCCAATATGTAGTACATATCTTTCTAAGCCCATGAAGATTAATTCACTGTTTACAGGACAGAAAAGGATATGTAAGAGAAGCCACGTCAATTATTTCTGCTGGACTTAAACTTTGGAGTCCCTCTATTGGTTTTTTTGTTGGTGTTTTTTGGTTTTGTTTTTGTTGTTTTTTTTTGTTGTTGGTTTTTTTTTTATTTTTTTTCCTCCGCAGAAAATTCTCCGTTTATACAACTGGAGATACTTACTTCGGAAATGCGGGAGTCTTGCCCTACCGCCAGCTCTTCCCTGAGCTCTGCCCTGGCCACGACTCCCGTTCACTTCAGCGGTAGCTCTGTGCGCCGTGGCACTGCGTGAGCGGCCGATTTGGCCCCTCAGCTCTGCCTAAACTCGAGTTCTTAGTGAGAAGGTCCCTCGTGGCGGCGTTTCCTAACGGGGAAGTTTCTGTGGGGTGTCTGGAGAAGAAGCTTGTGCGTGGAACGGAAGGGCATGGCCCCAACCCTGCGCAACACGGGTGGGTGTGCAGAGGGGACCCGGCTCTCTACGGAGCCTGGCTGCTCCCTCACCTGCGCGCTCGCCCGCGCTGCGGGCCCGCCGCGCTGAGCGGTGGCCGTGGGCCGAGAAGTGTCCAGCCCCAGGGTCAGGATGGGGCTGAATAGCTGAGATGGAACGTCCTGGCTGAAGTGCTGTTCAACAGCGATCTCCGTGCAGTTCTTGAGTATAACTCGCAGGGATAGTGTTTCAGCCGTACACTTTTCTCCCTCAGGCTTTATTTTTAAATTATTATTATTTATTTATTTATTTATTTAAATTAAAGGCCAAAGGAAAAACAGACCCTCTCCACTGTAAGCTCAATGGATGTAGCGTACCCCCAGCCACCCCCCAGCTCCAGCCTCCAATCCCCCTTCACACGGGTATAGCGGCTCTGTACTCTCAGGCTCTTTCAAGGGGTTAAGCTGCTAAAACGTACTGACAGCTTAAGAAATGAATGAGGGTTTTTTCAGCCATGAAGAAAGGGTATTTAATAACCACGCTTCGATGGCATCATGCTTCCATGAAACGAGTCGGGACACTTCGGTTTAACAGTCAGTAATATCACATTCGGTACAGTAAACGCCTGGATGTCCGCATATATAATTCTATTCCCCCTTGACTCTAAGCTTGCCTTATTTATCCCAGGTTACCTGGGCAATTAAGGTAAGGGCTGCTCAGCAGACACCGATACCCTGCTGCTAAGGCATGGCGAAGGGGGACGGAGCGGTGCGCTAACAAAGAGACAGAGGTAGTCAAACATTTTGAAGAGGGGTGAATGGGACCGAAGGTGGATGGATGGATGAATGGAGGCAAAGAGGGAGAGGAAGAAGTATTCAGCGGTCCACCCTTCTATCCGCATTTGTAGATTTAAGTTTCGGTGTCCGTCCCTAGCCAACCCCTAGTTAATCCTCAACAGCTGGTAGTGGTGCTAACGTTCCGTGATTAGAAGTTAGTCTATTTAGCATGCTGTATCCTTCTTCCATGGGTTTTGGTTACAGGTTATACGATTAGGATTGCGAGAACAGTAGTGAACTAAACTTCCCAGTAAGAGGTCTTCACACCAGGGAAGTGTTACTTTGCTGCAGCAGCCCTGCCTCGTCAGTCATTAGGAAGCTGCAGGTTGTCAGAGGCTTCTCTTGCGCGCACACACGCGCAGACACACACACGCACACACACAAAACCACAGCACTAAAACTAAATTAAGAAGCCGATGATTAAGACAAGCGTCTACGAGGCCTGTCATTTCAGCATCCTTCCATCATAACATTGTGGCACCGAGAAATTTGCTTGAAAACCCTGGAAAAAATGTCTATGGGAGAGCCTCGTGTTTGAGATAGCATAAATGTTAACATCAAATATAGACTGGGAACTGCCTCGGATGCAAGATAGTATTCCGCAGAGGAAAGGAGCACTGCAGAGACCTTTGGGCTATCCGCGCACTCCCGAAACTCTGGTAAGTATCTCTCCCTTCTATTGCAGCAGGTACGCAGGCACTGTATGACTGGAACTGGACCGGGTTTGAAATCCGCAGCTTCGGAGACTTCGGGGAACTCCCCCTAAAGATAGATCTGTAATGAAAAGTCCCTACTGGATGACTAATGGTTATTGGCACTCAGTGCCCCTTTAAGGAGAGCAGCACATATTGTGCCGAAGACCTTGCAAGCACCCTTTAAATACAAACATTTTAAGTCCCCCTCCCATGCATCCCCACCCCTGTTGTTTTCGGGCTAGTTGTGTTGTATCTCCTCTCTTCCCCCCCCCCCCCCCCCCCCCCTTCAAGCTCTCTAGTCTTCCCTCCCCCCACCCCCATTCAGAACTAATTGCTCAGTTGCTTAAATGTTTCAAGAAGAGCTAAATTTCTCCATCCGATGATCTTTTGAGAAGCTGCACTGTACCATAAAGAACAGCCAGCGGGGCACTGTATACCTTCGAGAAGCCTGCGCAGCTAGGGGAGAGGTAGCGTTTAAACAATGACATTAATCGTCTAGGTGCCTCCTGTTGAACTCTAGGAAGTTTCTTGGACGGGCAGAGGTTGGACGGAGAACATGGAAATGGGAAACAATGGCTGGAGGGGCCAGAAAGCTTTGCTGATGTCGTAAGCGTAAGACAAGATAGAATAGTGACAGAAAGAGATCCGAGTAAACATTGGAGTATACATTTCCCACGGCGGCTACGCTGGGTGGAGAGGTCTGAATTAAATCGCCTTAATTAAATGCTGAAGATTTTATTTATTTATTCCTGTAGCTGCAGAATACCATCCACAGAAAGCCTAGCTAGAGAGTGTAGAGCATCCACTAGATTTGGTGTATTCAGTTGCCACTGCCAGAATTTTTCAGAACAGAGTATTTTTACACTCGCTGCCAACTTTAACGTTAGGACGTGCGGTTTTTTTAGATCCTAAATGTCGCTATTATTTTATATGCCAGCGTGCATAAGACAGCCGTCACACCTGCCTAGGTAAAACGTGTCCCTGTGTAACAAAAGCTCTCCCTAATTCAGGAATCAAACCGAAAATTAAAATATCCCTTAAGAATTATCCATACAGTTATGCAGACAGCGATAATAAAATGCGGGGGGAGGGGAGCGGATGCATAAGTTAAAAACCTTGTACTGTTCTCGAGGTTTAAATACATCATTTTATTTTCTTCTGTGTTTACTGTTAAAACATTCTTGGCCAACACAGTGCTTTTACCGGAGTTATCAGATTGAATTAAAGAATCGGGAAATAAAATACAGGGAAAGAGAAAGACCTGGAGGGAAAAAAACAACAACAACAACAACAAACAAACTAAACAAAACAACACAACAAAAACCAAACCCAAACAAAAAAAAAACCAAAACAAACAAACAGTGCTTGAAGAGACTTCTAGCTGCTCTTTGACTCCTAAGAAACTGTTGCTGGAATATTTTCATGGTGTTGTTCTAAAGCTCTTTAGCCTCTTATAAACGTAATCTTTGGCAAATGACACATGTATTTGGTTTTGCAGTTTTTCGGTAACTCGAGAGAAAAGACATATTACCCCCCCCCCCCCTCCGGCCTTCTCCCCCTCCCCCAGCACAGGGACAAATCCAGTCCCTCTCCCGGCGCTGTTTCACTCCCGCGCTCCGCAGAAGGCAGCCGGGCGCGGGGGTTGCCCATCCGTACGTCCATCCGTCCTACCTGGCCGCGGTCGCCGCTGCCCGCTGGGCGCCACTCCGCCCCGCCCCGCACCTCCACTGCACCCCGCGGCTTAGCCAAACTCGGGCTCGGCGACATATCAGCTGCGGATCCAATTTTTAGGGCCTACAAAAGCGCAACATCCTCCCCTACCCGCGGCCCCCCCCCCTTCCACCCCCTCTACCTCCCCCCCTACCTCCCCCAAGCCCCGGGGCCCCCCTGTAACCATAGCAAAATGCCCGGGGTAGCACAAAAGCCATCAACAACTCTACACCCCTTTAGGAGAAGGCGTTTGGCGAGCCTCAGAGCAAAGCCGATTTTAGCTTTCTCCGCGCCTGGGGCTGGGGCGGGAGGAGGAGGAGGAGGAGGAGGAGGTGGTACCGGAGCGAGGTGCCGGTGTTCGTTCCGGCCGCCGCACGGTAGCGGTGGGACCCGCACGTTGCGGGTGTCGGGATGACGGAGCTCGCCCGGGCTCCGGGGAGGCTGCCCGGGAAGCAGACCTCGCTCGCTCCTTGGTCTCCTCGCACGAGTAGGGTTCGCAGGAGCTGGCTTTTTACGCAGGCTGTTCTGAACACTTTTTATATCGGGCAGGGTGGTCTCCATGTTTTCTTTCCTTTCTCTTTCTTCTTTCTTTCTTTCTTTCTTTCTTTCTTTCTTTCTTTCTTTCTTTCTTTCTTTCGCGGAGGGAGGGGGAGTGATGGTAAGGGGTTTGTTGGATGATTATAACCGCTACCACTTATAAATAAGTTTCTTGGGGAAGGGCTGATATCGTACCCTTGATATCAGTGGGTGTGTTCATGTATTATTTTAATATGATATGTCTTTTATACAGAGCTTGTTTTCCTCCTCCCTCCCTTCCCAGCCCCCCCCCACCCCCCACCTCCCCCACCCCCCCCGCTTTGTTTCTGGAATTTGTTTCGCTTTTAAAGCACCAGCACAAACAAACAAACACACAAAAATGACTGGCAACAAGTTAAATCCCATTTGTGTCCCTCCCACCGAGCATGGACGGTGCCTCGCTAAAGCCTGGGGTTTGTAGTTTTGCCTCGACAATAATTTGACCAAGAAAGAAGCGGCTGCAGACAGACTTTCCGCGCAGTGACAATGCGGAGAGGAAAAACGTTGAAAGAAACAGTTCTCCCGGGATGCATCTCCTTTGTGTGTTTTCTCCTCTCCATCTTTTAGATGGGGCGCTCGCGTAGGCTTGCACACACACACACGCGCGCACACACACACACACACACACACACACACAGGTTATGTTTCCTGGAGTTTTTAGAAAACAATGTTTATTATAATCGAGCTATAAACTCCACCTAAATAATGAAATCATGCCGTAGCTCTGGAAACTCCAACAAATAAATAATTTCCGTTTGCTTGCTAGCAGAATACTAGCAGAGGATGGCATTACACTTTATTTTCACACTGGTTTCAAAACGTCAGTATGAGGGTAAAGAAAAGGTTCACGAGTCCTTATACACATTGGGATTAATAAACCGATATCCGTTTAGGAGCAGATAACTCCCCCCCCTTTTTTTTATCTTTCCAAGGCGACTACAAGCTAATTTCTGTGGTTATATTAAATAGTGAGTTCGCAAAAGCAAGAAGCCTGTTCTCACTGAGGGTCGGGATCATGTCCCGCTGAGGCTTCACTGAAGGACTCTCCCAGTGAGGCACCTGGATTGCCTTGCCTTCCCTTAGTTTTACCTTATAGTACAAAGAATCCCGGACCCCCGCCCCCCCCCCCCCCCCCCCCCCCCGTGTTTGCCTGTGCTAAATGTACCTAAGAGATACCTTTTCACGCAATCGCACGGTTTGCAAATGATAGTTTAACTTTATCTGTTGTGGTGGGCACGTGTTTTGTCATATGAAATTAACTTGTGAAAGCCTTTGTATCATTTTTTGATTTGTGTTTGACGACAACGCGGATCATATCTCATCGCGTTGATGGTTGATACAATTGCTAAATTAAAGGCATGTTGTCGGCTTTGGAAAAAAAAAAACAACAACAAAAAAACAAGCCTCTGAGAGCTCATCCTCAGCAAAACAACCCGAGGAGCAGTATAATAATGTAGCGAAATATTTTCCATGCGTGTGCGATATCTGCATGTACTTCTTTATCGTCCTGCGTCTCCATTGTCTCTGCCAAAAGATAGCCGGGTCACTTTTAGGCTTCTTACCTATAATCGCCACCTAAAAGAACGTACGGAGAGTATACGGATAATGCCTCTAATTGCTCGGAAGAATGTAATTGGCATTATATTTTTTTTTTCCCGTGCCTTCACCTATTCTCCCGGGGTAAATATTAGCAATCGAACTGCTTGTCTTGGCGCGTTTCTATGTTTGAGCCCCAAGAAGCGCACCAAATCATGGCAATAAAGCGGTCAAACCTTCCCATGCACGCCGCGGTTTTGTTTTCTCTGCTCTTGTCCATCTCATCTCAAAGGAGGACATCGCGTTGAGCCAAGTGTGCTTCTGGTTTAGGCGCTCCTCCGGACTTTCGGATTTTAAGTCTAAAGCTTTCAGTATGTTGGCGCTGAAATTATGATTTTCCACATTTCAAAAGGGACGAGGCTCTATTTATAAATGTTACAGAAGGTTTCGTTACTTCAGGAACAACAAAACAGGAATAGAGCTGCAATTTTCAAGAAAATAGGATTTCAAAATATAGAAATAAAAAAAAAAAGTAGCGGAGACGATGTATAATTCAATCAAATTACAGAAAATTGCTTTAAAATTCAGAACAGTAGCGATCCATTATGTCTCTGTTTTATTAGTGACAAGTACAATTACTCTAAAATAAAGAACACTGGTGAATATATAATTGGCTGTAATCATGTTAGTGTTTGAATAAAAATGACGGGGACATTTAACACTTTGACAACAAAATGTTCAGAAACAACTTATTTATTCAAACAGTTTTTATTTGCATCCACGTGAAGGAGAAACACACTTTTGCTTACGATAAATCAAGTTTTTTTTTCACTTTCAATAAATATATAACTAAAAAATAATATTAATTATTCTATTATCCAAAGCTTAATAAAGTCTCCTGAGTACGACTGTATTATTATTGATTACTCAGTACCCAAAGGACGCCATCTACAGGAAAAGGTCTTCAGGCTTAACACAAATCTAATCACTGTTGATTTAAAAAAAAAAAAAAAATCAGAGTTAATATTCCTCTATAAACTCGGCTCCGATTTTACCCACAACACCGATCACAATATTTGCTTTGTAATTGCTTCTTGCGATTCAGTTTGTTATAATTTGACACGATCTAGGAATCTGTTACAAGAGGCCTTTTCTCTGAGATACGGCGTTTAAGAAAATAAATTGAGCTCCAGGAAGAAACACTTTTTCTCCTTCTAAAGCGACTCCTTTCTCTCAGGATTGACTTGATCGTCCCTGAAAATGCAGAACAGCCCATGAGATCGCTCCCTTCAAACCAAGCGGGTGGAAGATGCTTGCAAAAGAGCCCTGAAAACAAAACAACTTGATTGAAGGCAGTTTGTGCAACAATTGTGTCACGGAATAACTAACGTTTCTTTATCTTTAACTTATTTCCTTTTGGATACGTCAATAAATATCAGCTATGCCAAGCATACTCTCATCTCTTCTCACAATACATTCTTTGCCCCATAGCTTGGTACTTAAAGGTGCCATTTAGCCGTGTTGCTCCTTTCTGAGCCCTTGCTGGGAAACCCATCGAAGAGCGAGTGCCCCTTAATATTTTCATCACACAAATACAGACCCGCGGAGATGGCATATGCCCTCTGTGATGCGACTCCGATACCCCAGTTTAAACCACAGAAAATACGAGGAGAGCTAGGAGAAACTTTCAGGGCTCCTCTTTCTGCGGGCTTTTTTTTTTTTTTTTTTTTTTAACACCCCCCCTCCCCCGGTTTTAATCCCGAGCGGGTTTTTATTTTTTTTTTTCTATTTGTATTTCTTGTTTGTCTTCCCCTCTCGACAGCTCTCCAAATTTCTGCCCCTGGTGTATGTGTGTGTGGTGTGTGTGTGTGTGCGCTCATAAGAGGGTGGACCCTACACTGACCCGTGCGGATCCTGACTCCCGTGCGGGGGGAGCCCAGCGCAGCCCGACTGCGCCTTCACAGCCGCTTCCCAAACCTCTCCCCTGCCCGGGCGGGTTTCGCCAGCCCTTGCGACTCCTTACAAATAAAGTAGCTCTGGCTTCCCTCTCACTCAGGCCAGAGATCTGGATGGGCTTGGAAAAATTCAGGGGTGGATTAAACTATGCAGAGAAGAGCCCAAAGCGTATGCGCGTTGACACAAAGGCTGGGGAAAATGACCCACGCTGCACCCTCGAATTCACGTGTTATTTTGAAAACCGGTGGTAAAAGACTGGAAACTATTATTATTTGTGCTCCCACTGGAATCAGGCTCAAACTTTATACCGAAGCTTTCCCTCTGTCTTCTCACTTCTGGGAGTTGACGGTGAATGTCCCAAATCGAGAGACGGTGTCGTATCCCCGCTTTTAAACCCCGGGAAGCCTCGGGAGAGGAGGCTTCCTTCCCTCGGGCCAGCCGCTCCCGCAGGCGCAGCCGGGAACCGGCGGGTCCCTCCCCGCCGGGAGCCGAGGCGGTGGCACCCCTCTGAACCAGGAGGTCTGTCATTCCTCGGGTGCCTCGTACCAAACCGCAGATGTCAGCCTTTTCCTACGTGTTCGGGCTGCTAATGCGAGCACTTCACACAACAGAAATGCTCATCTCTGGAGCCTTTCCCAGGGCCACAGCCAGCGATTTTGTGCGTCGCCTCTGTCGCAGGCTGCCCCGGGGCCCCAGGCGGGGGAGCCCGGGGGTGCCCACCAGCCTCTGCCGACGGGGACCTTGGTCCCCTTGGGATCCCCTTGGGAGCCGAGCAGCCCGCAGCGCCCTGGGGTCCCCCGGCCCGCTGCAAACCGGCCGAAGCACAAACTCCGCACATGCCCGCGGGGACACGCTACCGAGGCTCCCAGCTCGACACCTCCCGTGTGTCTTCCCCAGACACCGTTTTTGGTTTTTTTTTTTTTGTGTTTGCTTTTTTTTTTTTTTTTTCCTGTGTAATTCACACCAAAAAGTCCTTTACCTAACAGCCCCTCGCCCCGCCCCGGTGTTGCCAACCGAGGGAGCCCCGGCAGGGGACACAGAAAGCCGTGCCGCCCCTCCCACCCCCGAAGGGTGTCCCCCTGAACCCCCCCCCTCCCGCGCTGCCCAGCGGAGGGGCGATGGCCCCCCGCGGCCCCGCACGGACAGGACCGAGCCGAGCCGAGCGGTGCCCGGCGGCCGTCCCTGGGCCGGGAGCGGAGGGGAGCGGCGGCGGCGGCGGCGCCTTCCCGCGAGGAGGGAGCGCCATGTGAACGGCGCCGGCGACATCTAGCGGCCGAGGGTCGCCAGAGCCGGCCGCGCCGCTGCCCCGCCGTGCGGCAGCCAGCCCGGTCTGCCCGAATGCGGGGGAACACAACGCGCGCTCCCTCCCCCACCCCCCCCGCACGCGTTTTCCTGTTCATTTCCTAAGGATCGGGCACCTTTGTATTCCCCCCTCCCCATCCCCCACAAACTCCCAAACGCCCCAAAGTTTTCGGTGCGGTGTTGGTGCCAGTACAAAACGCGTGCTCCCTCTTCGAGGTGTCGTTTTGGCGTGTTTTACGTACGCGGGGCACTGAGAGGAAAAAAATCTAAACGCTTTCTTCTTCCCCCCCCCCCCCCCCCAAAAAAAAAAAACAAAACAAAACCTCCATGGAAACAAAGCGGCAAGGCAAGAGTGGCGGTCCCTTCCATCTTCCCCCTCCGAGGTGTCCCCGTGGGCCGGCACTCGCCCAAGCCTAGCGTGGGCACTCCCCAGAGCTCTGAAGAAGACGAAGAAGAAGAAGGAGGAAAAGCAATATTGTTGAGACACCGCTGGCGAAACGAGCCCTTACTATTTAAATCTTAGTGTCAGCTCTCATTAACAGCTCAAGTCATCTTTTCCCCCGGGCAGACCTTGTCTGGTCTATCGACTTAATGGCAAACAAAACACATGTTTGTATTCTATTATTACAGCCTCGTTCCTCGCCTTGCGGAGAGCAGGGACAGGCTTCGCCTGCATCGCGAGGGGCTTCCCGACGCGACAACGCTTTCCCTTCTTTCCTCCCTCCTGCCCTCCCAGGAAAAGTTAAGGATTCCGACGTCCGTCTCCTGCCCTCCCTCATGAATAGGGGCTGCAGTGGCAGCCACAAGAAAAGGCTTTCACTGAAGCCGCGGAGGGCTAAAAAGAGTCCAAGAAAAATAGTTACTGGCGTGTTCAGCCAAACTTAGCAAAGCACAATAGTCTCTGCGGGAAACTTTGGGGGTTATTTGTGCATCAGGTGAAGTGCTCAGCGGCTCGGATCCAGCTGCCAAGGACCGCAGCATCGCCCGGGGAAGTCGGCCGTGAGGAGGCGAGCACGCCAGGCAATAACAAGCGACAGACTGAGAGTTTCGAGCCAACCCAAAACAAACAAACAAGCTCTCCCGACTCTCCCACTGGGAAGGTGGCTTTGATAAGAAAGCAGGGAAAGTTTTGAAGAGCTGCAGTCGCTTTTGCAAATGTATTTTAACTCGTCTGTTTGTGTGTTTTTGTTGTTTTTTTTTTTTTTTTTTTTTTCCCCTAAGACAATGGGGGCGGGGGGGGGACGACGGTGAGAGCACGAGCTTGATAAAAGGAAGGAATACATTTCTCACCCCAGCGAAAGCAGGAGAGGTCTGTAGGAGTGGCGACCTGACCTGAATAAGGGAGAGGATTCTGGTGCACGGAAAAGAAATGATTCATTTCACCCCATCCTCAGCGCCTTCGCTGGGCTACGGGTCTGTGCGCAGTTCCAAGCGCAGGACACTTGAACCCGGCAAGAGTAACGCATGGAAAGGAGCTGTCTCAACGTTCACCTCTTGGCTTTGCTGACTAAGATCTTTTTAAGCCATCCCCAGCTGCCCTCGGGCAGATCTCAATGGGGAAGGTGCCAATGTGGAGTTGCCCGGGGGCAGCGCCGCGCCCGGCGCGCTCCCTGCGCGGCTGCGGAGTCGGGCCGCTTCGTCCCGGCGGCGGCGGGGAGAGGGGCCCCGGTCCCGGGTGACTCTCCCGACTGGGGGTCCCTCTCCCGCCGGGGGGGACCTTGGCGCCGCGGGCCCACAACTTTCCCGCTTTTGAAGCGGCGTTTGCTCTCAAGTGCTTGGCTGTAAATAAAGGCTATGGCAGTAACAACACAGCCGTCCTGCAGTCAGAGCGGAGGCTGCCTCTGCACCTTTCCTCTGCAACACACGCCGTCAGCGTTTTAATTCCAGCTCCAAAGGGAACCTGCAATTATGAGCCCCCCCCGCTCCCCCCTCTTCCCCTCCCGCTCACATTCTCTTGTTTGAAACATTCACTGAGGAAGGTTATTTGGATTGCGCGTAAAATCAAACAGGGAGGGGAGGAATAAAAAAAAAAAAAAAAAAAAGCCCACAAACCCAACAACCCAGCAAACCCTTCCATTTGCTATTTACAAAACTCATTGTCATGCTTCACTCAGGCTGTCTGCCTAGCTTGGGGAAATAAATGTGACTGAACCAGAGACAAAGCCGATGCAGCTGTATTTGAATTTCTCAAACACTGTCAAACGTGCTCTTGTCTCATAATTCTCGGGGTCGTTGTTATTATTATGATCATCATACCTAACGTGAAAGCGAGGTGCTTGGCAGCGTAGAGACCTCGTTGCGGTCGGGAATGCACAGAGATTCCTTTAGCAAAAAGCCAAAGGCTGCTTTTCCCTCCTGCTTGGAAGCCTTGGCAGACAAACTAAGGAAAACTTGAGACCTGTAATTTCCCTCTTTTTTTTTTCTGTTGGGTTTTTTTTTTTTTTTTTGGACGTTCCCTGTGTTTCCCCGATTCCCGTAGATGCGGGTAGGTTTGACTGCCTAATTCCCCAGATGATAACCCGCTTCGGCAACCTGGCGCTGCGGCCGCGAAGGGGAGGAAAAATGAGACCACCGGTCTCCTCCTGTAAGGGGAAGGGTGTCCGCTGGATGTCACATCCCAGCCGTCGTGTCACCTTCCCTCTGCGGAGGGTTGTCAGGAGCCTGCTCGTATGTTTGATTTCACCAGGGCTATTACGAAGCAGATCACTGCCCTCGGCTCCTTTGCAGAGGAGGAGGAGACTAAAACACAGCGGGGCCGCCACGGGAGGTGTCCCTTCGGGAACACCTTGCCGCGTTCCCATATATCCCGCCTGAGCTGCCCGGCTTCTGGCGAGGACGGACAAACTCCCGCCGGCCCCTTCCCCGGGCCCCGCCGCCCCGGCAGGCCGGGCCGAGCCGGGGAGCGCCGCGGAGCCGCCGGGGGAACCCGCTCGCCACGGCAGAGGCCCGCTGGCCTCGGCGAGCAGCCTCCGCCTGCGCCTGGCCCCGCCGCCGCCGCGGGCAGCGCCCGCCACGTGGCGGCAGCGGCGGTCGCCGGTGGGGCCGGGCAGGGAGGGAGGGAGGGAGGAAGACCCCGGCGCTCCGGCCGCCGCCCCGGCTCGGCCCTCGGGTCCCCTCCTCCTCCCGCGCATCCCTTCGCACCTCCTCCAAGACCCAAACGGCGCATGGGCCAAGCGGCTTTGGGGCGAAAAATGGGGTCCTTGAGGGCCAGGAGGGACCGCGCCTTCTAGGCGTAAACTCAATCCTGGCCATCAGCCTGGGGAGCATCTCACCAGCCCTCCTTTTTTTTTTTTTTTTTTTTTTTTTTTTTTTTTTTAATCAGCTTCTTCGTTGGCACACTTCTCAGGGAGCCCTCCCGAGCTCTTCTGCGGGGAAGAGATCTTGCATCGCGCCCCCCCCCGCAGCAGGACCACCGCCTCGGAGCAGGGCCAGCATCCCTCCAAAGCGCGCGTCCGTTCTTCAGCGCTCTCGGCGGTTTTCGTTGCACGGTGTCCTTCAGTGAGTGGAAGCAGGGGAATGAAAAGTAATGTGATCAATTATTATTTTTATACCATATTTATGGACGGGTAGAAGTAATAACAGTTATTTGCTTTGTCGAAGCGTTTATTTCACACTCGGTATACTTCCTTACAATCGGAGAACCGACGTGGGAAAAATAAGCACAAATAAATTAAAGTAAAGAAAATACGTTTTTAGCAAAAGGCGATCCTTCTCCTGTCTAATTTTCCCGGGTGCGTTTCTTCCTCCTGACATTAATTCAAACCAACGAAAGGGCTAAATAGATTAGTCTCTAGCCCTCAAGTCAGGCAAAAAGCAAAATAATCATTTACTTGTCTGCCCCCTTCATAAAAAAAATATATTTTTTTCTTCAAATCGGGGATAAAGAACAATCAAAAAGCAAAGTGGCCGGGAGGGCAGGAACCCGGGTGGGTCCCTCGAGGGTACGGCCCCGGTACCCCCGCTCTCCCCCGGTCCTGGGGGTTCCCCTCTCCTCCCTCCCCGCCCGAGTTGCTGGGTGTCGCCTCCCCTCCTCGGCGCAGGGCTGCGGGCAGCTTTAACCCCTCCTTTATCTCTTTTGAAGCTTGTTAACTTCTCTAATTTGTTAGCAGCACTTCGGCTGCTTCCCCCCTAGCCCCCGGTGCAAGGGGGGGAATGATGCCAAGGAAATACGCGCTGCTCTGGGATGTCACAGTCGTGGCGATAGCGCTTTCACATGCACATAGCGTATACATCGCATGCATCAGGGTCACCTCAGCGAGGGGGACGGGGAAGGGCGGCGGAGAGGAGAATTAAAAAAAGATACAATCCTTCCGTGTGTGTCAAGGATTTCAAACAGAACAGTGCCTGATACCAAGGTAACACTTCCTTATTGCCGGCTCTTGGTCTTCTTTGAATTGCTTCATTTCCCATATTCCAGCTATTTATTTTATCGCCGACGACTGCATGCAACAGTGCCGCAGGTTGGGTGACCCGTGCTACCAACGGGCGCGGAAATAAATGGCTCCCGGCACGGCCAAGGTCGCCAGATAAGGCTCTGCAGCGAGTTGCGTGACGGCTCAGGTCGCCCCGCTCCAAGAGAGCAGCCGGTGCCCCCCCGCCCCGGGGCCGCCGCGCCGGAGGCCGGGGCCGGCGCTCCGCTCCGGGCTGAGAGCGGGGCTGGGAACCCCCCGACCAGCAACCGGCCCTTCTGCAACCGGCCCTTTCTTCACTCGCTCCCACCCCCTCTAGCTGCTCCACAGGTGAAGCTGACGCTTCTTACGGACCGAGGCAACCTCGCCGCTGGATCTGCCAGGGCAAGAGTGAAAATATCCTGGAGAAGGCAGGGCACCTCATCAATCCCTACAGCTGTTATTTTTGGAAATGCGGTTTTGGCATCAGCCTATAAACCCTCTGTGAAATGTGCAGTCTCCAGTCTGTTTTCTCTTTTGGGGATAGCAAGGAGCCGCCCTTTTCCCTAGCTGCCTAGTCTTCGTTCGGTGCCCATAAATGACTAATAGGACAGCATTAGCTGGATTCAGAGCCTTCAACATCTTCCTCCCTGTTTTGTGGTCAGAGCTGCCCCCCAGACAAGGTCCCACCAGCACCAAGAGGTACCTGCTGTCAGTGTGCTTCAGGGCCCTAGCCTTGTGCCCTGGCCCTGAAGGACACAGAAAAGGGCTCAAGATGGACCACCATCCCAGCCCTGCAGATCCCCCCCGTGTGGCACAGCCCTCCCTTTGGCAGCACAGTTTGCTCCAGACTCGAGGATCAGGCACCCCCCGCAGGGAACCTGCAGGGCTGATGTTGCACAGGCTGTTTGGTTTTTGGCTTTGCCCTTCAGTCCACCTTTCCAAAGCCCAGCAGAGCCAGCAGGGCTGGCTGGAGGGTTCTCTCAGGAAAGACAGGCCGTAAGAGAAACATGGTAGCTGAAGGTATCTTTATGTTTACAGTCCTGGAAGAAGGGATGGAATAAAGGAGGAAGATACTTGTTCTTGAGACCCACACTTCTGGGGCTACTTTGGCGCAGGGTTATTGCTTGAGCAGCTCTACCTCTCACAATAGTATACTTGGCACTTAGAGAAATTGCTTCCAATTTGTGAGCCAGTTAATTCTCCTGGTAGCTGTCTGAGATTATAGCCCTATCTTTCAGACACAGTAAGGCAGACAAGTTAAACCTCTATAAAGTTTATAACCACAAATTACTTCATTTTTTTTTTTTTCCCTCAAGTGAACTATTTTAGTTAAGTTAGACAGATCACTTTGTATAATAATGAACCATCTGAAAGCTACCGGGAAGTTTCCCACATATAAAAACCGGCAATCTTATTTAAACTCTGGGAAAGATAATTGTTTGCCCTTGCTGTATGTTTTGCATTCTTGAAGTGTATCTTTTAAGGCATAATATACATTTTGAAATCCCATATATGCATCTTTACAATAGTAATGGCTTTCCACAAACTCTGTGGGAGGTGACATTTCAGCGAGATACTTCCCCTTGACTTTGTTTATTCCAGCAGTTTAAATTCTACCTCTGGTGATAGCTGTTAACTTGGCAATGTGAAAAGTGCTACATGATGTGTACTGTGCTCAGTCAGCTCATCAGAAGCTTACCAATTACGACTGTGGAGCCCATTCTTCCTGCCGCAGCATGCCACCCACCGTGCATGCCCGGGACAGCTGATCTTCACATGTGCATAAAATCTGAAAGTATGCACACATTTACACAGAGCCTGTACAAAGCAGGCACAATAAGTCTGGTGCTCCTTAGAAGCCTTTTTGTTTCCTGCAATAGCTCATACGCAGGCGGTTGTAGATAATTTCCTCCTCCCTGTCTGCCTTGGGAATGTCAAAAAGGGGAGCTTTCCAACCCCACTCTGCAAGGGGACGAGCTTTGTACCTCTCGGGCAATCAGGATGCCTGTGTTTTGGGCAAAGGACCAAGTTGTCAGGATGGCTGTGAAATAGGAGGTTGCAACTATCGGGATTATCCGTCTCACCAGCGTCTTGGTCTCCATCCACATCTTCGAGGTGCTTGGGAAAGGAAGTTGTTGGAAGTAGATTGTGGACTCAATTAAATGGTTGCAATATGCTGGAATGGCCCATGAGTTGGGCACCTCTGCATTAGGAAACGAAGAACTCTGTTAACAAAAGCCTTTGTAAGCCTGTTTGCCCAGGATGAAATCTGATATCTGTTTAAGGTCTCCTAATGACATCAGCGAGGCAAGATTTAATTCTAGACAGATGCTATTTGTCAAGCACGTAGGGAGTGTTCGGGCTTCAAAAATAATGCTACCTTTGAGCATTCATTTTTGTTTGGAATATCCTGCTGAACACGCAAACCCCAGATTGGGCTTTTTGTTAAACCATGATTTGTACTTATCCAAAGACATTATTTTTCTTTATTTTGAAGAAACTATTTACAAAGTGATTTAGTGCCAGACTGTCACCTTTGACTGTAGTCTCTTTTGCATCAGCTAAAATAGAAGTAACTCTGTTCAAGTAAGCAGAGTAACACTAGTGAAAACCCAGAATAAATAATCAGAGAATCAAGCCCTTTGAATAGCAAATGACTCCATAAATAGTCCCATTGATTTCAGTGGTATTTCATGGCATAAGTAGATACATTAATGGAAACAGCATGCAAGACCCTTAGTGCTTGGACAGGGGAAAAAAAAAACAAACCAAGAACTAATAATTATTTAAAAAAAATGATTACATGGTGCCTTAGTCAGCTGACATGTTACTAGATTTTTGTAGGACTTTCCAAAGACAGAATCAAGTGAGCTGATGACAAGGATGACTCCTCCGTTCGCTGCTGTGACAGTTCAACACACCTGGGACATGAAAGCTGTGCCTCTTATTTAAAAAAAAAAAACAGAAAGGAAGTAAAGCCACAGCAGTGAAATGCTTTCCATTACCGTTAAACAAATGTTTCTTTAAGCAAGAAAGAACAACATTTTAGTGAATGGAGTCGCGCCTTTTTGGGAGGTTTATGGACAGTATCAAAATATGAGAATGTCATAACATGGTCTCCCCTGGCGCTGTTGCTCTGGGTGACTTGGAAAAACTCTTTTGCTCGCTTTTTCTTGAAATCTAGTAAAGAACTAAGTGAAGTTCAAACACGCTTTCTTAATGATGTTTCTTTGGCTAAATACATTTTTAAAAAGTAGAGAAATGTTCTCTGGAAATGTTTTGCAGCATCTTTAAGCCTGACTATGAGAACTGGGTCTGGATCCATCCAGCTTTAAGTCTTCTGGAGCCAACCAAACTGTTGCTGGGATCTAATTGCTTTGCTGCGGACCCATTTCTGACAGTGACTTTGGGTGGTTTGACTCCACTTAGGGAGCCGGAACGCGATGTGCGCAAGAGCAGGGGAAGAAACCGTGATGGTCGAGGAGCGTCACAGCCTGACTAGCAATGGCATCGGGTCCCCACACCTTCCTGCCAGCGCTGGGTTTGCTCTCAGCGTTCTCAGGGGTGCGGGTGATATATTTCAAGTATTCAATAAAGAACTGTGCACCCACGTAGACTGTACCGCCGAAAACTTTTGTAATTACAGTAATTCTGATGAAACCACATCAGCTCTGTCCTTGCCTTCCTCTCATTGCTTTTCTTTGTATTCTCTGCTTGTCATATCACACAGGAACTGTAAAAAATGCTTTGTCCAAAACACAAACTCCCTGTTCCGAACGCCGCTCTGCTATCAGCAGGAACAGTATTTCAAATAAGCTGCTGGGCATTTGCCTCTATGAATAGCTGCTTCTTTGCTCATGCTAGACTGTAAAAAGCTCATATGTATCTTTTGAGTGCACATTTTTCATTAAGAACCTCCAGAGCACAAAAGGAAGGGGTCACGAAAGGCGAAAAAAAGAGATCTTTTGCTTTATCGCAAACAGTCCTCTGCTGTGTCTCCTCAGTTATGACCAAGCTGTAGCTATTTTCTATTGAGTGGGGAACATTCTTATTCCCGGGAAGTTTTTAAGGGAAGTGCTCTGAATAAGGTTGTACAGTGCCGATTTTTCAATACCGTCTGAAACCAGTCTGCCATTTCTCCTCTTTCTGTATAGCAGTGAAGTGACACAAAATGGATAAAATGCCTCCTCTCTATCAGGCAAGGACAAGGCTGTGTACCAGCCCCTACCTATGCTGCCCGTGCTGTTATCCCATGGCCGAAGGGGAGGAGGGTCTGCTTAGACCCCCAGTTTTGGGGAAAAGGCACTGTTTAGCGCTCACGCTATATGTTGCCACGGTGGTTGGAGGAGGTTCGGAGGATGCTGGTCCCCTGCAGTTGACTTTCATAACCTTTTGGGTTAGGAATAATGTCTTGCTGGTACAGGCTCCTACCGAATCGTCGATACCCTCGAAACAGAGAGGACAAAGGGAAGCTAATGAGATATTTGTGAACCAATACAGCAGTGAAAGATTCCTAAGAATGGATTTCGCACAACCTCACCACAAGCCTGAGGGATACTTGGTGCTGGCTGCAATTTGGTCCCCAGTGTCATAAAGACCAGGTCCCTGCTCTATACAAAGTGGGACTTTAATGCTAAAAAATAAGGAAGTTTCTAGTTTGCTAGTAAAAAGGTTTCCCAAACTCGCAGAAAACATAAATGAAGATTCAAATTATGCCGTTTTCTGAAAATCACTTGTTTCTAAGCAATCTCATGACATTTAGAGGGGAGAGGGATGGTGCTTGTTTATAATTTTTTGGTGTTTGGATAAGTTTTTCTATACTTATCCAAATTTTAAAAAAAAAAGTTTTGAAAAGGATCTCTCAAAATATTTTCTTGACTGAGTGATTGTGTTATGTCTTACTGTATTTAAAAAAGCCAACAATGCATAATATGAAATCCTGAGGCCTTTTAAGGGGTCTTATTTCTAAAACTTCTAAGTTTTCCTTTTTTATTTTTTGGACTGAAACAAACTTCTTTCCCTCTCCCTCTCCCTCTCCCTCTCCCTCTCCCTCTCCCTCTCCCTCTCCCTCTCCCTCTCCCTCTCCCTCTCCCTCTCCCTCTCCCTCTCCCTCTCCCTCTCCCTCTCCCTCTCCTTCTCTCTTTCCTTTTCCCTATCCGTTTCAATTTTTTTCCCCTTTTTTCTTTTATTTTGTTTCCTTTTTTCCTTTTTCTTTTTTTTTCCTTTTCTTTTTTCTTTCAAACCAGCCAACCAAACAACTAGCCAAACAATTTTTTTTTTTTAATTCTGCTCTGAGATAAATTTACTGCCCAAGATAGTACCAGTCAGGAGCCCAGCAGTCCAATGTTCTCTAATTACTCACAAACTCTGCAATATCAGTGCAATTTGATCTCACTGCATCAGTAACATAGCATCCGGTTTTACAAGCTTGACAGTGGTGGCATGAGAAGGAGTGAAAATTGACAGTGAGTTGACAGAATACTACTGGGACTACTCTGGGGTCCATCACACAGTCATCTTATCCCTATGCCACTAAAAAACTAACACATTTGTCACCAGAATAGCTGTTACAGGGAACTGTCTTAACAGTAGTGGGTTTTTTTAGGTGTTTGCTTTGAATGAGATTTTCCTCTTCAGCCCCTGGAATTATCCTTATGTAGAGATGGAGGAGATATAAAAGATGGGTGGAAACAAAATCACAAGGGAAGTGGAAAATATTTGTTTTCTCCGTGTGCATGCATTGTGCTGAGTGCAGCAGGGTGCTGAGATGGACTCCTCAGATGCTATCGCACTAACTGCAATATCATGTAGCTGTGTGTCTCCTTCAGGCTCCTCTGCAAAACTCTGTAGCATGATCACTTAGCTGGCTGCGTTCAATCTATTCAATCTAAAAAGAGAATGCGTTCTCTTTTAAATACTGAGCTTATTTTCTGTTCCTGTTGGTGTTCAAAATTCATTGCAAATAGGAGTCATTTTATTGTCATGGTTCCTTGGTTGTGTTTTGGTTCCTCTTGTCTTAATAGATGTAATAAATTATTCTGAGAACAGCAGAGAAATGGTCTTTTGAGGATTCGTATTTGGTATTCTTACATCCCTTCCTTTGCCCCATTGCAGCAGCTTTGTCCATTTATGCTGAGCTTTATGCCCAACTCCATTAGACTTCCCTTTCCAGTCCCCTCAGCTGTCTTTCATGTCTGCAGATATCAGCTGTGCAGAAGACATTACACACCGTCAGTAGTTCAGAGCTGCTTTTGCACTGACATGCTGGCAGAATACCTGCCGACTGGGCAGCAAGAGGTCAATCAAAAAAGGTAACTGCTGAGCTGTGATTGATGCTTTATTCCTAGTGAGACACCAGGCTGGCTCTGTGTCCTCTCTCCAGCCACCAAGTTCAATGAAACTTGTGAGATTTCTCTTTAAGGCTTTGATCTCTTTCTTATCTTTGGCTGAATTGGCCGACAGTTTTGGAAGTTATAAGGAGCGGGGGGACCGACAGACAACAAATCAGAAGGATCAATAATGCAATAAGTATAAGGGCTAATTAAAAAAAAAAGAAAAAGTAAATATCCAAAACAAATTGTCTTAGAAACAAAATAGATTTTAATGGAAAATTAACGGCTTTTATTCCTAATTCATGTAAGTACTTTGAAAATTCCACTAAGAAAGGTTTCTGATAGAGTTGGAGTGAGAGAAAAACACATCTTTTAAAAACATGGTTACAAAATATGCTAGTTATGAGTCCTTCTTGGCTGAGAAAAGAACATTTGAATCATGGCACTGACACTGAAATGCTTTCTTTATTTTAAATTTGCGTCTGGCTCAGAACCTTGCACGCTTGCTGCGTGATTTTGACTATCTGTTAGCGCATTCAAGCTGTATCATAAATAGCAGTATTGAAAACATATGCCACAGGGGAAAGAAATCTGTAATAATACCAGCTGCCATTATATGATAATGAATTTCAGTCACTACTAACCTGGATAAGTGTTTTTCATAGGGAAACAAGTAGCAAATTTACCGAAGAAAAATTGTGTAAAACTTTCAAGTTTTTTAAGCCAGCTCTAGAAGAGATGATCCACTTTGATCAACAGGAAAAATCATCTGGGACTAATTTTGAAGCTGAATACATCTAGTTTGATTAAACAGTAAGTAAGAGCAACATGGTTAACAGTTTTCACATATGTAGAAGGAAAATCCTTTAAGGCAGCAGTTTTAGGGTACTTTATTCATAAGAAAGAAGAAATAAATTACAGAAAAATTTAAACTTGGGTGTTTTAAACCCTTCTAAAGGCTAGAATCTATTAGACAGCAAAACCAACTGAAAAACATCACTAAAGGCTTTATTATCTGGGAAACGGGAAAAAGTTTGTCTGCATTACCAAAGCTATGTACTGAGAAGTAGTCTAGCTTTGGAGTGAGAGATCTTAGATGGTCTCATTATTCATTCACAGTTTTAATTTCTGTGATTCTGGGACTGAATCTCATGATGAGGTCGCTTTCCTCTTCTGGACCTAGCTAGCAGATAAAATAATTATGTATATTATAGCAAATAAGCAGTCAGGTTAGTGTTTGTCACTGAGTATTTTGCTATTAGGATAAAAGTCTGTTTCTTTCTTCCAAATTCTCTATTTAAAGTCGGTTGTGTTCCAGCTGATGACTAGTATGTCCTGAAGTGGTGTGATTATCTCCTGGTGTGAAATCTCCAAGAACACAACTACTTCAGGAACCTTTTGTCAAGGACAAGGTCCATACACACCCACCCGCCCACCTTGTGTGTGTTTAGATAGCTCCTTTAATGTAGAACTATAATTACACATCATATTTTAGTGGATCTGAAAGTAAATAATTTCTCTTTGGAAGGATACAGGGTCAGTTGCGGGATGCAGGAACAAGCGCAGCAGAAATAAAGCTGTGGGATTCTAAACATGCACTATATTAAATAAATCCACATGACTAAACTCGCTTGATTCAGAGGGTGTTTTCAAGACACACGAAGAAGAGTGTCAGTTCGTAACCGGAAGAACAAGACTTTTGAATCACACGTAGTTTAGCTCTGCAAGAGGTAGTGAGTAAGCTTGTAAAGTCTTACTGAGCTTTTCAAAGCAAAAATAATGTATTTGCACCGTCAGAGATTTCGCTGGAAGACAGGCTCGTGGAAGCAGGTAGGATGCAAATGTAACTTTCAGCTGGGATTACAACCTGGAGGTTGCTTGGCATAGGGTCACGGAAGTAGGTACAGAAAAGCTGCTGGCTTCGTTGATGTCATTTGGATTTTTGTCACTGTCTTAGAGGGGACGAAGTCTCAGGGGTGGTTTTTAGAAATTTTCTGAAATCCACAGACAAGATTTTTTTTTTTTTTTTCCATTGTGTTTTGGCTTTGGGTATTTAGGGCAATAAAGAGAGCTGGTAGGCTTGATCACGCACAGACCTCCTTCCGTGTTGCACAGGTGACCCTAACAGGCCAGCACGGGATTAAAAACTTCCTCAAATAGGGCCTCTTGTTCCTGAACGACCCAGCTGAGCTGCTATACAAAGAGGGTAAAATCTTTTCCTTTCAGGTGCACCAGGCTGCTGCATTAAGAGCTTTGGGAGGTACAGGCGCGTCCAGGGCTTCCTGCACAGCCCCTCGTCCAAGTGGAAAGACCTTTTCCTGAGACAAAGCTCCAGCTGTTTTCTGACAGACCCGTGCCAATCAGTCACAGCACCGACGTCACGCTGTTCGCATAAATAGTGTACAACAACGTTCAGCTAACGTATAGTCCGCTCAGAAATGTATTTACTTGGCATCATTTACAGCAGCCCCGAGGTACCATTAACCTCTGCGGAAACACAGGATTGTATAGATCAGTTCTGCCAAACTGATCTATGGCAAAATAGAGATTTCCAGGCCTCTGTATGCGATTCAGAGATCTGTTTCTTATTGAATGGTTTGTTTTTCCAGCACAAATAAGGGTCAATCAACATTTTGAAATAACACACAAATGTACCAGTTTTATTAGACTTTGTCTCTCTAACGTTTTCACAATGGCCCATGAAAATCAGCCCAAGATAATAGCAGGAATAATTGACCAAAGAATAGCAGTTTCTTTAATCAAGGGAACATGATGATTAAATCAAAAGCTTTAGATCTGTGGATATCATCAATGGCCTTTTGTCTATTAATAACAATATGTCATCAGTGAATTTTAAAAACGCAGTTGCTAGAGGGTGAAATGTCTACATCTAGATGGAGAAAGGTCAGAACAGTATTATTTGTAATTCAATCCATTAACTGTACTGTGGACAGTTTTTCAAGCGATTTAGATTAAAATATATTACTGAAGTACAGCAATACTTACAAAGAAAGATGCTCAAATCCTACAATTTCTTAACATTCAAGTATTCTTTCCTTGGACTCTTTGTTGTTCTAAATAGGATGCAAGCTGCAATATTTTAATTAAAAAAATAATAAAAGGATCCCGAACAACAAAACGTTGTTAATGAAAGGCTCGGTTTTGCTTTAGCAAGATTGGCAGAAACATCCCACAGCACCGAAGCTTCAGAGACACCACCGCTTCCTCTTCTGCGCTGTAGCCGCAGGGACAGTGAGCATTCTACACCTTTTACGCATAACAAATCTCTTTCGCACAAGAAGACGTGCAAGCTTGTAGGGAACTTGCCAGCCTAGGCAAGGTAGCCAGCACATGAAAGCAAGGGCAAAGATGCGCTGAGTGTTAGCGGGGTCTGTTACAGTGTAGAGCTTTCAGAAGCCAAGGGGTATCTTTGCACCAAACACCATTGCACAGTGCAGATGTACTTTGTATATAGTGGTGCAGTAAAAGGTGTCGTAAAAGACTATCTGTACATACAAAGGACACGAGAAGGTATGATTCTTCTGTTTCCTGAACCTGGAGGGAAGGCAGAATACAATTTTCTATGGCAATATTTAGTGGCCTTAGCTCATAGATCCTCCCTTTTCCTTCCACTCTTCCTTTCCTGAGCTACAGTTTCCAAGGGAAAAGTCTTTTCTAGACAACGATGTCTTACTGATGTATCTCTCCTGTGTATTGGCCAGTCAAGAATCCTGTGAAAAACAGATGTGGTTTTCCAATTAATGATAGTATCAAAACTTAGCCACAAGGAGACCTAATGAAAGTTGCATAAGCATCTCAGTTCTTACACTTTGCCACTATTGAATGCAACCACGAATTTTGTGTTCCCCTGATTGCCTTATTAAAATAGATACTTTGTATTGATTTATTAACTCAGAATACAAGAAAACTGGACATAAGGCTGTTTAACATCATGCAGGCGTAAAATTTGGCTTTGGTAGCCAGTCCACATTCATCAGCTGGAAGAGTGGCCCCAGAGACACCTTGGGAAAGTCTGTAGGGACTGTAGGGACAGTCTGAGCATCTGAACAAGTCTTCCATGTTAGCTGCGTGATCACTGAGACTGGAATACAAAGAAGGTCCAGCTACCATGGCCTGAACTTGGTCACTTTCCTGGACAGAAATAGTGCGGCTACCCATGCGGATCATATACAGTGAGATGGAGCACGAGAGGTGGAAGGAAGCTTGGCTGCCTGCACAGGGGTCCTAGAAATATGTTAAACTGAGTATAATCGATCATACAGTGCTTTTGAGCTCTTAGCCACAAATAGGCAGAGGTGAGCAATTTTATGCTATAAATAAAGCACAAATAAACATACAAATAAAGTATTTATAAAATATTTTAAAGCATCTATTAAATTAATCAGCTATAAGTGTGAGATTTTTGCACTTGCATCATTTATTACAAGCCCTTTAAACTCAATAGCACATTTTTTTAAAATTTTTTTTTAGTCCTCAATTATTTTAGCCCTGTCCTACCAGAATCCGTCATTTTCATTTTGTAAGTGCTCATATACTATCAAACTTTTTTCCTGTCCTGAACACTTTCAGTGTATCTATTTCTCTACCTTTTATAGAACCATTTCCTTTAATATCAACAGCTTTTCTATACTTCTTTCTGACTGCAGCTCATTTGTTGAAATTTCCAGTATATCTTCTAGAATATACTGATAATTTCAGCTTTTTTTTTTTTTTTTTTAATGTGAAGGGAACCTAGCTTATCACAAATTGCTGTAAATTCAAAAGTACAATGTGCTGTAGGCAAGTCGAAAGTATCCAATATGTACTCTTCTTTCATTTTCCGATCATCTCTATTTAGTTCTGTTAGCACTTTCTCAGAACAGAAAGTAGTCCGTTTAGAAATGATTGGATCATCTGTTTTACCCTCAACCAAGTGACATTAGTTCACCCATTAATAGTCCTTTTTTCCCATCCAGATGTCACCAAGAAATAATTTTTTTACTTAAAACACCGAAAAAACACAGGATAATGGGAAATCAACAAGTACCATTAATTATTTCATAGCGTAAAATGTTCTGAATTTTTAATAACATCAGAACTTAAAAAAAAGGGAATGAAGGAAGAACACTGAAAAAATTGGCAGGTAAGTAAATGACTACAGTCATTTCCCTGGGGAAAACATGTGCTTTCTCAGGTTATAGCTCTACATCAAAGAGTCTAATATAGACCGATAATTTCTACATAGTTACAATTGCAATCAGTCTTCTATTTTGAGGCATCTTTTTACTCGCCTCATTCATTTAAGAGATTTGATTTTTATTTTTTTCAGAACAGTAAAGTTAGCCCTTCAGATGAAGTAGACCCACTCCATCCTCACTCTTTGGGAGGAAATCGAATTAATCTTTTTTTCCACTTGAAAAAAATTAAAAGCAACTTCCCTAAAACTGTGAAAGGGGTAGTGTGTCTTGGTGTTCTTTAGGTGAGAGAAGAGCCACAGCTGAAGTTTGCTGAAATGTGGTTTGGATAGGGATCATTTTGCTTTCAGTTCTTACTGATGCTTGTCTGAGAGGAAACCAACTCTCTGTCCAATGCTGGTTTTCCTGTTCTGTCCCACATCTAGGGGATGTTTTTTGATGTTTTCATCATTAATGGTAACATAATTTATTTTTTTAACATATCAAAATAACATACTTAGTTGGTTATTGAACCGTGCTGAATTTTGTAACACCGATTCTTACTACAAGCAGGGTCATTGGCTTTGGGCTCTAGGCTTTTTTTTCTGAATAGAAAGGGTAGTCCAGTCTAGTCTGAACAGTCCTGCCTTCTTGTCCTTTCTCCAAGGAAAACTATTGTGTGCACTGCAACATTGTTTGGTTTTTCTTTTTTTTTTTTTTTTTTTTACAGATCATATACACCCACGTAAGATCACCGTGCGTTTATGCTGGGGAACCAAACTGCAAGAAGATGGATGTTGTAATTGGATCTGAAGGTGATGAACATAGGATCATTCCTGAGAATCACCATCATTGTCTTGAGGTGGGTGTTGAAAAAGCTCCATCTCCTGCATGCAGGATGATAAAAAATAATTATAAATAAATAATCATGGTGTCAGACAGTGAGATTTTGCCAGAACGATTCAGTTATCTTTTAGGCACACTGAGCAGTTCAAGTACCTTGAAGACATGAAATCTACCACAGGAAGCAGGCTTCAGTTTGTTAAGCATGAAGGCATCTATCTTTGACCAGCTTGACTTTTTATAAAAGGAATAGGAAGGGTTAGGCATCTCAGAAGAGAATACCACAATTCATAAAACACAAACCCATTTAACACCATGAATGCTCCCACGCAGCACTACTTACAGAGTACTGGAAAATCAGAGCAGTCGCTGTTGTGAACATATTCTGATGTCCACACAGACGCTGAGGACAAAGCAGTCTGGGCTTGTAGGGGTAAGTCAGATGGCATGTGTACAATGGATCCACCTACCTGTAAAAAATGAAAATAAAAAGTCACATAACCCCCTGTATCATGACCACCTCTACAAGGAAGAAAAGACGGGTGATAGCTGTAGGGGACTCCCTTCTGAGGGGAGCAGGGGTCCGATATGCCAGCCAGACCGTCCTTTTAGGGAAGTCTGCTGCCTCCCCGGGGCCTGGGTTAAGGACATCACTAGGAAATTTTCTAGCCTCATACAGCCCTCAGACTGTTACCCGTTGCTGCTCTTCCATGTGGGTGATGACAAAGCTGCAACACGTAGTTCAAGGGGGATCAAAAGAGACTTCAGGACTTTGGGATGGTTGGTAAGGGAATCTGGAGCACAGGTTAGTTTTTCCTCTCTCCTCCCAGTTGCGGGCAGCAACATCGGAAAAAACAAATGAGCCCAGTCTATTAATACATGGCTCTGTAGCTGGTGTCACTGCCACAATTTCAGTTTTTTTGATAATGGGATGGCCTACATGGTACCAAGGCATCAGAGGGGGTTCACCTTTCTGAAAGGGGCAAGAGGGTCTTTCCTCACAAGCTAGCAGAGCTCACTGACAGCTTTAAACTAGGTTTGGGGTGATGGGGGGGGGACAATATCAGGCTTGTCCATGACAAGCTGTGGGACAACAGGCAAAGGTTAGAGAGACAGGGTGTTAGTGAGGGCCTGCAGCCTGTTGCTCTGAGACGTGCTGGTTACACTACAGCATGCTTGGGTCTTACGGAGATAAGACAGGGGGTCCTGGAGTAGTAGGAGCTAAGAAGAATACACCAGTGAAATACCTCAAAAGAATTAAGGGAAGTTTTTCTAAGAAGGTGACACAGTAGACAGCCCAGCTGAAGTGCCTCTACATCAATGCAGGCATCATGAGCAACGAACAGGAGGAGTTGGAAGCCACTGTGCTCCTAGAAAGCTACGCCCTAGTTGCCATTACTGAAGCCTGGTAGGACGAATCCCGTGACTAGAATGTGGCAGTCAATGGCTACGGGCTGTTCAGAAGGGACACACAAGGAAGGAGGGGCAGAAATGTTGCTCTTTACATCAAGAAATGGACAGCGTGATGAGCTGTCTCTGAAGAATAGCCATGAGTAGGTGGAAAACTTATGGATAAGAACAAGAGACCGAGGCAACAAAGGGAGCCTTGTGGTTGGTGTCTACTACAGGCCGCCCGATCAAGGGGAGCCTATTGATGAAGCCTTCCTACTCCACCTATAGGAGGCATCGTGCTCACAGGCTTTTGTCCTGCTGGGGGACTTCAACCACCCCAACATCTGCTGGAAAATCAGCATGGCAAGATATAGACAATCCAGGAGGCTCTTGGAATGCCTTGAGAATAACTTCCTAAGCCAGGTAATAGACAGCCCCACTAGAGGAGACGCGATACTGGACCTGATGGTCACCAACACAAGTGAGCTAATTGGTGATGTAAAGATTGGAGGCAGCCTGGGCTGCAGTGATCATGAACTGGTGGAGTTCACAGCCCGGAGGGATATGGGTCCGGGGAAGAGTAAAGTCAGGACCCTGAATTTTAGGAAGGCAAACTTCCAGCTCTTCAAGGAGTTAGTCAATAAGACTCCCTGAGAAACTGCCCTCAGGGACAATGTAGCAGAACAGAGCCGGCAGATCTTTAAGGATGCTTTCCACACAGCGCAAGAGCTCTTGATCCCCAAGTGTAGGAAATCGGAAAAGGAGGGCAAGAAACCAGCATGGCTGAGTTGAGACCTGCTGGTCAAATTAAAGGGCAAGAAGGAAATGCACAGGCAGTGGAAGCAGGGACAGGTATCCTGGGAAGAGTATAGGGATGCTGCCTGGTTGTTTAGGGATGGGGTCAAGAAGGCCAAGATGTGGCTGGAGCTGAACCTGGTGAGGGATGCAAGGAAGAACTTCTACAGGTATGTCAGCCAGAAAAGGAAGGTCAAACAAAGCATACCCCCGTGATGAGCAAGACTGTCAAACTGGTAACAACAGACAAGGAGAAGTCTGAGGTACTCAACAACTTTTTTGCCTCAGTCTTCACTGGCAACCTCTCTCCCCGTAGCTCTCGAGTGGATGGACTGCAAGATCAGGTCTGGGGAAGAAAAGTCGCTTCCACTGTAAGGGAAGATCAGATTCATGACCACCTGAGGAACCTGAACATACAGAAACCCATGGGACCTGACAAGATGCATCCCAGAGTCCTGAGGTAATTGGCTGATGTAGTTGACAAGCCACTCTCCATGATATTTGAGAAGTCATGGCAGTCAGGTGAAGTCACTGAAGACTGGAAAAGGGAAACATTGCAACCATTTTTGAAGAGGATAGAAAGGACATACCCTGGGAATTACCAACCTGTCAGCCTCTCCTCTGTGCCTGGGAAGATCATGGAACAGATCCTCCTACAAGCTATGCTAAAGCACATGGAAGATAAGGAAGTTATCTGAGACAGCCAGCATGGCTTCACCAAGGGCAAGCCCTGTCTGACCAATCTAGTGGCTTTCTACGATGGAGTGACTACATCAGCGGACAGGGGAAAAGCTATGGATATCGTCTATCTGGATTTCTGCAAGGCCTTTGACATGGTCCCCCACAACATCCTTCTCTCTAAATTGGAGAGATATGGATTTGATGGGTGGACTGTTCAGTGGATGAGGAATTGGTTGGATGTACGCATCCAGAGGGTAGTGATCAATAGCTCAAAGTCCAGATGGAGATTTGTGACAACTGGTGTCCCTCAGGAGTCCATGTTTCCACCAGTACTGTTCAATGTCTTCATCAATGACATAGACAGTGGATTGAGTGCACCCTCAGCAAGTTTGCATACAGCACCAAGCTGAGTGATGCAGTTGACACATCTGAGGGATGGGATGCCATCCAGAAGGAACTGGATAAGCTTGAGAAGTGGGCCTGTGTGAACCTCATGAGGTTCAACAAGTCCAAGTGTAGGGTCCTGCACCTGGGTTGGGGCAACCTCCAGTATCAATACAGGCTGGGGAATGAAGAGATTGAGAGCATCCCTGCTGAGGAGGACTTGGGGGTACTGGTGGATGAAAAGCTGGACATGAGCCAGCATTGTGTGCTTGCAGCACAGAAAGCCAACTGTATCCTGGGCTACATCAAAAGAAGCATGGCCAGCAGGTTGAGGGAGGTGATTCTGCCCCTCTGCTCTGGTGAGACCCCACCTGGAGTACTGCGTCCAGTTCTGGAGCCCTCAGCACAGGAAAGACGTGGACCTGTTGGAGTGGGTCCAGAGGAGGGCCACAAAGGTGATCAGAGGGATGGAGCACCTCTCCTTCGAGGACAGGCTGAGAGACTTTGGATTGTTCAGCCTGGAGAAGAGAAGGCTCCAGGGTGATCTTATTGTGGCCTTTCAGTGTTTAAGGGGGGGTCTACAGGAAAGATGGGGACAAAATTTTAGCAGGGATTGTTGCGACAGGACAAGGGGTAATGGCTTTAAACTAAAGGAGGGAAGATTTAGACTAGATATAAAGAAGACTTTACAATGAGGGTGGTGAAACAGTGGGACAGGTTGCCCAGAGAGGTGGTAGATGTGCCACCCCTGGAAGTGTTGAAGGTCAGGTTGGATGGGGCTCTGAGCAACCTGATGTAGTTGAAGATGTCCCTGCTTATTGCAGGGGAGGTTGGACTACATGACCTTTAAAGGTTCCTTCCAACCCAAACTATTCTACAATTCTGTGTTCCACATGCTTTCTACAAGAGAGAGAGGAGCTGAACGTGGGAAATCCTGTACTATGCAGGATGTTGAGCAACTCTAGCGCTGGCTGATAAGGTCTTGGAGACCAGAGACTGGGCTGTTGTCTGAGGATGGTATTTTTTCAAATTATTTAACAATTTGCCTTTCTATGAGGCTTTCTGATGAAAGTGATTATGTTCTCCTATAGAATATATATATTCAGAAATAGATTAGAAATTAAACCTTCATCTTGTTGAACACTTCTAAGCTATTACCACTGACTTTATTTTTGCTGAACAAGGGTTTATTATTTTACAAAGGCAAATATGAACAATTTATATTCGCAGAATTTACTGAAGACAGTATATTTGACATGGGAAAGAACAATAGTGCTATTAGCCTGTAATATGACAAGAGGGAAGAAAATCCTGGAGAAATAATAGAGCAGTATCAAAGACGGTAGTTGGAACCTGGAGGCATGGGGTAACTGGAAGAGAAGATCTAATTCCACATACTGTGGTTTCAATATGTTTGAAACTTTCTACAGAGGATGTAGAAGAACCAATCAACAGCATACATGGTGGTATCCAGGTTTATGTGTTTTAAACTTTCTGTCAATAAGCAAGATTTGGTTTTGAAGTAGCTAGTGAAATACAGAATGCCAAAAGTATTCTGAGTATAGTATTCAGTGGCTTCACAAGGAGTCATAAAATTGTCAAGAGCTGATTACTGTTCCTTCCCCTTTTCTCTTTTCTGTCTTGGACTTGAACTTTTCATCATTATCCTGTCCCTATGTATGGCTTAATTTTATTTTATAAGTTTGGAAATATGAAACACAAGTGATCCTCGTTATATATTTTTATACATATATATTTTCCTGAAGGCAAGAATGGACACTTTCTTCATTTTGGACCTTTGTAGTAGTGCTTGTGTATGAGAAAAATAGACTAAGATGTAAAGAAGTTATCCCATTGACTTTAAAACATCAGTGTGATCAACTGGTCTTTTCCAAAATTATGAATCTCAGCATATAATTACCATATCTTAAAAGAATGAAGTAAAACTATATATACATGATATAACTATCTACATAAATGAAATACTTGGATTTATTATTAATTTTTTTCACTTATATCTCATAGGATATGCCTTAAATAATTTTAAGACTTTATTTATCTGATTAAGTCTGCAAGCTGTTTTTAACAAAGAAAAATTCAAACACAGAAAAAGATATCTTACATTATCTGAGGACTGTAGGAACGGTGGGGTTTAAGAATAATCTCGTATTCTGTGAGACAGAAAAACTGGAAATAGGAATGTTAATTAGATTGCTGTTTTTTCCCGTTTCCCATATTTTGGTCCCCAAACAATTTCCTGCCCCAGGCTTTTTCCATAGCCATTCTTATCGTTTTTGCAGTCTGGAACTAGCTTCAGATTTTTGCCTTAGCCATATTACCTGCTTAAATCTACATTTCTATTGGATTAGGCTCCCTTGAAATGTTTTTCTGCTTCTGTGGTACTTCAGTGAGAAATACATCAAGATTGCATTAGTTAATATGTTTTATTCTTCAGCACTTTGCTTCCAGTTTTCTGTTCAAGGGTTTGCAGACCTTAACTGTAGTGACCCACTGTTTCCTCACGGTTTGGCTTTCATTGGTTTGTGATATAATTCTGCTTACTCGGCGGAGTATCTTACAAAAGAAGGGTGGCAAAAATGAGCCTACATATACCTGGCCAGTTAAACACTGGTCATAATAAGACAGCTGTGTAATGATTATACTTACTGCTTTTAATCTGAAACTGTATTAATCCCCTAAACCTTTAATAAAACTACTTAGTGCCTTAGTTGGGTAGGTTGTTTTTTTTTTTTTTTTATTATTTATTTTTTTGCAATCCTACCAGAAGGTTGCCTTCCTTACCAAACTGCTGACGTTCCCAGTAGCTGCTGGGTATCACGCTGCTCGTTGCCTGCATACGGCTGCCTGCATCATCTGGGCATCTTGCTACAAGAGAGAAACCAGTGACATCTCACCTCAAAGTCTCTTTAGCAGAGGCAGAACGAAGGGGCATGGTGGTGACTACCTGACACCACAGCAGACCTAGACAGTCATATTCTCCTGGTGGTATTTTTTCCAGCTTAACGTAAATCAGTCATGCATAGGAATCAGCCCCATACACATGAGCCTCCCCCCCCCAACCAGGAAGCGTAAAATACTCAGAGGTGGCTTAAACTTTGTATTTTACATAAACGTTAATCTGCCCGTGACCTTAGAGTGCACTGGTTACGGTTTGGCTGGGTGACAGGATCTGTATTCCAGAGAAACAGAGCAATTCTGCGGAGGAATTGGGAATAGTTTTGAAAGTCTTGTTCGCTGTAGATGAGATTGTTAAATTCGTTATACAGGAATGAGTAATTTTTTTAGATAAGTGTTTTAGGTCTCCCAAGTGATTTGCATGTATAATCAAATGAAAAGACCTCTGAAATATTGAAACTGTAGATGAGAAAAGTGAAATTCTATTAAGAAAGAAAGAACCTCCGCATTTATAGCGCATTCAGAGAACATATCAGAGTATAAATTTAATGCAATGCAGCAATGCTCATCTTACTTTAAAGGTAATTATATAGAAAAAAGGGCATTTAAAATGTATAAGTAAAGGCTTTTTTGCACTCATACAGCATATAATTAACAAAGTTCTTTAAACCTATTCATAAAAGAAAGTAATAAACCACTTGTAAATAATGGCAGTCTCATATTCTTTACAGCTAAATGTCAATAATCTGAATGTCTTTTTTATAGTCAGTTATAAAACTACATTTTTGACATATTAAGTAGAAGCAGGTATTACTAGTGTGGCATTTCAATTTTCTAGAGATTTAGACACATTCATATAAAAAGGATGCAAAATGAAGAACTGTAGCTATAGAAAACTGGAATGCCTGTAAATTAAATTAATACTCTACCTGCAAAACACAAAGCGATAACAGAAAACTGAAGTTGCAGAACATTTCATAGCAAAATTAAAAGGTGTAGGTGTTGAGACCTTAAAATACTGAACTGTAGGTGCAGAACAAGAGAACTACAAAGGAAAGTACCAAAGCTTGTAGTATCATACAGATCAATTAATACTTTGTTTTGCAGCAATTACTGAATCCTCACAAGATTCATTTGAAAAACAAATTCAGCTTTCTTCAGCGCTCATTCTTTTAGTAGTGAACACTTCTCAGAAAAAAAACGAGAAAGAGGTAGATAGGGAGAGATTAAAGAACGTATAAAATAATGAAGGAAAAGAGTATAGATCAGAAGTGATTTTGAACCTCTTTTTGGTTTGATTTGATTATGTTTTTCTTCCTCACCTCACTCTTGGAGAGCCTGTATCGCACAGCAGACCCCTGTTCTGACAAATGCCATCTTGAATAGCCAAAGTGCAGGAAGTTTCCGATATATTTTTCTGTTTGACCTTGCCCTTGAGCTTGTGGGTACCCGAGTAGGGGTATACAGCTGGCTATGCCAAGAGAATTACTAGGTGCCAGGTCCCACCAAAGCACCAGAGAGACTGGCCTAGATTGAAGGTTGCAGACCTGGAATAAGCTCAGATTAAATGAGGGCTGGGTTTTGTTTTGTTTTGTTTTGTTTTGTTTTGTTTTTTCTTTCCCCCCTCTGATCTGACTGCATATGTTTAAATTTCAATGTTTAGGAACATCTAAGATTCCTTCCATGTCTACTACTGCCCATTGAAAGACATGGCGCTTCGCCAGTTTATAGCAAGAAGTGAGAAAAAAATCAATACTTCCCTGAAATCAAGCTTCAGTTGCCGTTGCTGCAATTCAGAGACTGCACCTTAAGAGCCACAGTTAATGTTGCACCAAACCTTACACTTTCACACTGGTTAGTTTTCCACAAAATAGGCTGAATATGCAAATTCTTATTGGAATGATTCAAAATCTTAAAAAAAAATATCTTGATGATTGTATATTAAAAATCTAAATGTGATGCCTGCATGAAAGAAATGTTTAATGTCAAAGAATATATTATCATAGGTAAAGTTTTCCAAAAGACTTATTTCCCTGTTAGAACCACCGAAATTTCTTCTTCACATTTTTAGCTGAAAGGTAATTATGTCTGAGCAGTCTTCTATATTCTATTTAAGATATTGTATAGATAGGTACAATACTTTGTATAGACAGATACATTTATATCTACATATAAATATATGTATAAATACATATAAATATCTACATATATATATAGCTATATCTATGTATCTATCTATATACATGTATATACATATATACACACGCATGCATATTTTTCAAGGTATGTTGAAACAAAGTGATTGAAATAGCTAAACAAGATTTTTTGCTCTTTGGTTTTATTTTACGATGCAAGAAATCACCATTGGTTCTTGTATCAACATTAACAGTCACTTTTGAAAGGCAAAGGGCAAATTCCCTTTACTGTTGCCGATTTTCCAAGAGTTGAACTGGAAGCAGATGAGATCAGATCAGAACGCCACTTCCAGGTGCTCCTCTCTCTTTCTTGGCTATGAAGGAAGACTAGGTTAAGTGAAGCTATGTCCAAACTGTAGATGGACAGTGTGAGAGGTCCCAAGGTCTCGATCTTTTCACTTGTTCAGTTTGCTGCCCTGGCTGGATGCAACCACGTTTCCCTCCTGCCTGCATGTTCACGTTTCCTTTCCAGGCAAGTCCAGGAGCGAGGGGAACAATGGTGAAGCCTGGGGTGCTTCCCGCAGCACAGGCTGCTGGTGCAACCATGTCTGACAGTTTAGACTCAGCCTAAATTCCTCTTAGGAACCTCACTTAGGGTCTTCAAATTAGATGGAATAAAAATAAAGAAATTCAGGCTTTCATCTTTTAACGCAGGAATTAAAGTAGCATTTGATGTTATGTTGGGTTCATACTGGGTTGTTCCAGCTACTTCTTTCCTGTATGCACCTCAAGAGAGTCTTCCACATGCATGATATCCATCCTAAGATGAGAGAAGTCACTCACTTCTCTTCCTGTACGTAGTTTCAATTCACAATATTGCTCCTTCAGATCAGCCAATGTGTCATCGCCTGTGCTGAGAAGGGTGGAAAATGAGCAGTCAGGCAGCAACAGTGGACTGGCAAGAAATTTAAGGAAACATCGAACTGAGGTTTTTGAAACTTAGAATTCTGGATCAATATGGAATCAGCACTAGAAAATCCCTCCCTGTGGCAAAATCTGCTGGTACATCTGATCCCTCTTTTTACTTCATTTCCATGATGGAATGAAGACAACCGAAACAAATGAACAAGTTTCATTTTGATGCCAAAGTAGCATCACTGCAATGTGGGGAGGATCTGAAAAAGCAGAAATCTGGTTTGTCGTGAGGAGATTCAGACTTCTCCAACACTCAGCTTGATGAGACTTTTGAGCTGAAGTTCTCCTGTGCTTCCTAGTGACGAGAAACTAGACAATAACAAGTCAGGAGACTGAAGGCGTAAGTGCTAGGAGAATATAAAGAATATGCAAACTAAATGCATTTTTGATTAATATCTGAAATTGTAGGTTAAAGAATACCTACGTGATGAAGTTGTTCCTATTTTTTTGTCTCATCTGTTTGTTTTCTTTTTTTAACTAAAGCCATCAAACATATTTGGAATTGTTGTAATAATTAGTGATCATGCAGCAAAAGTGCATACCTACTTCAAAGACATCACTACTGCTTTCTGAATTTAAACATGATGGTGTGATATGGGATTATTGAACTGGTAACCCAATGATCATTTCTCTTTCTTTCTTCCATTCCAAATAGTAATTTATTCATGGGATGGGAATCTTTGTCTTCTTTCTAAATTCAAACCTTGACACTGTGAAGCAAGCTGCTATGTTGATATTCATGATTTGGGAATTGAAAGCTGTTTGCTTTTTCAATCTCCTAAAATTGAATTTAACATTTTATTGAATGTACCATAGTCATTCCCTCATTTGTGCAGTGAACAAACATGAAGCAAAAATGACATAGACAATTTTAGGTCCAAAGGCCGAAGGATGCATGTGCACGAGTAAAACAGGGAATAAAAGAAGTCTGAGTCATTTAAACCATAGAAATTTCATCAAACATTTCTCTGCTATAAAAGAAACATAACTCTTCTTACATTAAGGCTAATTCCCTAGTGCGACTCCGTAAATCTTGTTCTTTTCACTTTACTTGGATGTAAAACTACTTAAGAAAGTAACTTACCACTTCACTGTTGTGCAGCATGACACTGTTTCTACTAAAATCACCATTTCGGTAACTTGTTCCAGGAGAAATCCAATGAGCTAAACATCTTGAGTTACTCATTTTTACCCCTTCACCACTATGACAAACGTTTCTTGAACCTTGCTTAAAATTTCTTTCTCATCCTTGCAGGGCACCTGGAAGCTTATCAAGTCCAGGCTATTTTGAGCTTTGAGTGGGTGGGAGGTAGTAAAATGAGGATTGGATTCTCATGGTTGATGGATTATTGCGATGGTAAGGAAGACCCAGCTAATTACAGCATAACCACTGGCCTGAGCAGATGTGAAAAGGCAGGTGCAGTTTTATCAGCTGAAGTATTAGCAGCAGCAGCATAGATGTAACCGTGCTGTTTATAGAAAGAGACTTGTTTAAATACAGGGAAGGGACTCCAGCAGGATTAAAGAGATTGAATAAGCGTTGGACAGTAAAGGGTAAAATAAAACAATAGAGTGTACTTGTCAATAAGAAAACTGCGCAGTGACTTTTAGTGTGAATAACTTCACAGATTGAAGTGAAATCTGAGAAAGGAACGGCAAAATCCGTGATTAGAAGCTGAAGTTAGACAAATTGAATTCAGAAAGGAGAAGATATATTTAACAGGAAGGATGATTCATGCAAATTGTTGCAGGGAGTCGTCTAATTACAAAAGTAATTACCTCAATGCAAATGTACCTTTATTGGGCTGTGAGGTACAAAAGCACATCGAGTGTCCTATTGGTCTTCTTTGACCTTAAACTCTGCTGATATATTACGAAATATAACAGACATCTTTGCTGTTCTTTTCAATTCCCTTATCTGAGCGTTCATGGGGGGGCTGTTAAAATATGGAATAGATTCTTATTCTAGTTATTTTTCTGAAAGTTTCAGGACTGGAAAAGTTCTACCAGTAGATATGATAGCTCATCTTCAGGCCTCAGAACAGGTGCTCTGCCAAGATCAAAAGCACAGGCGCCACTACTTGCTGCTGTTGCAGAGTCTGCAAACTCAGGGAGACTTCTACAGTTTTGCTTAGCTTTATGTGAAAAAATAAGGGCAAGATACCTGTATAAAGTACAGTAAGTTATTACAGATGCTGATTTAATGCCAATACGTAGACTTAAACTAACCAAAGCAATTAGGTATATCAGTCAAAAGTGTGTCTGATCAGCCAGAAGTGCAAGCGCGGCCGAAAATATGCCTCCGCAGGAGATACACAAGGCTTTTTAGAAGAACGGTGGCTAAGACAGTAATTGCAGAAAGGATTCCTGCTTACTGTTTGAAAAATAGCAGGCTTATTTTTACAAAATCTGAAATGAAGGACTAAGTCTAGTATAAAAGTTCATATCTTAGAAAAGAGGAAGGCTGAAGCAGGCAGTGTTTTTTTGGGGAAGGGATGCTGTCGTAGAGGCACGCCAAGAAAGAAGGAAACTGTCTTTCCTTAACAGTTGTAGGCAGAATTTGTACCGGAGCCATGATACTAAGGCTGAATCACTAGAGGATGTGTTTAAAACAGCTTGGTCTATTCAAGTTTTAGAAGAGCTGATGAACTGCAGTTTCACTAGGGAGACAAAAAAGGAAAAAAAAAAAAAAAACAACCAGAAAAAGCCTAAAACTATAGCAAGGCTGGGGCAAGAGGCCCATATGCTGACTTTCTGAGTAGCCGTTTATGTGATAGTAAAGGTAAGAAGGTTTTCCCACTTATTTTTTGCTACTCTTTTCATTACGTGTGCGTGTGGAAAGAAGGCAGGATGGTATTAAACCGACATCCTGCCCCAACTGCCAGAATGTCTTGTTATGGCTTCAAAGTCTAGATTCACACAGCAGAAGGCACTGTCTGCTTTACTCACTTGCACACTAGTAAGGGCTCTCATACAGCCTGTGGGAAACCTGGGCTCAAATCCCTCTTCTGCTGTTGGAAGACTAGAAAATGTAAGTCTTTTTCATTTCGTTGGTAAGAAGAAACTCAATTGCCAGACTGTAGGGTATTTTGAATTTGAGAACTTCTCAGTCTCTTCTGTTAGTTCTTTTTCATTTCACATGTCATACTTAAATGTTCTTTGAGTTAGAACAAAAATAGCTCTCTAGTGCCTCGAACACCTGCCTGGAAGAAGGAGGACCTGAGTTTTTTGGTCCTGTTTGACTTAATGATAGACACAAACAGCGTCTGTGTCAACTTGCTGGCACTCCTCGGTGCGTGAGCCACGGCGCTGCTCTCACCAGGCTGTCTCACTGATGTTCCCAAAGGAGGAACTTGTTGATGACACACAAGGGTGAAACCTCTTGATGGGATTCAAACTGCAGCTCTGGCCAAAGACAATTGCTGGTAAACTTTCTTTTGCCTGTGTGGACCACACTTTGGGCTTTGGTTTGCAGGCGCCAGCTGTGCTCACTAGCTTCCCCGCTCCTGCACGTCTGTCTTGTTGTCCGTTCTTTCTCCAGTCTGACTCATAATCTCTATATTTGACTGGGTTTTCTTGTATTAAATTCCATCTTCATTTGATCCTGCCTATGTTATTCAGTCTTCCTCAGAATGACCTGGCTTTGTTTCTGACTGTGATTGCTATTTGCAGTACAAGTCTCCAGGAAACCAGCAGGCTCGAAAATTCCCATTGCTATTTTTGATGTACAAATCCCACATGTTGATGGAAAGATCATGGGGTAATTGCAAAGACAATATCTCCAAGCTATTGAGGTCTGTTTTATATGATTTTTTTTAAGTAGTTAACAATTCCTAGGATGTAAAAAAGTTTATTATGAAAATTTTGAACAACTATATCGTTCTAATAAACTATTCCTGTTTCATCTTCCCTTTTATGCAGATATCAAATTGCAGATCTTTGTCAGAAATGAGTTATCTCAGCAGGGTGCAGAACAATAATTATTCATGCCAAGGCTGCGGTGATAGACATTACTCATAACGACTCAAATTAATCATAAGGCATATGATTGATGATGAGTACATCAAATTGTGTGGTGTGGACGCATGAGGACTGTGGATATTGTTAAACATGTCTTTGATCCAAAATCAGAGGTGATTTTTTTGAGAGAGCTCAAATCATCTGGCTATTTTATTTAGTCATTAATATGGATCCACATAGCAAATAAAGGCAATCAAAGGCACTTCAGTTGCCACTGGCAACTTTAAAATCTCTGAAAGAAGAGGCTATAAACATTATTGCTTCACCATAGAATATTGTCAACAAAACATGCCAGGCATGGCAACATAACATTGTATGCTTAAGACCCATATATGACTCTTAAGGTCTTATGGGTGGCGTTTCAAGTCAGAGAGAAATTAAAAAAAAAAAACAACAAAAAACCAAAAAACCACTTTAGGATTATTTTGATTGGGCAGAAGAAGGATTTGACTTTTCCACTTTTGAGGATTTTTTTTCCTTAATCACATGCTGTTAGCTGACAATGAAGGGTCGGATAGATGCCTAGGTTTATCTGTCCTTACCGAGGCACTAAGTCTCCTCACGGCCTCCATAGATTTTGAGTTTTCCACAGGATGGAGAATAGAGGCTTCTCACTTAGAACTCTGTTCTTTTTCATGTCCTCTGCACACCCGAGGAGGGTGTGAAAGCAATCTTGGCTCTCACCCCTCAACATGGCAGTGAGCTGAGCTGAGCTGGCAGGGGTGGTAAATAATCTATACTATAGAGCATTTGGAGGTTACTTTCTTTCTGGAGCAAGTAGGCAGCTGAGGCTGAGAAAGGGGTTGGTACTCTCTGAGTCACAGTTTCTCCCCCGGCTTGCTCTGGAGGTGCTGTAACTACTTGCTGTCCCAGACATGGGCAATTGAACACAGACTCAATCTGGCCCTCAATAAAGAAGAAATCACGAGTCTGAGAAAAATTGTTCCATTTCGTGAACCAATTTTCTCATGAGAAGACACAGCACATCTACAGAATTTCTGCAAACAGCATAGAAGACAGATGTATATTATCTGTGATGAGAGGAAATGGCTGAATTGCTTATTGGGAAAAAATTAGTTTCCTTGATGACTCATTATTTCAGAAATTGCCTGTCAAGTTAATAGGCAGACTTTATTATTATTATAGTTTATTTTTTCTATTACAGTAGCACTCAGAGGCTGCAGTCAAAAACTGGGGTCTCACTGTGCTAAGCACCGTGTACAAATAAAATCTTCCAATGGTCTCTGCCCCAAGAAGCTTACTGTTTGGAATCCCAAGATTGCAAAAATTTGGGCCTTTATTTTATTTCAAGTCTATGGGTATTTTAAAATCCCTTCTAGCGCTGCTAATCAATAAAGAGGTTTCAGCAAACAAACCGCTGATAAATTTTGCCTTTTTTTTTTTCTAAAGGAATTTTATTTTATAGGAGAGGAAATAGGTTGAAATGGTAGAACCATTCAAAAAAATCCAAATTTATGTTTGTCCTTAGCAGATGGTGGCATAAGAAAATGCATGATGAACTCTGACGAAGAAGCCTGGACAACTAGTAAAAGTACTGACTATTGTGGATTTGATTAGCTCCAAATCTTCAAGAGATGCTTAAATGGGTAGATTCTAAAGTAACAGTTTTAGGTTGACAAAATTCGCATGGTCAGTATACATATACATAAGCTACCATTTGCCAAATAATGACTTCCTTAACAATAATTATTTTAGCACTATCACATTAAAAACATAGCATTAAACGAAGCCATTCAGTACTGGGACCAGTAGAAAAATGTTTTACCAACTATTAGATCTAGGAAATAAAGAGAATGTAAGTTCTTAAAAGGCTGATATTTTAATAGATGCTGAATAATAAGCAAATCATTAGGTACTGTGTCATGATGCCTTTACAGCTTTGCCTGTATTTTTAGTAGTAACTGTATCTCCATAACTCCCACCTCCATATCTTGTCCATTATTTTTTCTTACTTAATTTGGCAACTCTAATTGATGATAATTTCAGAGTCACTGTATCTTCTTAAAGTAATTCATATCACATTCACCTAGCAGTATGAGCTGCCCACTCTTCGTATTTCAATGGAGGTTTTCAAAGAGAACGCTTTGTTAGGAGTGTATTCACCACTTATTTTAGTGTGCTCAAAAATTACCTTGATAGTCTATAAAAATAACAGTACACCGATTTCAAAACAGTCTATTTGATTCTATTTTCAGAAGTGGAACCACACTTACTTGCCTCAGGCCTGACTTTGACATTGCCTTTTGATATTCGTCTAATTTATATATATATGATGTTGGGTAATTTATTTCTTAAAAATGTAGATTTCAAAATCACAGAGGCAGAAGTTATTCAATATTTTTTCCTGGAATGTAAAAGTGTGAGGTTTTTAAAGCAAAGGTTAAGAGCTGCTTTTACATCTACTTTATATTCCTGTATAGTACACCACCAAAGCTTCTTTTGTGGCATTTCCCTACGTGCAAATGAGGAAAAGCTTAAAAGTCTGGTGATTTAGACTTTTCTGTTCTAGATTTCAATTGAACTTTTCATTAATATTCCAACTCTAGAGTATCATTTTCTCTCGGTGTTACCTGAAGGCTATTGTTCCTTCCAGTCAATTGCACTGTATTATTTTTTTCAATTGGCTTTTCTTAGTGAAGTGTGGTTTATTTACAGAATGAACTGCCCTGTCCCATAAAATTCATTGCAATCCAACATAGTGTGCATCACCAGTGGAATGCAACAGATTTCAGGTAAAGGTGAGAATGGAACCTCACAACTTTTTAAGCATTTCATCCCAGTGTCTTCAATGCCTGAACATTTTCTCCAGGTGTATCTTTTTTATAAGCAGAGCAATGAAAATGCTCATGAATCTGTTCAGAAACTAAGATTAGTTCTGGGCCATAGTATTGCTCCAGCGTTTATTAGCTGCACATTTTTTTTGTTACGTTAAAACGTCAAGGTATGGTGAGTGGCCTTATTCCTTGATGCCTGAGGGGCAATTATATAATTTTGATATGACTTTTAGAAAATGATTTTCCCGGATTTCTTCCAGTAATGGTATCTCCCCTCCCAAGTATTATTGACTGTCTTTCTATCTGTACTTCTCAATTAGTTTTAGAAGAATGTCATTGTGTACCCCGAGTCTGGGAACTGAAGTAATCAAGTAATATTCAGAATCACTGGGCCATGTAATATGATTATGAATGTTTACCTTGTAAATCTGCTGTAGAGGAGAATCAAAGCAGTGGGAAGGACACACGGAGAAAAATTCCAAAATGAACTCTCAGAAGTTTATCCCTCTGAAATTAATATTCCGTACTGCAAACCACCTTTGCAGTTACAAAGATTAAAAATAACAACCCTTTTGTGCTTTACAGTAAAGCTTCTCTTTAACTTAATAGATCACGTAGTAATTCTTCTATCCTCACTTGATATCGTCCGCTCAAGCTTGCTCAAAGCTGTCATACTAGATGTGAGGCTACCATGGGAGAACGAATCAAAGAATTTTGGAAGAAATTTTTTGGTTAAATATTTTTGGGCAGGTGGATATTGGTGATGCAATCGGTTCTTTGAAGCGCAGAGGTTGCCTGATGCTGTACAGCAGTAGCCGAAGAATGTTGGATTAATTGGTGCCTTGTTTGTGCTCACAGTGGCTCTGTAAGAGAGAAAGACTAGGGATAAATTGGAAAAGAATTAAAAATGAGCCTTTGGAGACAATGAGAAACAGAAAGAAACTAAGGATCTCAGAAAAGCCATAGGCTACTTAAGGATTGGGTTGAGATGAAGAGTTTGAGAATATGGGATTCTGGTGAAACAAAGCATCTTCAGATATACAAGTGCCTAAATTTCTTCTGAAGATTAACCTGAATGCATGATAAGTAGTGTATCTGCTGGGAGGTCATTTCAGATCTTAAAAATACCTTGAAATGAGCAGAGTTTTTTAATGAAAAATTGTGTGCGTATGGTTAATACCAAGAACACTAGGCTGAGCAGAAGCGATTAGAGTTTACAGGCTACGAGTTCCCATATCTAGTGATATCAGTGATGATTCAGTCACCCTCTTACACAAACACAATTTAAGAGGTTCTATTTTTGTCCACAGAACCTGATGGTGTTCTTATAGGGTGGCTATGATTTAAGAGAGTACATGTCTCTCCATCAGCAAGTGAAGGCAAAGTGGGTGGGAGAGAGGAGGAAAGGGAAGGGAAGGGAAGGGAAGGGAAGGGAAGGGAAGGGAAGGGAAGGGAAGGGAAGGGAAGGGAAGGGAAGGGAAGGGAAGGGAAGGGAAGGGAAGGGAAGGGAAGGGAAGGGAAGGGAAGGGAAGGGAAGGGAAGGGAAGGGAAGGGAAGGGAAGGGAAGGGAAGGGAAGGGAAGGGAAGGGAAGGGAAGGGAAGGGAAGGGAAGGGAAGGGAAGGGAAGGGAAGGGAAGGGAAGGGAAGGGAGAAGGAATCATGGTTCTGTGATGAGAGCACAAATCTGTAACTTCTGGGACTGTTCCTGGCATGCTGCACAATGCACTAAGATTTGCCAAATTTACCAGTCTGACCCTACCCCACTCCTACCCCAAAACTTATAATATTCATACCCGGGATATATACTCCACTGAGTTCCCTGGTTACAGTTTCTGGCTAGTTACATGGTCCGAAAGTGCCAGGAAAGCTGGGTGTTACCTGAAATTTCACATATAGTAGAAAAAAATACTCCCAAAATGTGCAGCATCTGTTGTGACCCATGCATAACTGGTTCAGCTTGCACTGCAGTCCCTCATGAGAAATACCCTGTAACCTCTACAGTCTGGACCAAGCCTAGATGCCTGGCAAGTCTAAATACAGTTAATCTTTCTGTGGTTGTCGAGAAAAAGTCTTACAGACATTTCTTTCCATTAAAGCCCTGATGACTTACAAATGCTCTGTTTGCTCCAAGATTGCCTCTTCCTCCTTGGGAAGAGATAGTGCAGCTGAATACAGCTCAGCCTTCATTTGTTTGGAATCACTTCATGCTTTTCTCCTCTGCTGGCTGATTTCTTAATGCCTGCAAATATCATTCTCTCATGGAGGCCTCATTAATAACAATTTCTCTTTTCTTTATTTTCCGCAGGCACATACCAGCTCAGGAAGAGTGGTTTCCAGTGGGAGGTAACCTTTGCCCTTCAGTAGTCTAAGGTTTCCATTGCTGACTTCTTTTTTTCACCAATCACTACTTTTCCTTTCCATGTCTTCTATGAACTGTCTTGATTGCTATTAAATATAACACATTAGAATATGCTGAACCTGACATACGATTAAGGGATGCCATTGTAAATTATTACCTTTTACAAATTGTTAAAGGAGTGAATGTGGAATCATAATGATCACCAAAAAATCAAGGGAACTGTCTTACACAATAGCTATTGTTATAGAATTTATTGGGCAAATCTAAATTTTCGGTTTATTTGGGTCCGAATTTTTTGGCTTATTTTACAGTTGCATAGGTAAAAGGAAGTCATCAGGATAGAGAGGCTAGATCACCCAGGGAAAGCGTGGGTGCCTGGACATATAACCAAAATTTTGAATAGAGGTTTCAATGAAAAAAAATTGATATATCATGTATGCCTAGCATTAGGTAAAAGTGAAATAGGTGGAAAAGCAAAATTGCCAGACTTTTAAAAGGTTGACTAAATGTGAGTGTCTGAGTCTCGCTAATCATGCAGCAATAAGACAACCTAAAAACCCCACATACATTTACCAGAAATGCTAAGATATTGTTAACACTGTATAAACAGCTGACTGATCCTTCTTGATCATCTCATAAAAAGCCCAAATATTATATCTTTCCATTATTAGATCTCCTGCCTAGGCATCTCTGCAGCTAGTTATATGCCTAGGTTTTATCACCACATTTGTTCATTGGGAGATATTGGGGTTTCAGTTCTCTTTTTTTTTTTGAACGTTAATTACTATAGAGAAGGGCTGATTGATTTTAAATTTACACTTGATGTTTTAACTCCTCTAATAATATAAGGCCTTGTTGAATTCTAGGTGATTTTTCTGTATCATGTTCTTCAGCGTTTTTATCTTTAGTTAGGTACCATTAACCTTCCAGTGATGTCATCTCTGTGTTTTAGACTGGCAAAAGATTGTCTTCTGCTTTCTATCTCTGCTCTGTGCATTAATATTTTTCTCATTTATCTCCTTACATTTAAACAGCACTGGTAACGTTTCTCTTTATTAATGCATTTTTTAGAATAGTCACTCTGTAATTCCCTTTTTATGATCTCAATATTGTTAATTTGGACTTGCATTTCAAATCAGAAGCCTGATTCAAACCTGAGGGCTGCAACTTTTGTTGTAATCATACATAACTGTAACGGTAGTTATATAAGATGTACCAAGAACATGAACACAGACTTCATAGCTTATTATCACGGGTTACTCATTGGAATTCTTAGGGGAAAGGTTAAATAGACACAGTTTTCACAGTTACGTGGAGACTTATTTTCTCCCCTGCTAAAAGCCCCGTGGGATGCCTACCACTGTCCTCGGAACCGGGTGATTTTCTTATCACTGAGATCCTTTGGCCTTCTACTGACTTTTTCAACTCTCAGATGTGGCCACTGTGTTTAATATTTTTACTCTATCGAGATATTGGACACATTATTCAGCAGTTGAAGGCTATCATAACATAATAGCTTTAACCGTATACTTTGGGTTTCTTCACATTCAGTCTGTTCCCTCCACCACGTCAGTTATCTCAAAATCCAGTTTACTTTCCTATGTAGAAGCATGAAGTCAAACTGAAGGATATCATATTTGCCTTAGAAAATATTGGACCACAGAAAATACCCTGTATCCCTTTGACTGATTTATTTAAATTACTAATATTTAGTTTTCTAAGATCATTATTACAGAATTGGATGCAAGGGAGCTCAGTACCCGTCTGTTCCCTGTCCCGCAACAGTGTGGTGAAATAAATTGTTTCCACTGCAGACCAGTACAACGCCCAGTTCTACTGATATGCACAGTGATATATTCCCTCCCTTCTGCTCATCTGCCTTTTTGGTTTTACCATTCTTATGGATTTCTTAAGCATCTACAGCATGACCAACTGCAATTAGATCTTCACCCTCCAAGTGACTCAATCCTTCTGTCATACAGCTTGCCTATTGATATAACATCTGCTATACAGAACAGTTACATCCTATATTTAGTAGGTTTAAACCACTGTGATACAGAAATCTCTTCATTTCAACTGCAGCAAGCTGGGGAGTCAAATCCCATTTCTGTGCAACTTCCTTATACTCTGCCTGTTAAGGAATTTCTGGTTATCTGGAATGACCCTCGAGTTCCTGAGCGCTTGAGCAACCAAAGTTCAGACTAAGGTTTGGTTTAGGTCCAGTTAAACTAAGTCTCAGTTAATTCTGCTGATTTCATGTTTGTGACACCATGATTCCAAGACCCCCAATGCTGATGGAAAAACTAACGCACTTATCCCTTTCATCTTACTGACTATGCCAAGAAATTCCGCATGAAACAAAGAAATACCCCACTGGAACTGCAAATAGCGGCTACAGACTCCAACATCTAGAACAACACATTCTGTACTCTTTGGACCACCGTTTGCCGTTCTGCTTTTTTTCTCAGCTCGGGGCAAAGACACTGAATCATAGGGTGTCTGGGGTTACTGAAATTCTAGCTGAGCCTCTTGCCCAGTTTGAACCTTAATTCATTGGATTCTTAAAGAAAGGGCCAAGCAGCAGGGCCCCAAGGATCCAGTCCAATCCAACAGTCAAATAGCATGTGCTTCGTTTTTCCCTGCATTTATTTTTTTTTTTTTTTCCAAAAGGATTTACTGGTTTTGAAAGTATATCTTGCCTTAACCTTTAGCGTACGCTCCTTTCTTTTTTATCAGAATTGCTTCTTGCTTTGAACGTCATTTTATTTGTAATTTCTAAATAGCAAAGACCAGGAACAGAAAATGCCCTAGTCCAAGACCTAGCCTTAAAATCAGATTCAAGACAAAACAAAAATAAGAAGTGCAGTGACAGAGAAATTTTAGTTCAAAATCTTTCATGTTTTGTGCATCACAAGCTTTCTTAATTTCTCTTATTTACTTGCGGGCACACGGTACACAGAATCACCTGTGCCAACGATTAGAATTCAGATTACAGAAAAGGGAACAAACACCCACCCTCATTAGTCCAACACTGCTATCGCTCACACAGAGAGGGTCAGTTCTGGGAGCAAAGTTAAAAAAACTTTCTTGTGGTCTTAGGCATACACTGGGTAATGAAGCCACAGCAACACGATTGCTGGGTCTCGGAGATCTCCCTTTCTCTCTCTCTCAAGAGAAAAATATCATCTTTTCATTACAGCTAAAAATTAGAGCTATCTAGTAAGCTGGTGCTACAGACTCTCATGCCATAGATTTTAAAAGCGTAGTTAAGCCCTGATGCTTTTTGCTTAAGCCTGGGAAATTCTTTTTCTTGCACTGGTATTTATCTCATCCCTATCAGTTTTAGGCTGACATTGTTTAAAGCTGTACTACTGACGATTTACAACAGCGTTACAAAAGGGAGAGTTAGGTCTGTTTAGTTTCAGAGAGATTTCTCATCCCTTCTCGGAACAAAACTCTTATACACGTAGTAACGCATAATTTTGATTAATTTAATAAAACGGGCAAGATCCTTATTAGCTGGTGTAGCTCCTTTGGAGTCAATAAAAGTAGATCATAATTTGATGCCACTTGGTCTAGCTCCACTTCCAGCAATAGACACGTCCTTGTTTATGGCAGCTGAGAATTTAGCCCAGTGTTCTGGCACAAACAAATACTATTATTTTGTAACTGGTTTTATTTTTAGGTTGTTGTTCAGTCTCTTGTAGGTTGCTCAAAAGTTTCTACCTATTTAATCTATCTGCTTTGCTTGCTGTGAGTCTGTTCCTCAAAAAATGTCTAAGGCAGGGCAGCAGCCCACACATAAGCACAAGCGAGACAGAAGGAGAAGGAGTGAAAACAAGAAGTCAGTGGAGCAGTGCCAAGTTTCACTAGTTGAGGATCTGCTCAGAAATATTTTCAGTGCTTCTTTCAGTCTTGCTAATGCTGGTGTGTAGCTTGAGTCTTTGGTTTGAGTCCTTTGGGAAATACGCTAGCAATAAGAATAGAAAAGCAATTTAGGTGGCATCTTTGATCATCATTGCTGTCAATCAACCCAGGGCTTGGCATTAACATATGCTCTTCAGAGGAAAAACTAATCTACTCCATTTGGTAACATATTAAAATCGTTAATATTACAAAAATGAGACTGAAAACCTGAACTTTTTTTGTTGGAAGCCTGTAGAGGAGAGGATGAAAAATGTATTTAGTGTTTTTTTTTTTTTTGTTTGGAAAACCATGATTCACTGAAACAAAACTCTACTGATAGGAAAATATTTTTAAAAGCCATTTTTCATTTGCAGCTTCCAGGAATAAGTTGTAATGTTAGTGAAATGCTCTATGTGATTTTTTAAACTAAAATATCATTTTCCAATTTCAAGTGCTGTATTATTTATAATTTTAAACTAAATATAGTAAGAAAATAAAACGAATTGAAATATGAATAAAACAATCAAACACTACAATAGAATTATGCTGAGTTTGTTTTCAGTTCATTGTTTTAAATGTTTTCAGGGCTTTGTCTTTTTTCATCCAAAGCCAGGCTAAGAAATCTTCTCTAAATCTCAATTTTCTTTCAGGAATGGAAGAAATATTTGGTGTCTAGTTCTAATCAGCCCCTTTATAATTTTTAAGGCTGAAAAGGAATCTCTATAGTCAAATGACCTGGATAACAGAGGTTGTAGGCACCAGAATAACAATTAAATTATTTTATAAATGCTTTTTCTGCAATTATATTTTTTTTTAAATATGAGTGATCTATCTACATTAAGCTCTACGGATTCTTAAAAATGTGATTTCTTTCTGATCACAGCTGTGCTGAACAATGCTCTATGTTATGACATATATGACTCAGCCCAACCATGTATAACACGTATATTTCATTGTTTCACTAAGAAGAAAACTGCAACAAAGCCAGTACCGGGTTTAGCTGAGATCCTCTTTTAGTCAGAGGTTCTACAGAAACCTAGTGCCATCAAAAAACCATACTAATCAGAATCTTCATTCAGTATATGTTTTGTAATATGGATGCTTAGTTTATCCACAGAATAGGATTTTTTCAAAATTAAGCATAGCACAGAGAATGAAAAAAGTGACTGTTTTTTTTTTATCACATTTGATAGTTTCACAGTTGGATGAAAATTACCGAAATAGATTATATTTTAAGAGTACTTTTTCTCCTTCAAACTTTAAAAAAAAAAAAAAAAATCCTATGACTATATAGTTTTCAGTCGGAGTCAGTAATCATCAGAACGAATTATTGAGAGAGCGCACCACAATCTGCAGTCTTGAAAGCAAGACGATACACTGGGAAGGTATGCTGTAGGTAGAGAGAAATGTGGGAAGCATGCCGGGCTCCGCTCTGGAGGAATTCCAACAGGGCAGTCAAAGCAGTCTCTTCTGGGTTCAATTCTGAGAAACTGCGAGTCACACTTGATTCCCCCCAAACGACAATTCTTATATCGCACAGTTAGAGACTCTTGTGTTATATTATTTCCATGGCAGAATAAAATTGAAAGTGTTGCATGACACGTACTAAACAGAATGTGTTAAGATGTCTGTCTTAGTTACCCAGAAAAAAATCTGGAGTAACTCAAGAATTTGGCTCATTGATTTTAGACTTTACACTTAGCGAAATGTAAAGGCAAGTGTAACTGAAGAAGTATCAAAGTCACTCGGAGTTAATCTGTTTTAGGTAAACTGATACAATGTTGTTAAATCATGTTTATAAAAAAACACAAAGGGCTCAAGAGAATTGGTAGAGAGAGCTTAAAAACATGCTTTTTTTTTAATGAGTCAGAAGAAGAGCTGTCCTTTCCAAATATTCTGTTACTTCCAACTGCCTAGCTTAGTGCCTACTGACGTGATGCAGAGATTTGGCAGAGCATAAATATTTTTTAAAGCTTACTCATTAACACCTTGGGCCCATCCATCAGCATGATTGACATCAAGAGACAAAGCAATTTTTTTTTTTTTTAATAGGACACAACATGCACGAAAGGCTTTCTGTGGGCTAATGCAGCACACCTGACAGATGTGTGAGTCACTTGACACAATGGGTGGTATTCATGAACACTCTATCACCTTGCAATCTACTCAGTATAGCATTCCTCCTTATTTTCTGAATTCCTCTTTCTTCAAAATAAAAGGAATTTAGGAATAACTGCACAGGATTCAAACCAAAATCATTTATATGCTCCATCCCTGAGATGCTACTAATAACAATGTTCATGACATTATCTGAAATGTTATTAGGAAAATAATAAGGACTTCCTGAACTGTGTCTAAGAGAGAGGCTTCTTGCGTTCTATGCCATGCACTTTGCATTATTGCACCAAATGAATCCAGTAAAGACTAATTGGCATGAGTGAGTAACATAGCAGTGCAATAAAGATAACTTGTCACCTTTTGCTCGTCGCTCAATATTGTCTCCAAATGGTAATAGGTTTCATTATATCCTGCTGCACTTCATGGAGACTCAGCAGACAGAATATGCAAAAGTGAGAGAATCACAGTGGGTTTTAAAGTAACATTACTTTTACGAGGGAGGAAAAGCAACAAAACGCACAAAAGAAAATATCCCTTAGTTGAAGAACAAATCTATGAGAAATAGGCACTATGAATACAGAAACTTTCAAAATTTTCACATTTCTTTTAAGTGATCTGGAAGATTTTTGCCAAATGTTTCAGATGGTCCCTCTGCCTATCTATAGTAAGAAGGGTGGCTGTGTTCTGCGGCTTGCCCTGTGAACTCAGGCTGTGCAAGCCAGCCTGACCCGTACTCATGTTCATCCTGTGCTTCAAGCCCTGCTTCCCATTTTCCATCGTGGGTTTTCTGGATTTCTTGACGCTTGAAACCCCACCTTCATGAATCTTACCTTGATCCAAACAGTGGCATGCTTTCTCTTACTCTGTAGCTCCGAGATGAAGCAGTTCCCTTCTGCGTTGGTTATAAACCCATTTCCTTCTAAGAACCTGGGCATTAGGCATGGGCAGCCGCAGTTTATTTTGAAAGACTGAGCTCTCTTCTGCTGTGGCTGATGAAATCCTGTCTGGAGAATCAATATATGGCTGCCCAGAGCACTCATTTACACTTGCGGCAATTGAGGAATGAGAACGAAGAGCTTATCTGAAAGACTGAAGACCAGAGGACACTGCAAATTATTTAGCTATCAGACTTGCAAAACGCTGTACTGCTGCCTGGTGCCTGCTGTGTTCTCAGAAGCTTCTTGAACTAGAACGGGGATATTGATGAACTGTTTTATCAATCTGCAAAAACAGAAAGCATCCCTGTAGGTGATATGACCCTCAAAGTCCAAGAAAGCTATGGAAATTAGGAATGACATCTGTTGTCACGTAAAAAATAGTCACAATAAAAAAGCATAAGTAGAATGCCATAAAAATGGTGTTTTATTTAGCACAAACAGTTTTCAAGCAGTCAAAGTCAAAAGTGCAGAACAACACTAAAAGAGGCAGAAATATGAAATTACTAAAGCAGTGGAGAAAGTGGAAGACTACAACAATGGTTACAATATTCGAGTCCTCATTTGCCCTCCTGTTCTCCTTTCCCTTTCTAAGTGTCAGTGTAGGTGCAGAGCAACCCAGGCATGGAACGAGGGTAACTGACTAGATCTGCAGGCTCTAACAGCTTTCCAGAAACATTTGAGGAAAAAATGATATTAAGAAGTCTTAATACTAAATCTGGTAGCCAGGGAAGCTTCAACATGTTGAAAGGCACGTGAACTTTGTCCCCAGAGGATCAGTGCAGTGATTCCTGCTAGCTTCTCCATTGGAACCAGCACATGCTCTTGTTTCTGGATTTCAGATTTGCTTGTTGGCATCACAAAAACAAAATAAATATCAGTACCCAGTTCCATCGCATCTCTTTCCACTGAAACTCTCTAGGTTTTGCTGGTCCCCGGTCCCTTCCTTATATGCCAGCAGGTTTCTCTGCACCAGCTCCTCCCACAGTCACAGTGGCACTGGGTGTTCCATGCTTCTTTTCAGTGTTTCAGGCTGAAGTTGTGGTGCTCTTTTTTTAGCCCTTATTTGCTGGACAGCTGTTCTCCTCTAGGTGTCTCCAACGAGAAGGAAACATGCTCTATGCAATATTTTTATTTTTCGGTAGTTCATAAACACACGTGCAGGAGCTTTTTTGGAGGCGTGGGAACTGTCCAAACAAATTAGAGGACCTTCTCAGTCATACAGATGTTATGCCAAAATCTCACCTAGGGGTAATCTGAACAATTAGGATCCCTACTACATGAAAAGTCTTCCAAAGGAAGTAAATGGGATCTATCACAACTCATACTGATGTTCCAGAGCTTGGCAGGGTACTAGAGCAGATTCTGCTGAACATGTCATGTTCTCCTTGTACCTGTTTCCAGGATAGAGTTCCTGTCTGGTTGCATAAACAGTGCACATCCTCTTCAAAAAATAAACAAAAGCAGAGTTTTCAGGGCATTTCAAAAGCGAGCAACCCCTAAAAGCCGGAAGTCTGAATTATTCCAGGTAACATTGTTGGCTTGTCCATACTTCCTTCTAGCAAGATGCTACCAACCACGGGACACTGTCCCGTCTGCTGGGAATGACAGTGGCAGGGGTGTTGGGAACACGGTGTTTCCCAGTTTGCTTCAAATCACATTCACTACTCTTTTGTTAAAAGCTTCGCAAAGATGTGGGATAACCTTTTTTAGAGATTGATGTGTGGGAAAGAATGGAGTAAGAGGGATCAGCTGCGACTGAGTTTGATTCAGTTAGAGGTGGAGAAGCTAGGGCTTGGACTTTTTAGCAGTGAAACCAGGCCTTTAAAGCCTCATGTTGTTTTTGGCAGACATTCTCCTCCTCCCCATCTTATTTACACTCTCTGTTCACGTTGGCTCTTCTTTGCAGCCTGTTATTTGCAGAGCAGAGCTTCTTTGCACTTCCTTCTGCCAGCCTCCAGCTGATCATGAGCCACAGAACAGTCACCCAGAAACCTGTCACCACTGGAATGGTGCACCAGAACGGGGGATACGGAGTTGGACCGCAAACCCTGTACGACAGGCTGTGGAAGAGGCTGAGTCAGCCCCTTGCTCAAAAGGCCATTATAGCATTCAGTTGCTGATCTACTTGCCATGTGTGATTGCACATTGCTGTTAAAATGGCATATTGGCCCTAATCCTGAAAAGCTTTCAGACATGTATGCATTCAGTGAGATAAAGGACTATAGGGAGATGCCTACATTTCCTATAAGGACATCATATTGGTAAAAAAAGGCTAGGTGCAGCGATCTCAAAGTATTTTGTGATACAAAAGTGTGGGCAAGAAGGTAAATGCACATATATGTGATTTACACGCACATATATATAGTACATCTCTGTGACTGAATGACATTACCACGGAGATAATAAGGGCCGCAAATAGCATAGTCAACAAATTTAGCTTGCTATTTTTGCGTCTTTCACTCGTGAACTGCCAAGGAGTCGATTGCTATATCCTCAAATTTATCTTCAAAAACCATCTACAAATAACTTGTCTGTGAAACTCCTTTGACAGGATCGCCTTACGCGATCACCTTTCTATCGATCCACTGAAGGCGGCGAGTTTGTTCTAGTCTTTAAACTAGCAAGACTAGTCCTTTAGCTCAGCCTGTAGCAGTTTGTGCTCTCAACTCTCAAAATTCACTCGGCATTGGGGACACCGTGCAAAACTCTTCGGAACGCAGGATTTTTTATTTTGCGTCTGACCGAGAGTGTGACATCAGATTTCATACGATGTCATACATTTCGCACCGCTTAGGATACAGCAGCATGTAAGGAGAAAGATTGGGGACCGGAGACTCCTCGCAGCTCGATGAGCACACTAACCGTACCGCGCTGCTCGCGCAGTCTTTGCTGTCAGTGTGAATCGAGTATGCCAGTGACAGACTTGCACAGCTACAATATCTAAACTATGTAAATATAAATGAATTACGTATATGCATGTCTGTCTGCTGGGCACGTATGTCTATATTTTTATGTATACATGTGTAGATTTACTGTCAATGATATTTTTATTTTCCCAGATTATCGGTTCTTTCCTTCAGCTAGACCAAAGCATAAATACTAATGATACGATGGCGCAGTCTGTCTCTCTCTGTCTCTATGTTCAAAATATTTCAGTGAAAAAAAAAAAAAGATATTTCCAAGGCAGAAATTTCCACGAGAAAACCTCTTTTTCAGTTGAGGAGTCTTAATTTTCGGTTGGGGTAAAGCAGTGTTTCCTGATGAAGGGGGACCAAAAGGGTTTTTACCTCATTAATGCCTTAACACCAGCTGATGCAGTATGTACTAACTACAGGCCACATTTTCTTGTTTGCAGTCCTGTGGCCATATGGCTGGTGCACTCCGGGCTGCCTGCCTGCCCACGATAAGTCCAGTTTGTCCGTCTCGTTAGCAGTTACGTACACCTCAATGCTCGTTGTCTGGGGAATTTAACAAATCTGACTCTGAGACAGTAGGTGCTCCTGGTGCTCAGGGGTTAGTCATTTCAAATATGCCAGGCTTCATTGCCTAGGGAATACGCAGGGAAGCTCTAAGTCTGGTTTTGGGTTTGGCTTTCTTCTCCTTCCATGTGAAGCTTTCAATGCTTTATCAAAACCTCCTGCTCCTTACATTTTATCATTTCTTCAAAGACAGCCAACTTTTTTTTTTTTTTTTTTTTCCTGCTGACTGATCTGGAATGAGCATGGCTATTGGGCAGCAAAAGAACTCCTCTAGCAAGTCACTGAGTGGCTCTCTGCAGGTCATTAGCAGGCCGGGTGCCTCCTGAGGAGTTGGAGACGGATCTGCCTGCCAACGGCACTGTCAGTTCGGATAAGCAGGTACCATGATTTTTCCTAGTTTTCTGCCAAGCGGAGGTTTAACAATGTTTCTTGAAGAAAACGATGCTTTGAGAACACTGAGAGCAAGATTATAGGACGCCTGTGTGAATTTAATTCTTTCCCCAGCGTGGCCCGTGATGCTGAGGATGAACTAGAGCTCAGTGCCCTGCCTGGCCTTGTCTGCACCTTCGGGGCTTTACCCAAATCGGGCTTGCACCCCTTCCTCTATCAAGAACTATGTTCCCTGAAGTAAGGCTGGGCCGGGGGCACTCTCCGTAGCAGAATGGGGAGAAGTTACGCTGGACACCACGAGCCCCTGCGTTGTCCTGACTCAGTCACGTCTACTCAGTTTGCCTACGAGCGTGTAGCACTCAAAACCAGGTTCACTGGTGGGAACCCGCATCTTCTGAACTCACAAATTACAAAGAAGCCGGAGGTGACAGAATCAGCAAAGACTGCGCCTTGAAGATATATCATGTGGCGCATCAAAACGTGCTCCAGCCCACACGGAAAGTGGCCTTACTGTGTCGCTCTTATCCCCAAGCAGCTGCCTAGCATCCAAGGTGTGACTCTTCTCCTTGTTCCAGCCCCATGTCTCCTTGCTGATCCATTACAAAATCATAGTCACAAGGTGATTAATTGTTGCTGGAATATAATCCTAATCTTAACTATTGTTTTCAGGCTTTAAAAAAAAAAATCCTCTAGTGGTTTGTTTTTTTTTTTTTTTTCCCTAAACAGATATTGCCATTGGTATTAAATAAAATGTAGCTTGAAAATTAAGACACACGTGGCTTGATGAAAATTACAAGCGCGTTTTCTAAGTCAGAAATTGCTTCATTGTATTAAGCATCCCCTTTCCTCTAATATAGAAAAGATATACACAAAACCATCTTCCTTGCAAAGCCGTTGGCTGCGGACAGGCGATGTTGGGTAATGACAACATCTTACCGTCAGAGACAAAGGAAACTTTTTTTGACAACTCAAACGGTTGTTTTGCATCTGTACATGTTTTATAACAGCATATGCTGCCTTCCCATACATAAAACTAAGAATCTTGCATTATCTCAGACCAGAACAGCAAAATATATTCATAAAATTACAGTTCATAAATTATAATAACAATATAATACAATCATAAAATTATAATTCATAAAATTATTAAAATTCATAAATTTAGCCAGTCATAGCTAAAAATAAATTAAAACAAAACCAAAAAAAAAGGAAAACGGAAGAGGTTTAAGCAGAAATGGAGGAAAAACCCCCAAGAACTTTAGAATTACATATTGCGCGTGCATTTTTATAAGTATAGCCTTCGCACTCAGAGTCTCACGAGGAGGTTTCGCGGGATAACGTGGCTTAAAAAATCCCCCCCCCTCCGACTCTCACGCTCAGCCCCACATTAACACGCGCCAAGGGGAGCGGGGCCTGCCCCGCGCGCGCTCCCCGCCACGCGCGGGCGCGCGGCCTGCGGTCTCCCCGGGCGGCCACCAGATGGCGCTGTGACCCCTCGTACCGCGCCCGGCCGCGCTCCCGCCGCCCCGCTACCGGCCCCGGCGCCGGCCCCGGGGAGGGCGGGCTGCACCCCTCCCTCCCTCCCTCCCAACTCCAGGCACCGAGGAGCGGAAACGAGACCAAAAAAACCCAACACCCCAACACCCCATAGTTCCTTTTTTTTTTTTTTTTTTTTTTTTTTGGATGACTAATGTTTTGCCACCGTGTAGCTGCGGCAAAACGCGGGCCGTGCCGACAGGTACCGGGTGCGGGTGGCGGGAGGGCGGGAGGGTGCGGAGCCACAAAGCCGCCGGTTTTGGGCTCCGTGACCCGCCGGCGCGGGCCAGCGCCGTCCCCGGGCGCCACGGGGCAGGGAGCGCTGCGCAGCCCCGCCGAGGGCGCGGCGATCCCGGCGGGAGGGGGCGGCGGAGGCGCCGGCAGCGGCCTCTGCAGGTGCGTACGCCGCTGGTTCGGCGCCCTGAGGAGCAAAGCACCCCGGCGGGGTTCAGGCCGCTTCACTGCTGCCTTGTGGCGCCTTTTGGGACAACTGCAAAAACGCGAAAGCTCTCAGTCTCGCAGGTCTGACCTTCCACCGTGCTAAAAGCTAAGCCCCAGACTGCTGCCGGAGGGTGGGTGTGTGGGTGAGCGCGGCGGTGAGCGGGCGAAGGCCTCCTCGGCCTCCTCCGTGAGTCACCCCGCTTGCGGGGGCCAACTTGCGATGCGGCTTCGAGCGAGCGCTTTGCCGTATGGCGGCCTGTGAGGGCCGGGAGAGAAGTCCTCACTGGAAACAAGTTTGGTAATCGTCAGCGGGGACGCAGGGCCCGAGCTCAGTTCCTAACGCAGCAGTCCCGCGTCGAGAAATTTAACCTCCGAGCATCGTTTCCTCACCTCGTGCGCTTGGCATTGGTTCTGCCTTTTGCCTGCCTCGTCCGTTGCAACATGTAGATAGCGTTCAGGGTAGAGGCTGGCTGCTGATTGATACATGGGGGCAGTATTTGCACAACGCCTGGCGCACTTGCTGCTTTTACATTATAAAATATTCAGTAATAGTGATAAGTAAGACCAACGGGCAAAACTAAATTAAAATCATTAGTTTTATGCATTTGTCTTAATGTGGCTGTTGACTAATTGGGTTCTTGGAACGCGAAACTTGTGAGACACAAATGCAGTAATTTCGCTTGGCGCTTTCAGGTCTGTTTTAAGACTGAGGGGGGATCTTATTAATGCTCATAAATACTTAGAGGGAGGGTGCCAGGGGGATGGGAACAGTCTTTTTCCAGTGGTGCCCAGTGACAGGACAAGAGGTAACGGGCACAAACTTGAACATAGGAAGTTCCATCTTAACATGAGGAGGAACTTCTTTACTTTGAAGGTGGCAGAGCACTGGCACAGGCTGCCCAGAGAGGTGGTGGAGTCTCCTACACTGGAGACATTCAAAACCCACCTGGACACCGTCCGGTGCAACTGCTGTAGGTGACCCTGCTCTGGCAGGGGGGTTGGACTAGATGATCTCCAGAGGTCCCTTCCAACCCTGATCATTCTGTGATTCTGAGATTCTGTGACTGTGTCTACAAGCAAGCTGTTTACCTGTGCTCTGGAAATGGGGTGGATGCTTATATAGTGTTTCAGTATGTGAATTCAGAGGGAGAAATGTCTCGTTGAGGGGTTAATATACTGGTGTAAAGGAAAGTCATTCAAGGATGAATGTAAGGAAAAGTGATTGTTAATATGAAAACCCCTTCCACGCTCTCATGTTTCCAGATCTTGTATTTTTTTAGAAGATGTGACTTTCCAAACCGAGAGTCAGGCAGTTGTCTGTGGAGCTGCTTGAAAAATAAAAACACTGATTATTGTATGAGCCTTTTCAGCGGATTAAGTGAAATATGGCTGAGACATTTTGTTCTTTTCTAGTTAAGCAGGCTGTATGAGTTTTGAGAAATAATGCTTGAAAAAAGGCATTTCACTCACATGTATGATCTCTGATCTTGTTTTTCTTGGGGATTCTAGTGGTATTTGAATTATGAATTATCCACACTGCTAATTCATTTCCTTTAGGGCCAAATCATTTATTCTGAATAAACATTCTTGTCCTGGATGTATACGTGTATGTCTACTCCTACATTTTTATGATCTAACTAGTAGAAGAGGTTAAAGAACTTATGCAGACGTGTGCGAGTGGGAGGCATCGATTATTAGATGAAGTGGTTGAGTCCAGAGTACAAGTAATCATGTAGAAACATCCATTTTTATAGGAGTTGGATGACACACTGAGCCTGGCTGGTGAAAAATATTTTAAAGTAATTTATTTTCTTTCTTTAAATGATAAACATTTGTTTCAAGGCTCTGCTTATAGTGGGAGGTCTGTTCTACCCTGGGTCCACCAAAGATGAGGAGACTGACTGTTAGTTGTTTTTGAGCTGGCAGCAGAGTAGAGGAGACTCGGTAGGGCTGGATTTGTTTCAGAATTTACAAAATTCTGATTTTTTAATGGGCTTTTTTTATGAGTGCATGTAAATGATAGAAGGCGCGTGGAAGTAGCGAAAGATTTTGGAGGGAAGACCTTAATCAGAACCATGCCACCACAGGAAAAGGCATTTTTGTTTGCTTATTATAATAATATCTCTAATTGCTGGAACAAGATTTCCTGAATTCAGCAGTCACAAATTCCAAAGACCTGAGCTGAGTCTAGATCTGTGCCATGGCTTGTGGGACAGAGACAAAATGATTCCTTGAATTTTCCCTAAGCCATGGAGCAGAGTAAAGTTGACAGGTTGTAATTTGCAGGGGTGGCAAGAAGCCTGCTCTTTGCTGCCCCAGAGATGGGGTTATCAACAACAATCAGATCCCCATCAGGCTTGTGAAGAAGCTGTACTCCTCTGCTGACTTGATGTTCGGATGTTTATAAGAAAAGGCAGCTTTTTGTTCAGATCCCATACATGTTCTGTCTCAGTCATCGCTGGTCAGATTCTCATTCTCTCTTTGTTCCCCTTTAAGCTTCCTTCAGGCGCCCTGGGGCAATGCCAGTGAACCGGGCACCTAATCTGGGGTGTGTGCACCACCGTAGTCACCCCTTCTGCCTTTGGCACTGCAGCAGTAGCACCAGTAGTAGCAGTAGTAGCTACCAGCACCAGCTGGAGGGCCTCTCCCTGCATCTCTTTTGATGCTGCAGTAGGATCGGAGCCGGTCCTCAGCTTCCTTCAGCACAAGCAGCCTTCAGCCTTCTTTGCAACAGCAGGACACGAGCTGTCTGGCCCCCCACCCCACCCACATCTCTCCCCTGTGTGCCACCCGGCCCACTCTTACGCCTTTGCTGCAAGAAGCCAGGCTACGTCTGCAAAGGGAGAGAGTGGAGTGGGGTCAGGCTACCCACTGGTGCCCCCAAGCAAAAGCTGTGCTGGGGTTCCTGCCCCAGAAGCAAATGGTGCAAGGTTGCACCTACTGCTGGGAAGTGTCTTCCCTCTCTGGGGCAAAGGGGCAGATGAATTGGAAGCATTTCATTTCATGCACCTGTACCACTGTTGGAGCATGCTTGTTGCATGCCAACGCTGGAAGTCTTAACCAAAGCCAAAAGAAGTTTAATCATAGGTCTAGTCACCTATTGAATTAATCTGCTGTTAATATTACTTCAGTCTTCAATAGTGAAGATCAAGCCTTTATGTTACAACTGAAATTTTATTTATTGACAATCATTAGTTTACTTAGATTTATTGTAAAAATCATTTCCTCAAAAAAGAAGCCTTTTCTGGGTGTCTGACTTGTAATTTTAAGCAGCACTTCAATATCTGACAAGGGGAGTGCTTGATGTTAATTATTTTTTGATGTGAGCATAATCATGTACAAAATTTGCTTTCATGCACAAACAGTCTTCTGTGTGAGTTTATGTTTTTGAAATGTGAACCTGAGCAGGGAGCAAAATAAACCTTTACAATCTTCAGAGTTATTATAATCTGATTGTCATAGAACAAAATACCTTGTCATCTCCCACTACGTGGCTCTTCCATATAACTGTTGTTTTGCATCATTTACTCTGTTATACTTCATTGATTATATTACTTCAAAATTGTTATTTATCCAGCCTAACAGTTGTTCCAACAAGAAAAGGTAAATATTATGGGCTAAACTCTATTTTAGATTCCTATAAACAAAGCCCTCAGAGTTGTAAGCATGAACTCAAACATTTGTGACATTGGTGACCCCTGGAGCAAAATAGAACCAGATTCTGGATCAAGCAAGAGGAATAAAGTTGGACTAGAGGAAGAGTTTTTAGCCTAACTAAGCTGCTACTTAAAACATCCCAATCTGGAGGAAGTTTAATGAACAGAATTTTGTCCCTCAGCTGGAATAGTTTTGGCACACATATCTGAAGAGCTATTTAGCTATGAGGGAGCTAACCAATGGTTTGAGATTATGCACATCTGCCAGCTAAATCAAAGATCCAAAGGCTAAACCCAGCATTCGGAGGCAACGTGGATCCATGAATTTTATGGAAGACAGTGTCTAGACACTGATAAGCAGTTTTCTTACATACAAATGCTTTAAAACTGTATATAATTGTTCTCATTTTAGTAATAGCTTTCAGAAAATTACTGTTACGAAGATGGAAGAAACGTTTTATACTAGTGACCTCAAAATTGTAGTCCAGGGATCTAGTTGTGTTTTCAAGTCATTTATGCCATGGAAGTAATGGGTATCTCTTTTGAGATAAAAAGACACGCTATATAGGAGAAAGACACTTTTTCCCATAAGAAAAGAAAGTCATTGATTTGCAAAAACTGTAGACATGCTATTCTTTTGTAAATACAATGCAGGTCATAATGCTGAGTTTTATTGCATTGTTACTCTTTGTGTATTTTCTGACTTTAAACGTATTAACAGGATGAATAAGACTGGAGAAGCAAGAACTATCTACATGTGTGCATATGCGCAAATCAGCCAGTACATGTTTTTAATTTGAAAATTATGAAATACTACAGAGAAATTATAAGCCTACAAGTCATTTACAGCTATTGCAATTCTATTTAATACATTCCCAAACAATTTTTTCTGGCACAGATGGTAACATCAGAACTTCGGATCTCCTTCCCATCCATTGCTGGCTGTTCCTGGGTGTGGGAAGAGGTGATGATTAGCTAAGACAAAACTAGCTGTTCACAACATCTTGTTGAAACTCTGTTGTTATTGATGATAAAAATGGTTTTGGAATAAACTGAAGATTTTAATGGGAAAATGCCTATTTCTGTTAAGGTTTTCTTTTTTTTTATTTCTTTTTTTTTTAAGTCAGCTGTACATGCAGTTGTATAGTTGATGTTTCCAGTGCTATATATTTCTTTTGTTTTCATGCTTATACACATTAAGGATATGAGAATGCCACAAATGCAAGACAGCAGACATTACTGGGAGAATTTGTAAGCAGCAACATTCTTTGAGATCACAGAGTATCTACATTTGTGCAGTTCTTAGATATTATTGTGCCATTTCAGCCTTTCCATACAGTTCTTTATTTTTCTATGACACTTTCAACGGAATTTGAGTGCACAGGAATCACATTTGTATCATTCTCCCCTGCCACTAAAAGGACATTTGTGTTTCAGCTCATTTGCAATGTATTCTTTGCTTTAATCACAGCTCGGTTTAGGAAAGAACACATGAAAATTGGCTGTTTCCCATGCTCCCCAAACTAGCCGGAGTTAAGCAGAGTTTTGCTACTTCTGCTTTTTGCTTTTATTTGGAATCGAATAAAGATAATTTACAGTGGAAAAGGTACAAAAACATAGGAAGACCAAAAGGGATTACAAATGCAATAAATCAGAAGGCCAAATGTCAGAACTGATGTCAAAGCTCACATGTTGTGGTAATTCAGCTGATCCCTCTTGCCCAAAGTATTTGCTCTTAATTTGTCAAATCATATCAGCCCTTTGAGTGACTTTACAGCATCCTTCCCTGCCACCTTGCCTAATAAAATCATTGGTGGCTGTTAGTGTGTGTTGTAAGGTAAACCTATCCTCTATGTTCCCATTGCTCTCATGTTGAAAGGAGAAAGAATAGTTCCGGAAGGCTTTGGATCTCGGAATGTCAAAAATATCAATCAATACCTTTCCAAATGCTTTTGCAGTAGTATGAAAATGTCCAAAAAGTAAAGTTCTTCTTTAGAACTAGTGGATACGGGAGGATTTGAAAGTGAAAGCAACTTTGGCAGGCTTACTTTCAATTTTTGTGTAAATTCAGTAGCCTAAACCTCTGGCCATTCAGCTCTGCGTTTGACTATGCCCTTGCCATCTGACAGAGTTACAGGACTGTACATTCAGCGCATCTAATTCAGGATGCTTAAGCCTCTCTTTTCCAAGGTTTTTGTGAACTCTTTTTGCATAAAAATATCAAAGTCCGAAAGGCTTGCCGTTATCAGTATTTCCATGAAGAGTCGTAGGAGTATAACAGCGATTCTCCACATCAGCTAACTATTCAAATGATTTATGGTGTTCTCCACGGATATTTTTCCCTTTACCACTTTACATGTGTTTTTCTGTTTCGATTTACTTAGTGGCCTAAGTTTACTGTCCTTGCCAGCCTCCTCATCTGACGCCTCCTTGAGTTCTTCTATCCAGTGAGTTTCTGTGCAATTCCTTGTCCAGTCACTTCTTGCAGTGGGAACATGAGCAGCCACCGTTTACTCTTACAGGGTAATTCCTTCTTTAATTGTCAGATGTTCTGCATGCTCACATGAGAGCCATTGCAGGTGGGATTTGGTGGGGCAGTGAGTGAGTGAGGTGGAATCCCTAACTGTCCTGGAAGCAAAGACCCTGTTGTCTGAGGAGCAGCTTCTGCTTCCAAATCCATGGGATATGTATCGATAGGATTTCCCTGTTTGCAGCCCTGGGAATTCTGATGGCTCTTTTTAGGCTTTAGAGCTGGACTATCTGCCTCTCACATTTTCACTAATGTGCAGTCCACTCTTGCTGGTTCTGTGCTAGATTTGTCAGCTGTCAGGCTTTGATTTAGGCAGGTCGAGTTTCAGGGCATTTTCATGCATGTGGCTTAGAGTGCAGCAGGGCACTTTTACAGGCCAGAGACTCAAAGTCTGTATATCAAAGCAGCTCTTGGGCTTTTTTGGACCACGGTGAGGAGATTGATAAGATACCTCTCGCTGCACACATGAAAGAAACGTGGCTGCCCCTGCAGCACGCTGAGGGTGGGAGTATTGCTGTGCATGTGTGGGTCCTGACACTCTGCAAGAAAGAATGCTACAGACAAACTATATAGTTATATTCTGAAAAAAATAGCCATATGAATGTGATGGAATCATTAGTCTTTAGAATGCTTTGTTCTGAAAACTGAACTTAGGGCTCCTTTAGAATGTAGGACTCCTAAATCTGCAGCATGTTTGCCTGTACCTACAAATTCTCTGTACCTTCTTCATTCTGTTGGTTATTAGATACACTCATTTGCAATAGCTTGCAAATATACTTCCACTGTAATTAGGAAGGGCAACAAAATTTACTTATGTGGCTAATATCTATGCTGAGCCAGTAATATTTTGACAAACAGTTGATTTTTTTTTTTTGCCTCAAGTTGCTATTTGTTGAAATCAGAACTTAATGTCCACTTTTGATGAATTTCCCAACATAAGGAATTGTTAGAAAAAAGTCAAAATACCTGCCATTTTTTAATCGAGGAAATTTTAGTTTTTTTTTTTTATTCAAAACACCACTTCTTTTTTTGTTTGAATTTAGAATAAATAAAAGTTTAAAAGAAAAAATGTATCTGACTACAATGCAACAATTTTACTTAGAGAATATTTTTTATGCGGACAGATAACCTGCTCATGCAAACACTGAGATTTTTCTTGTCATTCTATTCATGACAGTCACTTTTTGTTTAGAATCCCTCAAACGTTCACAGAGCTTCTACCTCTCTACTTATCTCTACAAACTCCATTTCACTGTAATGCACACAGACTGATATGTCAGCCCTCCTGCTCACAACAGACAAGGTTCGCTGACATGTATGTTTGAAATGGTGATCCCGTTGTGTGCTCCTCTGCCACAGTACAATGGTAGTGTGAAAGTTTTGCTGAAAAATATTTCACATAGACAGGATATGGGAGTAAGTTATTAAAATGATATACAGCTTCAGCTCTTGGTCACTTCAGTGCAACTGCTAGTTGAGCGTCAATCAACCAAGTTTGCTCTGGTAACTTGTGAGAAATGCATCTGCGCTGATGGACAAACCGAACCGTGAGCAAATCTGGAGGACCTTGGAGCAGGCAGAAGTAGCAGTACTCATTCACTACCAACATCAAACAGTTTCCAACGGATTATTTTGAACGAAAAGAGTTCTGAGCTCATTACTAACCTTGTGGGCCATCTTGCCTGCTTTCTGGAGGTTTCAAACTGAAGAACAGTTTGGCCTAAGAGCAGTGTCCTTTCATCACCTCTGTTTGATTTATCGGCTGCCTTTGAAACTGTCAACCAAAGCGATGGCCTTGAGCACTTTGCAGGACTCTTGGGCTTGCTCAGGACTCAGGTCCTCTATCTTTACTTTTTTTAAGGGGAACCGGCTGTTCTTAATGGTGCTCTGACCTTGTTTAGCATGAGTTTTGGCTGAGTCCTCTGGAAATTTTCTAGATTTTCAGATGTGGCTTTTGCTACGTTTTCAGTGAACTGATACTGATAAACAAAGGATAAACAACTTTACCCCTCTCTGTTTGCCTGAGACTCTCTGTCTTACATCCAAATGCTCGTCCTCTTCATTTCAGCATTTTCCAAAACAGATTTTATGTTAATTTGCACTCCCATTTTTCCTTATGAAGAGCTTTTGAGGAAAACCTCAGTGTTTTTAGTTTACGTGATTAAAATTCTCAAGCTGCTTTTCAGTCAGCTTTTAGTTCTGCAACAAGCTTTAATAAGGAAATAAATGGTGTTTTCTAGCATCTCAGAATGTCACGCAGGAAAAGTAGATATGAACTTGTGATCGGCATCAGGCCCGAGCTTCCAGTGAGTGGTGTGGGAGCTGCTGCTGTTACACATATTGTGCTGCTGCAGAAGTGGGAGGAGATGAAACTTCTGCCATTTCTATGGCATCACTCAGCAAGGTGTAAATGAAGTATGAAATAAAAACTCTCAGCCCACTCAGTGCACAGACAGAAAAAAAGATAGTGCTTTATGCTTGCTGCTGTGATATGCTATTTGCTGTGATATTAACCTTACAGAGTGCCAGAATGCTCCCTAAGTTTTACAATCTCAGGTCAAAAGAGAAGTGATTTCTTGTTAGGTCTCCTCCTTTGTCTCTCTTTCTACCAACATGCTACTGCATGTCAAAGCTGGTGATGCAGAGCAGAGCAGGAGCAAGGTGAAAAGACTGACAAGAGGATCCTGTTCTGAGAGAAAGGCATAGTGTGAGTGAGTCAGTAGGCACAGTTTGCAATGAACTTCAGGGTAAAAATGATAAAACACTGAACACTGGATGCAGCTTTGGATTCAGAAACATTTGTTGTCTTCATTTTATTGAGTTGGAGCTCATCTGGGTGACTGGGAGGGCAGGAGCCATAGGTGGTAATGTATCTATGCTATGTTTAAATTCATTAGAACCAGGGGGTCTGTTTGTGTTGCTAAGGTAGCTTATTTGGTGTGGTAGCAGTCTTTGGATGGAAATGCTTTTCAGCCCCAGATTTGCCCCTAGGTCTTGCCCTCACAGCTTAACAAATTGCTACCGAGATCCTTGTGGGATCCTGCTCATTATTTTTGAGCCATAAACAAGTCTCCTGGCAGCCTCCTTTTTATTTGGCTGGAAATGCTCAGTTGTTGAAGCCTCTGAGCTAGATCCTAAGCTGGTGTAAATAATGTAGCTTCACTGATGTCAATAAAATCAGGCCAGTTTATACCAGCTGAAACTCTGTCCCTTCAGACGCAAGTCAGCTCCTAATCTCCATGCCATTCACACAGAGGCATATATTTCCCTCTGTTTTTCTAATCCTTGTGTGCCCTTTGTAGAATTACATGATTTGTGCTGCAAACAGCGCTGAGAAACAGGATGAAGTGAGATGGATGCTGGTTTAAAATGCCGGACACCTGGCCCCCTGCCTTGTTCTGCCTGAGACCTCTGTGTGGCAGCCCAATTCTTTCTCTCTTTGTGCCCACCCCGTTCTCCTTATATTTACCAGTCTTACAGAAGTGCGGGGATAAAGCCAGTGAATACTGAGACGCTGCAGTAACAGGAGCTGCAGTATAGATTGGTACGTCTCAAAAAAACCTGGCGGTGGTCAGAGAGGGGCGTCCAGTAACGCCTCCGTGAACTCGCACGAACTGAAAAACGCAGTGAACTGGGCAGCAGCAACCTGCACGCTGCTCGACCGCTGGACAGCTGTGTGAAGGAAGGGTCATGTGGGGTTGGACTTCTGAACAGGGTGAGATCCCCTCTGGTTATGCTGACCACAGTGGGGGCAGGGGTTCACACTGTGATCTTTTGGCAAGGCTGCGCAGGAGGAAAGGGAAGGTGCAGCGCACACACGGAGCCAGGGTGATTCAGCCGATAGATCCGAGAGCTCTGGAAAGGCAGGATAAATTCTAGCAGGAGGGGTTTGTGTAAATGCCATTCTGATTAAAGCAGGGAGCATAAATGTAAGAAATTACAACCTGCTCCATCCTGCAATGCTTGCCAGTGATGTCTATAGGGAAAGCTTTGTGATAAGAAATCAAAACAGCAAGATTTAAAGAAAAGCAGATGCCTTTGTAAAGGCACGAAGGAAATTGAGTCATTAAAACACGCTCCAGGCTTTTTAGGGCCACGGGGAAGAGCAGAATAGCGTTTGTGTAATATTTGTATTAAGTCTTAAAAAGGCCAATAACCCCTTTGCTGCCCAGAAGTGAGTGTCACCCACCTTGAAAAAAGCTGCAACACAATCAGGTGGACACAAATTTGGAGAGCCATTTGAAAACAGGGCAGCAGAGGTCTTGGACTGGTTGGCGGAGCTGCACATGTTCCATAAAGCAATTTGCTACTTAATTTGTCGGACGACTGCTGCAGAGAGAATTTTCTCTATCTCTGCCCTTTAATAAATCCTAAGTAAAAGAAAGCTTCCTTATTGTTACAAATTGAGAGGGGAGCGGAGACAAGACTTGCTCTGCTGCAAATGAAAGTCAGATAGAGGAGCAGTGCAGTAGATGGGTTAATAATCTCAGCCTAATCAGATAATAGGTAGCACAATATAAATTGCCTTCCTCTAGAATAAAAATGTCGGTGAAACCCTGTTTTAAATATACCTCATATGGGATCAACTTAGGGCTGGACTTAGATTTATTGTGTCTGTATCTGTTTGGTCATACAGGTATTGCACTGAAATATGTAAGTTCTGGTCAGATGCACATTTTGAAAATAATGCTACATTGCTCTTCCAAGCAAGGTCTAAAACTATAAATCATTTGCATAAAGATGGGTCCTTGATGTTCTTACGCTTTATTTGTAGATTGTAAATGTGTGCTTACAAAGCCAAGAGATATACATTCGCTTACTTAATTATTTCAGAATTGCCTTTGAAATTATTACAGACACATTTAATTCAAAGGGTACATTTTAGTTTCTAGTGAAAAACAGCATTCTGATCTTATCCTAGGGAAAAGGATGGATGAGAAACAGAAGCTATTGGAAACCTTTATAAAAAATGAATTTTGTAATATTTATTGTTGTTTTTATTCCATTTATTTATGTATTTTTTGTTTTCAAAAAGAAATAAAACAGGCAGTAATAAACAAACCAAAACGCAGAAGATTCTGGATCATTTAAGTAAGTGAACTACCAGGTAGCAAATGCAGTTTAATGTAGAAAAATGTTAAACAATTCATCTGGGAGGAAGGAATCAGTCTAAGGAATATGTACTAAATACGCAGTCATCCAGCATACTGATTAGGAAAGAGATGGAATAGTTGTAGAGAAATGAGTGCAAACACGAATTCCAGTGCACTGTAGCATTAAGAGTTTTGAACAATACATTGAGGAAGAGAAGGCAGCATAGCCATCATAGAAGCTGGATTGAAATTTCATTTAAAACAGGATTACAGTTTCTTGGATTTTTTCCTCAGTGGTTGAAAAGCAAAAGAATTACTCAAAGCGTTTTTCATATCACCGAAATATTTCCTTTAACTTTTGCAAGGAAATGCCTGCTTCTGGAGAGTCTGCCCTCTCACAAGGTGCTGCTCTAGTTAGAAAACAAATACCAAACCAGAAATTCCCTGCTATACAGATGCACACGTCCGCACACACACACCTGTGGGTATCGATGCTGTCTTAGCCTTACATGCCTGTGAAACTGAAATGTGACGCAGAGAGTACTGCATTTAGTGATTAACTGCCTGGCATCTAAATTAACTACCAGAACGGTCAAGAAATCATTTCTGTTTTTTTCTCAGCCTGCTACTCTGCCCGGCAGCTGCTTCCCTGACACCACAGGTAATAGGGAAGGCAGGCTGGATGGCAGGGGGTGCCGAGTTAAGATCTTGGGCGCCTCGGAGTAGGCGCCTGAGTATTAGGCATTTCCTGAGCATTAGGAATTTCAAGACTCGTGTATTTATTGGTAATGCTGCAGAATACAGTCAAGCGCTGCTGTGTGGGTAGAGCCATGCACGTGCCCTGTTCCCTTAGGCTCTTACCAAGCAAAATATTTTTTCCATGTTTCCAATGTAGCCATCTATACCTACGCTACACCCGTATTCCTGTCTAAAAGCCTTTTATCCTGTCTCCAGCCTTTTTTTCTATTGGACTGGACAATTGACAGGTAGAGCAGTGTGATGCACCGGCACGGGGCGGTGTGTGTGTTTGCCTGTGTTTGTGCAGCTTAGGTGCAGCTCCGCGGGGAACGGCGCAGGGCCACAACGCTGCTGCGCACATCTCTCCCAGGGCTCTGAAAAATAGCCGGTGGCCAATTGCCGCCTCGCAATTTAAGTGCTGCTGCCCTGTCTGTCTGCCTCATGAGAGGTCAGTGGGCCTGAGCAGAGCTCAGATGGAGTACGCGCCTGTGTCAGCTGCTTCTGTTTGCAGTGCGGTATTTTAGCACTATCCTAATTTACATGGGCAATTTAACCTACAAGGCAGTGAATGGGCATCCATGCCTTTCTGTCAGCGCTGCGAGAAAAGTCACAATACCCAAAAGAGGGGTGAGCTGGGCAGTGGTGAGCAGGAGTATCTTATGCAGAAGCGTGATGTCATGGGTGGTTTTTATGCATCACTGCCCAAGAATGGGAGGTTACCTGGCAGCCGCAGCGGCAGGGCTGAGTGTGTTCCGCAGCACGCACGACACCCTGTGCCAAAAGCTGCACTGCTGTAGTGAGGCTACCAAAGCGACGCAGAAATTTGCAAGACTTCCACGCGCTGCCACGCAGGCACAGTGCGTCCTCAGGCTGTCTGCGCAGTCCTGCTTCCCAGCTTACGCTTTTCTGACACAACACCACTCTCTCGCCATTCAGAAGAATCGCATTTCGGCAGAGATGTATGATGTGGTCCATACGTGTATCAGAGTCTCTGTACTATCATACTGCTGTGATTTAGCCTTGTCTTTGAAACGGCAGAACTTTATATCATACGGATGCTACTTGCCGTCTATCACCTCAAACTCCCTGCACAGCCAGGTTGGCGCAGGTGACCACATAGCCTGGCTTAATTTTCAAATAAATGCTTATTTATGCAAATCTATGCTTTGCATATGCTTACGAAGAACGGGGAGAGGAAAAATATCATCTGCTTTAAAGAAAAGTCACTGCAGAGATCCCCGCTCTAATACCCTTTTGCCTGACTTCGCGCAGAGGCCAGGGACCAGTAGATGGCAATCTCCTCCTGTCGCAGGGAGAGCATGTTTTAATGCAGGGGCCCTTGTGTGCATCTTCTCTTTGCTTATTACAGTTTACTTGAAGGGCAAAAAGACCTGGAAATCGTAGGCAGCTTTTGTTAGGCTCAGAATGTCAGAATATGGCAAAGCAAAACTGAAGTTCTACTTTATGCAAATCCTGGCTGCCGGTATCAGTGAAAAGAAAAAGCCAGCTAACCTAATGGAATGGATTTGTATTAATCTTTTTCATTTTTAAATACAGGACACTGGGTTATTTTACAGCATCGTTGTGCTTTTCCTCCTGTGTGCTGCTAATCTTTTAATGCACTCTTTAGAAAAAAGAAAATGTCTGTTTTCCTCGTACCCCACGTTTCCCTTTCCCCCCCCAGTGTTTAAAATGGGAAGAAATAACGTGATCTTCAGCTGACTTAAAAAGGAGTCAAGGCACAAAAGAAAAGCATTTTCCTGCTGTAGTGACAAATCTGCCATGCTAGAGTAATGTGTCCAAGCAGCAGTGTGAGAGACTAGTTTAGCATTTGAATTGGAAAATGGATGGTATTAAGGCTATCGCTGTGTAATTTTTATACATGTTTTTTTATTGCAGAAGAGAAGATTAATGCTGCTAATTTCAGTTATATGAAAACTCTGAGCTGATAAAGGACCTGGATTTTTTTTTTTTTTTAAAGCAAATATTAATAGCAGAGAAAGGAAGATTCCTATCCTGTGTTGGAAATAATTGTGTCAGTAATCTCACCATATTGCTTTAAATGAGTCTGCATCATTTCATGCAGTATCATACTGCAGGCATTTGATCATCCACAACATAATGATGGAATGATGAAAAAGAAAGCTAAATTAATATCCTGGATATACTGACACTAGTAACAATGAAAGAAGGTTTCTCTGGGAATGTCAGATTTCCGGTATTATTCTTAAATGTAATTCTTGATATGCTGTCCATCTGGTACCCTCTAACAGTTGATTGCATTCCTGATGTACCCTATATTTTACATATTTGTACTTAGCTGAGTAGCGTAGGCATACCTTTATGAATAACATTTGTTAGGGAGGGAAATGAAATGTAACCTGCATCAGTGCCTTGTCCTATAGGATAAAAGATGGAGGGGGAACTATTACACTAGCTATGCAAACCCTGAATGTTTAGAAGATAACCAGTGCTCCCAGTGAGGAGCAGGAGACCTGGAGGTTCACGTGAACGTGCATGTCAAGGCGGTTGAGGTAGGGGGAGATGACTTAAAGTGAGTATTGGGGACAAAGCTGATTCTTGCACTTTATTTTACTCTTATTGAAAGGGTTTTCACATGAACCCCTAGATATGGTATGATCTGTAAAAAGTAGCACAGAAAGGCTTTATGAGAAACATTGACTGTAACCAGACACTACACCACGTACAGCCTACTCCAGCTTACAGGTACTCCTCCATTTTACAGGCAGTCAACTTTTCTTTATATAAGAAAACTAACAGGGGAGGAATCCAAGCAATGCTCATAGCAACACTGGGTTTTGAGCAAATGGTAAGCGATGGACATGCCGTAACAGAAGAAGAAACCGATCATATAGTAGAAGGGATGAAAGAAAAGGAATAGGCTTGTTTGGTGGGTAGAGGGAACGGATTTATGAGGAAAAATGATGAAAAATGAGGAAAAATGATGAAAAACTTAAATTTTCTAAAATTTTAGAAAAAAACTTAAATTTTCTTAAATTTTCTAAAACTTAAATTTTCTAAATGATAACTGCTACAAATGATTGAGTACGTGCAATTATATTTCTGAAAATGTAGGCTTATAAGCACAACAAAAATGTTGGAATTATTGTACACCCATTGTACACCAGGGTACAGCCATTGTACACCAGGGTAATTACGATGTAGTTGCCATCACAGAAACATGGTGGGATGACTCACATAGCTATAGTGCTGCCATGGATGGCTATAGACTCTTCAGGAAGGATAGGCAAGCAAGGAGAGGCGGGGGGGTGGCCCTGTATGTTAGGGAGTGTTATGAATGTCTTGAACTAAATGATGGTGATAATGGGATTGAGTGTTTATGGGTAAGGATCAGGGGGAGGGCTAACAAGGCAGATATTGTAGTAGGAGTCTGTTATAGACCGCCCAACCAGGATGAGGAAGCAGATGAAATATTCTATAAACGGCTGGGAGAAGTCTCAAGATCGCGAGCTCTAGTCCTCGTGGGAGACTTCAATTTGCCGGACATCTGCTGGGAATACAATACAGCAGGAAGGGAACAGTCTAGAAAGTTCCTGGAAGGTACTGGGGATAACTTCTTAACACAACTAGTGAAAGAACCAACTAGGGAAGGTGCCCTGCTGGATCTGTTGTTTGTAAACAGGGAAGGTCTTGTGGGGGATGTGATGGTCGGAGGCCGTCTTGGCAACAGTGACCATGAAATGATAGAGTTCTCAATTCTGGGAGAAGCAAGGAAGGGGGTCAGCAGAACTGCCACCTTGGACTTCCGGAAAGCGGACTTTGGGCTCTTCAGGAGCCTGGTCGACAAAGTCCCCTGGGAGGCAGTCCTCCACGGCAAAGGAGCCCAGGAAGCCTGGATGTCTTTCAAGACGGAAGTCCTAAAGGCGCAGGAGCAGGCTGTCCCCGTGTGCCGTAAGACAAGCCGTCGGGGAAAAAGACCGGCCTGGCTAAGCAGGGAGCTAGTGTTGCAGCTTAGGGAAAAAAAAAGGATATATGGCCTTTGGAAGGAAGGGCAGGCCACCCAGGAGGATTACAAAGAGGTAGTAAAGCGATGTAGGGAAAAAATCAGAAGGGCCAAAGCTCAGCTAGAGCTAAACCTGGCTTCTGTTGTCAAGGACAACAAAAAAAGTTTCTATAAATATATTAGCGATAAAAAGAGGACCAAGGATAATATCTGTCCTCTAGTAGATGGGGCTGGTAACATAGTAACTAAGGATGAGGAAAAGGCTGAGGTACTTAATGCCGTCTTTGCCTCAGTCTTCAGCAGTAGGACCAGTTGTTCCTTGAATTCTCCGACCCCTGAGCTAGAATACAGGGATGGGGAGCAGAGTGAAGCCCCTGTAGTCCAAAGGGAAATGGTGAGGGACCTGCTTCAGCACCTGGAGGTGCACAAATCTATGGGGCCGGATGGGATCCATCCAAGGGTGCTGAGAGAGCTGGCAGAAGTGCTCACCGGCCCACTGTGCATCATTTATGAACAGTCCTGGATAACTGGGGAGGTCCCAGCTGACTGGAGGTTGGCAAATGTGACGCCCATCCATAAGAAGGGCCGGAAGGAGGATCCAGGGAACTACAGGCCAGTCAGTCTGACATCGGTGCCTGGGAAGGTCATGGAGCAGATCATCCTCAGTGCCATCACACGGCACATGCAAGAGAACAGGGTGATCAGGCCCAGTCAGCATGGCTTTGTGAAAGGCAGGTCATGCCTGTCAAACCTGATCTCCTTCTATGACAAGGTGACCCACTTGCTGGACAAGGGAAAAGCTGTGGATGTTGTCTACCTGGATTTTTGCAAGGCTTTTGACACCGTTTCCCATAGCATTCTCCTGGAGAAACTGGCTGCTCATGGCCTGGACAGGTATACTCTTCGTTGGGTAAAAAACTGGCTGGATGGCCGTGTCCAGAGAGTGGTGGTAAATGGAGTTAAATCCAGTTGGTGTCCAGTGACGAGTGGTGTCCCCCAGGGATCGGTGCTGGGGCCCGTTCTCTTTAATATCTTTATCAACGATCTGGATGAGGGGATCGAGTGCTCCCTCAGTAAGTTCGCAGACGACACTAAACTGGGGGGGCGTGTTGATCTGCTTGAGGGTAGATTGGCTCTGCAGAGGGATCTGGACAGGCTGGACAGATGGGCTGAGGCCAATGGTATGAGGTTCAACAAGGCCAAGTGTCGGGTCCTGCACTTGGGTCACAACAACCCCATGCAGCGCTACAGACTGGGGGCGGAGTGGCTCGAAAGCTGCCTGGCAGAAAAGGACCTGGGGGTGTTGGTGGACAACCGGCTGAGCATGAGCCAGCAGTGTGCCCAGGCAGCCAAGAAGGCCAACACCATCCTGGCCTGCATCAGGAATAGTGTGGTGAGCCGGACTAGGGAAGTAATCATCCCCCTGTACTCGGCACTGGTGAGGCCTCACCTCGAGTACTGTGTTCAGTTTTGGGCCCCTCACTACAAGAAGGACATTGAGGTGTTGGAGCGTGTCCAGAGAAGGGCTACAAAGCTGGTGAAGGGTCTGGAGGACAAACCTTATGAGGAACGACTGAGGGATCTGGGGTTGTTTAGCCTGGAGAAGAGGAGGCTGAGGGGAGACCTTATCGCCCTCTACAACTACCTGAAAGGAGGTTTTAGAGAGATGGGAGCTGACCTCTTCTCCCTGGCGACAAGTGATAGGACAAGAGGAAATGGGTTCAAGTTATGTCAGGGCAGGTTTAGATTAGATGTTAGGAAGCATTTTTTCACTGAAAGGGTTATTAAACATTGGAATAAGCTGCCCAGAGAGGTGGTGGATTCACCATCCCTGGAGGTGTTTAAGAAAAGGGTAGATGAGATGCTTAGGGACATGGTTTAGGAGTGGTGGTGTTTTTATCAGGGTAGGTTAATGGTTGGACTTGATGATCTTAAAGGTCCCTTCCAACCTCACTGATTCTATGATTCTATGATTCTATGATTCTATTTTTCATGATAGAAGGGATTATCTTTTGCTATTACATTAACTAAGGAAAACAGAGACGAAAATCTTTTTTGCAAGAACCTTTTTGTTGTAAAACAACTTCCAAAGGAAATAATATACTTCCACTGCTTGAAACAGCTAAATATTCATTAAATAATATAAAATGGAATGTATAAACATTTTCCATCTCCAGCTTCTGTGGTTAAAGGACAAAAAAAGTGCAAGTGCTACATGCAATTCCTTCTCATTCAGGGTGGTCTGACTGTGCGTTTACGCTATGGTGCCAGAAAGAGGGAAGTCTTTTCAGTGCCTATAGTCATAGCCTGGTAAGGTGCCTGCATTTAGCACCTTAGTTCCATGTGTCCTCCGTGGAGGATGGGGTACATTGAGTGGGTGATTAAAGGTACGCAAATAAGGCAAGGCTTAATTTAAATGTTCTGGATCACTCTTTAGAAGCACCTGTTTTTTTTCTCACTGGTTATATGGGGAACCTGCACTCCTTTGAGGCCTAAGTTAGACGCTTAAAGTCATAGGAAACATCTCACTATGTATCCACACGTACGTGTGTGCTTTTGAAGCATTTGACCTCTTCTCCAGAGATGATCACGTACTTTTATTTTATTCAAAATCAGTAAACAAGGCTCCAATTCAAAATTCTCTTTTTCTGCAGCCGTTGGGGTGATTTTACACCACGTTATGTTCATGCAAATGACTACAGAAGGTGCAAAGATAAAAAAAAAAAAAGTTGGCTTATTTTCTTCTACAATTGTGATTTTTTTTTTTTAAAGCAGTTATTTGTGTTCTTTTTCTCTCCTCTGGTAAGCAGAGACTGAGAAATCTGGGGCTCCCATACTGGTTTCAGGGCTGACGTTGGACTTAAGTACTGCAAGGGTTTTCATCAGCCTTCCTTGTTCCAAAATTTTTGAAATGCTACCTAAAATGAAGCTTCTCTGTTCTGACAAAGAAAGGGATGGCACCGCATGTCTTTCTGGTATGCTAATCACTTTTGGATTTCAGCACACAGTGATAAAAATTTGCCCAGCAGGATAAAACTAGTCCATGGATTGTTTCATTCCATCAGCCCTGCCACGCATGCTGTGACATAAATGTTACCAGAATACTTTTGGGGGGATTTTCTTTGCTAGAACATTAGGCCCAGAATAAAGTATTTCATTGACATTTGCAGAAGAATTCTCAGAACTGCAGTTCCTCTTGGTTCTATATCAAAACCACATTTTATGGGACTGCCATCCAGTTAGGGATATTCTGGTGCAGCAAAATAAGCTAAGCTGGTTAGGTGGCATTGTTTTACTGCAGATTTTTTTAAGCTTAAATATCTGCTGAAAAGAGAATGAAAAGATCTTAATAAAGTATAACAAATAAAATAGCTACCGTGCAAATTCAGTAGTGTTGGAATTGTGTGCCTGAATTTTAATACTTATCTGTACTTTGTGTTTATGCAGTAGGAAATTATTTTGATTTTTTTTGGTTTGTGTTCTTGCTTTTACTTGAATTCATTTCCAGACCCTTAACAGCAGAGATCTAGTATAAGCATGGAACTGCTCCCAATGAGAACCAAATTCTCAGCACCCAGCACGTTATGCTCAAAATCTTGTTTCATGAGCAAAGAGGAGGTGCACCTGAGGTATCCATGTATATATAAAGCTGAAACTTTATTGTTAGATAGCTGAAATTTAAGAAACTAATTGTTATTAGTTCAGATGTAGTTATTACAGCAAAAGAAGGACAGTTAAAATTGTTATACATGAGCTCTGTTTCTACCCCTGTTCCTGTTGTTATACTCACCTTTCCTCTGCTCCTCTGGTCCTAATGTCAGTGTATTTATTCTCATGGGGGGCAGCGGGGAGTGTTACAATGGGTTGTCAGCACCTGAGTGCTTCACTGAGAGGGACAGCATGCTCATGTTGATGATTTCTTCTTCCTCGCTGTAGGACCCGCTTTTTGTGCGCCAACTAACACGCTTGTGCAGCTTGGTCTTCCTTTGTAGGCCTGCAGGTCCATGTTAATCACAATTTACTACATCTGGTACCTTTTACGTACTTCAGCTAGTATTTTGTTGTACTCTTTGTTACCACTAAGCTCAGTTTTGGCCACCTCCAGGTCTGCATTTCTTTAATGGACTGCTGAGGAGTTGTTTACAGCTGTGGGGCCTCCCAGAGCCAGTCTGTGCCCCGTCTTTTGTCATCCCGTGCCTGTACTCCTCCACTCGACATCACCTATCTTCATCTCTTAAGACCTCTATTTCCATGCCAGGCTTGTATTTGCTGTGCTACGTTGTTATGCTATGTTTGTAAAACTATGCTGATATCATACAAAGATAACCAAACTGAAACAAATTAGCCATATACACCCAGGCGATTAAAAATATTACTGTTACAGCTAAACCAAGTAAAACAAACCTGCGGGCAGGTCAGGAAAGCTCAGACAGAGGAGGCCTGGCAAACCTCAGTCCTGAGGCCGTGCAAATTCAGTATAAAGCTTATGGCTTTCTACTAGCAGTGATAATAGCCCGTTACAGAGCTACGTGGTTGCAGAACAGGTGGCACTGAGCAGATTCCCTGCACTGATATTCCCTAATGTTGAGCTGTAATCTTTTGTGTTTGATTAGTTTAAGCCAACTTTCTGACAAAAGGCTGCACAGCTGATGACCTGATATGCTCAGAACTTAAATAATACAGGAAATAATGCTGTGGCAGAATGACAATGATAAAAGATGTCTCCGCGCAGTGCGTTCACACTCCGCGGGACAACTGGGTGGCGTTTTCTTGTTCAGTGATGAGGAAGAGACCTCCACAGCAGGTGTGGTAGAAGTCATCCACAGCCACTCAATCACACAGGGGAAAATATTAAAATCAAAGCTGGAATCTTCCACTTGGGGACATGAAGGTCAGCCGCAGTGACCAGTAATTCTCTGCAGTTTACCTTACACTGGATATTCACAGGTATCGGGACAAAGGAGATGCTTATTGTTTTGATTTGGCAGCATTTTGATTTTTAATCTGTTTCCCACAAAGTCTGATCCTCATGATCAGCTTACTTTGTCTCAGCTCAGGACCTGTGGGGAAGGATAATAAGGTCGTATGTTACCTTTGCACTTGGAGGAAAGCAAGCTGCAGTGGAAAACAAGAAAGGGAGAGATGGGGCTCTATAAGCTAAGATCTTGTTTATGCTGGAGCAGAGAGACCTTTATTCTGATTCTTGCTCCCAGCACAGCTGTTTTATGTTACATGGGAAATGTACCTTGGGACTTTAGTTCTTATTTTGCCACCACTGATCAGTATGCTAAACATTGCCTTGCAGAAACATGCATTCTGTCTGTCTTCCTCTTATTTCTTTCCATCACCACGATACATGCAATTTTTACCTGTTTTTTTGGTACAGCTCCGGCCAAGAAGGGTACGGGATGGTCAGTGTTTTCACAAAGGTGAACTCTATGAGCTAGAGACTGAGCCTTCCCATGGAAAGTGAGAAAAGTGGTTGTAAGACTTTTTTCCCAGGGCTCAAGGGAGCAATGGAACCATTTTCCCCCTTCTAAACAATCTCTCTATGACAATCTCTACAACATTATTATTTTATAAAAGTTGATATCACCACTGTGATATCAGTTGATAACACCAGCTGTGTTTTAAAAAAAAATCCCGAATAAACTCGTAATTGCATTTTTTCTAGAGTTTGGTTTTGTTAGCAAAGCTCTTGGAACATGTACGAGATGAGACCTTTTACAGAACTTACCTGAAAGGAACCTGGTTACTGATCTTTAAGTGGACTTATGTGTGCTGGTCAAATTATAGCAATTTTGTTCCCAGCTAGAAATGTAGTTCTTGGCATCTAAAGAAATTTAAACTCAAAATAGCATGATGTTTTGCAGTAATTGAGCAGTTTTTTAAAGCCTGAAGTCTCAAAGAAGACTGAGTTTACATAATAAAGTATTATCCCACTATGCAAAACACCTAGTAACCTTAAAGAAAATTTTCTGTATCGCATTTTGATAACAGAGGCAGACTTAAAAGCAGCCAGGCAAAAGCAAATTATCAAACTAGATGCCTCCTAGCAATTTTTATTCTCTGGTATGGGTAGAGTTACATGAAGAAAGGGAAAAGAATTAGAGTAAAACAATCTGTTCTAGCAGAGAAAGTACAGGCTGCGGTGTGTCCCACTGCATTGCAGGTTACTCAAAGGGAAGCACGTACAATTTCCTCGGGCAAAAATTCATCCATTAAGCTCTTTTTCTGAGGGGAAAGGGTGGTGGCAGTTGGTGAGGGCAGGACAGGAAAGGGCAAAGGCAGACTGAGCATCGAGCTAAGAAGAAACTGTGAAGGGTAGAGAATGTTTTTTTAGGAAACCTGAAAACAAGCCTTCAAAAAGCATCTTGGTAAACATAAGATTACCCTGCTGAAAGTGAGAAGATATGGAGCTGTCTCTAATTATTTCCTCTGCTTCGCATGTGAAGTATTCCACCAGAGCTAAAAAGATGACTGCCTTGTACTTCAGATGGGACTGTGAGACCGAGACAACAAAATGGCAAAGGTGTGCGACACTTGAAAATTGAGCGGGTATATTTTACACTACGCCAGTACTTCTCAGGGAGAAGGAAGCATATTTGTGAGTTACATTGCACAACGGCATTGAGTGTTGGAGCTCTTTTCCATCCCTCTCAGACTCACTCCTCTCTCCACTTTCAGCAAACTGCTAAGTGTTAGGATGAGTTAGGCTGTGTTTCTGTGGGTATTGTGAAACGTGATGTGTACATAAGAGTGACATTTTGTTTCCTTGCTTAACTGTTACATCCATGAGCTGAAAATAATACTTCAAGGACCGCTATTATTTATATAAACCCACTATATTACTGTTTCCTCAAATTAAAAGTGTTACATGTGCATGGATGCACCCATCCATTTGATTTTCTCTTTATTTTACCTAAAAAACAGCCAGAGAGGCTCAGTTCTTTATACCATGAAAAAACCCCAAATTCTGAGTGGTGGATTTACAAGGGTATTTAACAACATTAAGATGCAGATTTTCAATAGTATCCAGTTATCTACTTTTTTTTTTTTGGTAAATCTCAGCAAGCACACATTTGCATTTTTGGCAGATAAATACTGTTGTAAATCTGGCCTCTGATTTATATCTGAAACACGTATTGTCACTTTCTACATGTACAATATTTCTGGATTTTCTCCTTCTCACATTTTGGACGCTCACTCACTACTTTCCCTTCGGGTTACATGTACGGAGGCAAAGAGGAAAGAATCGTTGAAGTGTCTTTGGAAGAACAGCAGGTCAGTGAATCACAGATATTGGAAGCAGAGAAAAAAGTCCTTTGGGTCACCTAGTCTGACCTTTGCATTCTGCAGTATTACTCATACAACATACTCGCTAACCTCTTAATCTAACCTTCTTTTGGTTTGTAATTCTAAGTTGCTGAAGGTGGGACATGCAACTACTTTCAACTTGAATTTTAGTAGGAAGAAATAGGTATGGAAGAGAATGCAGAAGTTTGCAACTTCAGCTTATCAGTTCTCACTGTGCTGCTTTAGACATTTGGTTTTGATTAGCAATACAAAAATTATAATGTCATTTAAAAACACGAGTATGCCCAGACGTATTTTTTTGTTGGTGGAGAAATCGTATGGAGTCTCTGGACTGATTAAGACTCCTGAAAAATGATGTAATGTAGCATAGATATGGCAAGGTGCCGGTGACATAACAAATCTCTCTCTGGCGTAAAAGGAGTTGTCGTATTTTTTTCAAGTTCTTAGGACATCATCAGATTCTATGTTACTCCCAGTGTTGAATGACAGTAGTAATTATATTTGGATATTTTTATTTTCTTCATGAAGGGGGAGGATGGAAGTAAGGAGAGAGGCTAGGGATCATTAAAACCATGGATATCCAGACTTTGACTGTTAACATTTTTTTTTTTTTTAATATCCCAGTTAAACTGTTTTTTCGTTAGATATAATTGTCTCCTTCAATTGCCATCCTTGGGTAGTGTGATTTACAGGGTTATGGCCAGAAAGGCATTATGATAATCTTTTAGTCTGGCCTCATGAGTAAAACAGACCATAGAATTTCATCCAGTGATTCCTTCAGTGAGGAGAATTATTCTTTCCAGGTATATAAATGAATTCCTTTCTTTCATTTGTTTTGAAAGCCTTGGAAATATTTATAGATGGTGATCTTACCTTTCCTTGCTTGAAGGCCTTTGCTTTTCAACATTATATAAAATTATGTTGTCTTGTTGGGTCTTTCGTATTGTTTTATTTTCCTGTCTTTGTATTGTCTGTAAGAGGTCTTCAGGAAGTGCTAGATTAATCAAACTAATGAAACTGTTTTCTCTTACTTCAGGAAATATATGTATTTTCCTTTGTTTAAAATATAAAAGATAAATAGTAATGCAGTACAAATGCTGATTTTTTTAGTTTAAAAAAGGCAAATGACAGAATTCAAAATGGGTGGAGAGCTGATACGATTTCTCAGAAGTAATGTGTCAATAATGTGAAATTTTAAGTAATAATAATTTATTCATATCCAGAAAATCTCAAAGGGGCATTGAAAAGCCATCTACAATAATTACATGACTTCCTCTTTGGAAAAAAAACAATAATCCAGCAACAGCCAAGGAAAAACAGAGGATTACAATTTTAATAAGTCTCTCATCTAATCAAGACCTTAGATAAGTTTCAATTTTAATTCAACATACAGGCTAGCATATTAGGAGTTAGTTTCATGTTGAGTCATGTGGATTTCCTTTCCAAGTACATCTTCCAAATTTATAATAAATATTATTATTTATTCATATTGTTAACTGTATAGTTGCTGTCCTATAAAACTCAGTTTTCTTTATTTTGTGTTCTCCCCACTCACTCAATTCATCAAGTCTTCAAGTGAGAGCAGAAACTCTCTGGGACATGAACCAAATCTTTATGGCCATAGATAGGCTATAAAGTGTCTAGTACACTCTGTATCTAGATTTAAATGAAGTTTCTTGAAATGAGAATGTTATGGCTTGTATAGCTGTTGCCAAGCTCTATTCATTTCCAGAGAGTTAAGGTTCTTTAAAAAGCAGATATACAGACACAGACAAAACCCCATGTCTCTAAGGCTTGATCCTAATGACTGGTCTTAATACATAAATTCAGGCAACAGAATCTTTGCCAGTTTAGGAGTCTGAACTATCTTTATAATTGTTATAATATTTATAATAAATTATAGTAGCTATACTCTAAATTAGAAATTGCAATTGTTACAATAAATCATTATGGTAGTTTATAATTGTCTCTGCAGGAGACTGTAGAAGCATGGCATTTCTGTAAAAAATGTGTTTGTTTTTATTTTGAGTGCAGATATATGCCCACAAGAGCCCATAATGAGTCCTTGGAGATAGTACTAATGTGTGACTTAGTGAAGAAATGAATAAAATCAGCTGTTTTTTTTCCCCCAAAAGTTGAATGCATAAATTTGTGAAGAAATAGTTTCACAGGTTTAAATTTCAACTATCCAGAGAACTGTTGTACTTGGTATTTTCTAGCTGATGTAAGCATAAGAACATTGTGTCAAAATGCCACCATGGAAGTGAGTTGAAATTAGCAACCTACCCTTGATCCCCACATCGGGAAGCCTTCTGAAATGTGCTTGAAATCAAAGACACACAATGCTGAAACACATACCATTTTTTTGAAATATGTGATTTGAGGAGCTGCTCATGCACACATCACATCTGGCACAAACCCATAAAAACAAGACATTCAAGCTATCTTATCTTTATACTTACAACTTGCCAATTCTTCGTATATCTCCTTTCAACTTTATACATTTTATTTCTATCATCACAAGTGTCCCGTCCTACAGGCAACGCGCTTGCTTCTGCTTTTCTTATTTTTGCCTCTCTGAGTACACCTCTTTCTATACTGCTGGTAACTGATAAAGATTAGGTTTGAAGAAGAGACCATAGAGCAGTCAAGTCATGTTCAGCAGGTGATCAAATGTGCACTGGAAATCTGGAAAACTTGGAAGGGCAGAGTGAAGGTTGTGGTGTATGGTCTGTGGTTGTATTCATTTAATTCTTTGTTTTGAAAAGAGGAGAACTGGTCCTCATTGGAGTTACATGGATTAGGTACAATACAGAATTAGATGTTGATGGTTCTCCTGGAAGGTGACATTGCTTGTGTCTGCGATACATGCCAGCAGCAGAAGAACCATGATAAGAGGGGGATGATATGCAGCTGGTGGTTTCCCAACCAATTCACAGAGCTGAGACCTCTGGAGGATCCAGGGAGAAGTCTCAGAGCAGTGTTTTGAGGTTCTGCCAGCAGATGGTGATAAAACACGACGTAGAAGAGGAAAAAAAACCAACCCTGACACAGTGGATCTGATTGAAAGAAGGCAGCCGTTCTTTCTTCCTCCAGAATCATTCTCTCTCACGCTCTGGGACATGTAGTGCATTTTGAGGATGGCAGCCTGAGAACCCCATAGAGTTTGACTTTGTAACAGCTGCTACTTTGAGCCTATGAAATGTCATTGCAGGCTCTGCTAAAAACCGAGAGTAAGAATATTAGAAAAGATGAAAGGAATGCTGGAGCTGGAAAGGGAACGGGGCAGTGGAAGGAACTTGGGGTTGAAAAAAACCCCAGGCAATTCAAGTTGTAGGGATTAGTAAAGTGTGAAATAGTTTAGGATCAGGGAATGAGGGGAAGTGGGGAGAAGGGAGTTGATTAAAGACTTGGTTGCTTTGCATGCAGAAGGCTGGGAAAGCTTTTGAAGTTTGTCTCTTGCTATTTGCAACATGCGTCACTTGCTTGGCAAATTATTTAGAACGCTATATAATGTTTGCAGTGTTCTAAAATTACAGTCACGGTCTCCTTTATTTTCTTACCTTTTTGCATTCATGTGCATTTCTAGTGAAAGTTTATTAGAGCAAAAATACCCCTGTTTGTGCCTTTCACTGTCTGATGAGCATTTACTGCTTCTTTTGCTTATTTTGTAAATGTCTTCAGATTTGCTAACCTGACATTTGTATGCATTTATAAATCACTTTGGAATGTGTGCTTATTAGTACTGGTTTCTCAGACATTTGAGTCATATTTGGTATGTTGCTTATAACCTGTAATAAGCATCCAGTTTGTGTAAGCAAATACAATTTTTCTATCAACAGGGCTAATACAGACCTAGAGCTTCAGCTAACAGTCTTCTGAAAAGATTAAAAAAATTAGGATTAAAAACATAGGGTAAACATAGGATTAAAAAACCATAAAATAAATTGCCTTTGTGAATTTCACGTTTTGGCTGACACCCAGGCTAGCTGCTTCAAAGAAACAAAGAGAGGTTTAATATATTTGAGATTTATATTGTGGTACATACAATTGCATAATTTGCTAGACATTTCTGCATAATGGTGCTATAATTCCTGTTGTTAAAATTTGCTGTTGAATTTAGCCATCATTATAACTAAATTCTCTTACAGACTATAACAGCAGGAAACACTGGAACAATGTATTAATCACAACAAATTAAATTAGCAAATAGTTTCCAAGATTCTGAGACAGTAAAGAGAGAAAAGATGTAACACAATGAGCCAGTTTAGATTTCTGCAGATCCAAGGTTATTCCCTGCTGTGTTTGAGATCTGAGGTCTGAAGATGGGTGTGAGTAAACAGTGGCCAGCTAACCCTTTCAGTTCTGCTCGCTTGTTGTCTGGTTCCCACCTGGACAGACAACAGATATCTAGGGATTCTGAATTGGAAAATAGTATTCAGGTACTGAAAAGTCAAAGCCATCATAATACCGATTAATCGTCAGTCTGAGTTTAAAAACGTGCCTGCAGATGATAGAACTCATCTCCACTGTGAACCTCATTCTTCATTTATTATTAAAAGCCATTCATGGCACAAGTACCAAGAACAACTCTAGTGTAAGAAAGATAATCAGGCTTTTCTAATCCAGTCCAAAAATTGTGCTACTGAACGTCTTTAAAGTCTGATCTTCAGTAATGGACATGCAAAATCAGTAGCAGTTTTGGCCAGAGTCTCTCACAAGAGAAAGTTTAATTTCCCCTGGTAGAGTACGCCACAGTAAAAAACAATCTCATATGCATAACATTTTCCCTTAAATTAAACCCGAACTTTTTTAGAGTTTAATTCCAGCATTGTGAGTCCATTGTAAATAATCTGTCTGCCTCCGTCCTTCTTTCAAGTAGCTGAAGCTAGACAATAATTGCCTGCTACCTTTCACTGCTACTGAGGGATCCCACTGATGCCAACACCCCCAGTGTATTATTAGTCCAATTTTATTTTATCATTATTCCAGTGAATTCAATGGAATTTAAAAATTTTAAGCCTGCAAAGATGGAGAGGTGAATTAGATCTGTAATTTCATTTGCATCAGAAGATAAGTTCCCTTTAATAATTTTTACCTTCATCTAAAATTCTTGTAGGAAACTCTTTGCAGAGTTTACCTACTTCTCTCAGTTTATATCGGATGTATTTCAGGCTGCAGCAGGTCCCATAACAAAGTAAGGTGTTAAAGAAATCACAGTGGGAAAAAGTGTTGTGGTTCCAGAGCTGCTGAGATGCAGGCTTTGTGCATCACTGTAGGCATTTCTTGGGAATTTAAGGCACAGCGGACATTTGACATTGGTAGGCAAGGCAAAAGGCAATGGATAAATTGGAGGCTTCTGTTGGTTTTTGGAGAGCCTACAGGGAAGTCATGGACTTCTAACCTTCACAACCATTTGGTGACACGAAACATGTCACGTACTCTATGTCAGAGATGTCATTGGGAGTTCTATGTTTTTAATGTTAAGCTAGAGTGATAAAATACAATGGGAAACTCGAATTAATGCAACTGTGTGGATTAGTTCCAGCAGAGTTTCTGTCTCCATAAAAAATGGAAAGATCCTTTTAAAAGAGAAAGGAATCACTTAACCCTTACTGAATGTATTTGTGCCTGTGAGCAGGTATGTGTGTGAGAGAGTATATGTACAGAGAAAAAAAAATTGTTTTATCTATAAACTGGATGTAAGCCCAATTTTAACTGCATTTCTTCTTTTGTATCTTATGTATGGAAATATACCCTCTAATCTTTGGCATGATTTTGGCAGGAAGAGTGAACAAGTTTAGTTTATATTGGAAAATCCCTGGGTGCAGATGGACAATGTAGAGAGAAGGATTCGGATTAGTTTCTGAAACCAGAAAGATTTCTTTCTTTCTTTTATATATCAACAAAATATGCTATCACTATGAAGGAACAGTTTGAGATTTACTAGGTTTTCAGAAAATTAAAGATATGAATTAGATAGGTGTGACATATCTCGCTGTCAAATAATGGTCTGTGATAGTCAATGTGCACTGGATTTTCACAGCTCTAATTTTATGTGATGTCTTAAAACAGTAATTGGAAATACTTTTAATGGAAGATAAAATCCGTGTCTGAAACCTGATTTCTTTGTTTGTTTTGCAATGTAATATTGGCACCTTGGGAATATGGGACCTTTAAAAAATATTATTGCGTATTAAAGATATGTTTCCACCTAGCCAAAGAAATCAGAGATGTAAGTATAACATTTAGTGTATTGTATGTTAATGTATATATAAAAACAATATGTTAATGTATATATATAAACAACATATGCTATGTACTTAAAAAAGTAAAATTAAATACATGCTAAATTTTCTTTTATGTCATATTCCTCAAATACTTTCCCAAGTAATCTTTGTAGTGAATCATTCATATCATATGACATACTGACAGACATTCAGGACAAATCTAGAATATGTGAATGCTCCTGTAACTCTCTCCAGTCATAATTATTAATGTGTATTTTTCTGTCTGTGTAAGTGGAAAGGCTTGTGGGGGAAATGAGATTGGGACTTTGGGAGAGAATCCTTCTGCTAGATTTCCTTTTTACTTATAATACAGCATGCTTTATATACAGCTTTTCAGACCTATAATGAAAAGTGTTTGATTCATAGATTTAATATTTTTATTTTCGTTTTTTTTCTTAAAGAATTCTTTCTTAAAAATGTTGTTCTCATGCAATTTAATTTTAAAAAAAGCTTTGCTTTTTAAAGGATGTGTTTTCTTGATGCGATATGTAATGAAATATATAGTGACAGTTTATTGCCATTTCCTTGCATTCTATGTGTAGAAATGCATGGAATTTTCATTTTGAGGTTGAGGAGAGTTTTCAAGCAGCCAAAACTGCAACATGGGAGGAAAGAGCTGCCTGGACGTGGGATTACGATCCTTGCACTGGCACATGAAACCAGCCGATTGTGAGGAAGTCCGGCACACCTTTGCAGCCACCTGGAGCCAACTGGTTCAGCCAGACAACTTTCTAGGGGCTCTTGTGCTGATATGGCAGCCTGGCCATGATTCCTTCTATGTATGCAGACGCCCATTTTGATTCTATTTTTTCATTAGAAAATTTTAATTCTGGAACGTAGGTCTTTAAAGGAGATAGAGTAATGGAGTAACTTGGCTGAAGTAGCAGATGAAAGTCCAGGTGGCTTGAAGAGAATGCTATAGATAATTTTTAGCTAGTTATCCCCCTACCTGGGTGAAGCAATCACGACACAACTTCTGGAGATCTACAGGAAACTGTTGGAGTTATACAAGCCTTTCTAAATAGGCTTCAGATTTAGAGGACTGAAGTATTCTGAATACCAAAACCTTTTGGGGAAACATAATGATTTTGTCAAAAAAAAACCAAACCAAAGATTCTCCAGTCTAGTCAAAAGAGGACATGAATCCCATCAGCCTCCCTTTTTTTCTCCCCTCATCCTCCCAATATTTCTATTTACCTTAAAAAAAAAAGGAAAAAAACTACCTGGAATTCTACTTTATATCTCCTCTCAGAATTTGAAGACCACTGAGCATTGCTTTACTACACTATAAATAAAATCCATGCTTTCTGGATATTGACCTTGATAGGTGTCAGTTCTCATGGTCCATGGAAAAACAGTTGTTCCAAGAGTGATTTTGCTGTAAATCAAAACAAAGAAATTCTGAAATCTCGTTTGCTTTTATTTGCCTGGAATGTTGTTTTCCAGATAGTTTGGTTTCCAAGTTAGGTTAGGAGGACCTTGAGAATTTTGTGTCATACATAATTCATATTGCACTGCGAAATGAAAAAGGTTCACATGTGAATGAATCTGCTTTCATGGTGAGGTTCTTGCAGACCCACAGGTGTGGTTTGAATTGATTTCTGTATACAAAAGTTGAGTAGTTCAGAACTGGAAATAGAATTGGACCTCAGCTACATCAGAAGGCTCTGATCCTATTAAAAATTAATTTATTTTCTAGCACTGAGATTTAATGAGGAGATAAAGCTAGAGATTCATGAGATTTAAATGTATAGATACTGACATGCTTCAAAGATAAAAACATTTTAAACTATTTGATTAGAGAACTTTATCATTAAGAAACTGGTTGAAAATGGCTCTTGCCAACAGAACTGCAAGATCTCCTTGTTATTCCTGATCTTTTCTAGCACCTTGCTACTAAGACAGGTGTACCTGAATAAGGTATATGACTCTGTATAAAATATATGGCTGGATGAGCCGCCTAACAGAAAGGCCAACTTGCTGAGTACGGTTGTTAGGAAATGGCTGAAGAGTGAGCAGTCTTCCACATCTTGCCTCTCTCTAGATGTAAAGAGGTTTCAAATTTTCTCCTTGGGTCTGAAACCCACCACTGTGAGCTGTGGGTTTTGAAGGTGGATAGGAGAGTTCTTTATTTTCATAAAGAAGAATGGTACCAGCCTCCTACATTCGTCAGCGCTTCTGCCTGCCTGCTTGCCTCCTAGGCAGTGCCTAGTATATGACACTTAAGATGACACTTAAGAGGTGAGAAGGGTAACATGAAGTCTCTCTTAGTGTGACAGTATTCAAACTCGTACTTTTGGTGCACTCATCACAAGAGTACCTTTGAAGACTGTTCTGTTGAAGCAGTTTCTTCTTGCATAGAATAATTAGAAAGAGCAGAAGCAACCATTAATGTGAATTTGTGACGTCAAGTTGCGACCACTCAACTTACAAAGAAAAAAACCTATATCTTTTTCATGTTATGCAGAAAATAAAGTTCACTTATCCATTAAAGCACAGGTGAGTACCTAGATTTAGTTCTTTCGGGCAAGAGTCCTTACACCTGGCGTAAAGAGTCATACTGATTGATGCTTGCTCTTTTCCTTCAGTGCAACTTGTTTATCTATGATAGTCAATATTATGATTATATAACTATACTATACACATAGTTATGTAGTATTATTATATGTATGTTATTATTATTATTATTTCGTGCATTGTCTCAGCAAGGGAAATTGACTCTCTGTCCCTTAAGAGCCTGGGAAATAATTTTGGATAAATCTTCAAAATTTTGGATTAAAAGGAATGAGCTTCCTAAAATACATGGCATTTTATGCCAGACATAATCTACTTAATTTAGACTTAATTTAGATGAAGCCCTCCCAATAAGATAAATGGAGAAAACTTTAATTTGCAGAGTTGAATAGAATTTAAGTAGCAGACACCTAACCTTGTCAAAATGAAGGCACTCTTGGGCAAATATAAATTTCATTGCTGAAGACTTAAGTACCGAGAGATTTTATGTGCCTTCAGAATAGAGCAACAACAAATCTGTTGTTTTAGGTTTTCAGTGCTTTATTTGTGCACCAAAAATGTGAGGTTGGTATAACACACAAATTGCTCTGTGGATTTATTTCTAGCTGATCTCCAAAGTATTATTTGACCTATAAGAGCTGTCTTGGTGAATCAGACTCATACCCTTAATAAACTTAAACCAGCAATCTGATAAAGCCCACCGATCTGAGTTGTCGCAGAGACTTCACGTTCTTCTCAGAAACTGGTTTTGGTGTCTTTAAATGGGAAGAAGTGTGGAATTACCAAATGACTGCTCTAATGTTAAGTTCTCCCCAATTGTTACAAATAAATAAATTAAAAAAACCTAATAAATGCAGCTATATCTCTCAAAATATTTCTAGGAAAAAGTCTTTTCTCACTCAAGACCATGATAGGAACCCTCCATATTCTCTCATGTTTCTCTTCTACTCCTGTCTGTTGGTTGTATCGTTATCTAGCCATGTTTCTTTACCTGTCATGTACTTCTATGATTCCAGAAAAGATTAGAATATATGGGACAATTGCTTTTTCATTGTATTAGGTATAATTTTTTTTTTTTAATTATGCTTTCTAGCAGTCACAACAATCAAGCATACTGGGTATTCTGCTTACAGTATGAACTTTCTCATATGTTCAGTGATTTTTCTGTTTGTTAGCAGGTGACTATTTCTCAGGTGTTATTTCTATCTGTACTTATTAGTTTCTTAAAATAAAGAAGATAACCAACCCAGTGGCTAAAACAAAGCCATGTCATGAAGCTTAAAGGTCTTTTAAAACATTCTAAGTATATTTTAAAACACGTACATTTGTACAAACCGTGAAAAATTTACAAATATCACTTTTTATTTAACTAAACCGTAACTTCAAGGTAATATTAAATTTGAACAGATGTGCATAGTATTTGGAACAAACTATGCAAATATTTCAAAGCACAATCACCATAAGTTGAATTTGGCAGAGCAGAACAGATGTGTCCACCTGTTAAGAGACTAGGCTATCAGCGCTGGGGATGCAAGATGTGATTGAAGTCCATAATGGGAGCTATTTAGGAATGCATCCAGGTTAGCAGGAGGTAGCAGAGATTTTGATTACTGTATCATTCCACTTTTCCCCAAAGTGATCAATGAGTTGAATTCGGCAAATGGAATAGTACACCCAGGACCACTGAAGGGGGGATGAATGTCCTATATTATGTGAAAACAGTGCAGAAATTATACCTGTTTTTCAATAATGATGAAAGAAAGAGAGAACAGGAGGTTCCACAGGGGCTGCAGAATACAGTGGACTCCAACAATCTTTATTTATTCTGTTTAAATTTGACATCCTGAAAAGCAAGCAAAATTATTGATTCAACTACCATAGCAATGTTAGTAACTGATTCATTTCTCTTTGAGCCACTTCAATAAGATGTGAGAATAATAATCCAAAAGCATACCCAATGCACAGCATTTCACATTCATTTTAATATGAATTTTGCTCAGCCAGGATTGGAAATGACTTCTGCTTCCAGGTATTTATTAATAAAGAATAGAAGCATAACATAGAAGAGAGACAGATAAGTCAGATTTTAGGCAGAAAAATGCAAAGAGAATGAGACAGCTATTGTGGGTTTGTATTTTCTTGAGAAAATGTTCACCTTTTTTTTCACCAAAAAATAGCTCAGTAAAATATATTCTCACTACTTGTGCTCTACTTCTGCAGTACTTCTAGCTCATATCTCCTGAGTACTCCTCACTACTTCATGCCTTTAGTACTGTCTTCACTGCAGACCAACATATCTGCAGAAAAATAAACTACAGATTTACTCAACTTTTGCGTTTTCAAATTAAGATCTAATTTGGTGTTGTTGATGATGAGGTGTGAAGAAGAAAAGACATGGCTTGATTTTCAAATTCTGGCTTAGGGATATAAGTGTTAATAATGAAAAGTCCAGTTTTGATTTTCTAAGTTGAAATAAATTTTATGTAGATACAAGGGAGGAAGAATACATGTGCCAATGCTTTATTTTCAATTCCATTGCTTTTTCTATTTAAATATTTACTTATTAAGATTGCTATCTATGACGTGTGCTATTCATCTGCAAAAGTCCAAGCTAATTGACATGGGAAATTTGAATGCTTACAGTTATCAAACAATTAATTTTGTATCTATGAACAGTCAAAGGAAGTTAACTATGAATTATCCATAACACTGGAAGTCCTTAAGCTTTAGACAGGACTTGTAGGCTTTTATACATTATAAGAAACGTACTTTGAAATCCTGTGTGGCTGTGGCAGACCTGGAATTGAAGGATCAGAAATACAAGTAATACTCTGGGTTCTCAAAGTTACAGCAATTGTTCCATTCTGACCTATTGTATTTGTTACTTCGGGACTAAAAGAGCACAGAAAGAGGTCAGACCAGGATGTGGAAGTACACAAAGAAAAAGAAAGAAGGTGTATGAGAGAAATCCTCTAAGATCATCTTTCTTTAGCTGGAGCTAGAAAAAACAAACTCTTTTTCTGTATAGATCTTTTCAGAGAAATTTTTTGGTCAATTTTCAATACATTATATAGCATGAGGTTATACTTTTGTACCTCTGTTTTTGATAGCTGATAAATAATGTGTTATCGGAGACCAGTCTTGAACTTGTATAATCCTGTCAGCATCGCAGTTTAACCATCAGTTGGTATCAGTTGGTTTGAGCTGTCCTTTTATCTTCTAGTTCATGCAGAATTTGCTCAGCTTTCTAGAGATTTTGTGGCAGACTGAAGTCAGGAAAAAGTTCAAGAGTTCTTGAATTAAAATTGTTCATTTCAATTTGCCCTATTGTGGCCACTTTTTAGTGTGGTTTATAGTATGCTCAGATAAACTACATACTTTCTCAGGAGGGATCTGCACATATGAGCAATTAGCCCAATTTTCTGAAGGCTGTCATAATTGAGAACGATCTGATAAAGAAAAATTGCTTTTAATCTCAAACTTTTATATACTTATTGCACGGTTCTTGAATCTTGAGTCTTACTTTAAGGAATAATCCATTTTCTTGGGAAGATGAAGTAAGGCAATATGCAAATAATATTGACAGTACATTTACAACCTTCCTAATAGTTTAAATTTAGATTTACATTGGGATGTAATGGTTAAGTAGCGATAGATTGCTATTTATTGGCATGACAATATGGAATTGTACAGAAATACATTTTCTAATTAGAAACCACCTTCCAGATTTAATATTTTGTTTCAAATCACAATTAATCTTTACATTACTAATGGTAAACGTTCTATAGTAGATAATTTTAAGAATGTTATTAAGGGTTCATATTGTTCTTCTGATAGTAATTGTAAACTGTTAAAAAAAAAAAAAAATTTTTTAAAGTTCTTTGTCTCTCCTCAAAAGAAACTTGCAGTTGTAATGGTCTGGATCAAGTGGTTCTGTGTATTTTCAGCTAACGTTCAGGTGCCAGAAGCACAAGACCACCAAACTCTCATTCTTATGTTAACTAGAATGAAACCAAAACCAAGTCCCAGAGCAAAAAATCAATGAATTAGAATTGATATTTTTTTAGTTTCAGAACTTAATGTAAATGAGTGGATAATATAAAGAGCTAGAAAAGAAAAGAAAAAAAAAAGTACATTTTTCTCTGCCCATAGATTTTGGCTATAGTCTTTTCAATCAGAACAGCTGAAAGGCTTTTTAGTCAGAACAATAAACACATTGCAGGACTGTGGTCCCCAAATGATGCCTTTCTGCTGTTGACAAGTATGTAAACAAGCTGCTTTTAGTAATGTTTTATCTATTGTTAGAATGAATAAAGCTGTGGTTGTAAACACAGCCGAAAGACAGGATGGGTTTTAAATACTTTTGTTCCTGCTGAGCCATTACTAACACCTGCAGTTAAAATAATTATTTCAAATGTTTTTCTTTTTAAAAGAAGGAGTAGTTAGCAGTAGACCTGTCTTGTTATGGTAAATTAACATCTGCAGTTAATATGATTCCCCTTGGTTGTAAACATCCTGAATTAAAGCTTGTTATCTCCTTTAGAAGGTATGTTTTAGGATTTCACCTGTTTTGTAGAGATATAATTAAACATTTCAATGAAGTACAGGTTGGATGACTATGATCTTATTTTAGCCACCACAGAAATTATGGAATGTTTTTTACAGCAAATACTGTGAGTATTTAATTAAAGTCTGTCCTGAAGTAAAGCAAGCATAACCAATGAAAATAGTAAAAATGGATTAGAGGTTCTGAGATTGAAAAGAAGACAAGAGCTGAATATAAGGTTTGGGTATCTTGTGATTTCTTTTTATTTATTTAAAGAAAATATTGTATTAATCTTAAAAAATAACATGAATAAACATTCAATTCTAGGGGAAATGTGAAAAAGAGGAATAGATGTGGAATAAACAGGATAACTCTGGTCCTTATTTTGTACTGTAATTAATAATGGAGGTACTACTGATTTTATATCATCATTAAAATGCATCAGAATTTTCTACAAGCAAACTCTCTGAAAAAAATCAGGAATTGGAGAATTTATTTTAGAATGTTAAAATTTCCAGATACTTCTGTATGTCCTGTCTTTGGCCATGCGCTATAACTTGGCAAGATTAGAGGTGATCAAGCTCCCAGTCCAGTCGTATTTTCCCACCCTCTGTCAGAATTCAGCTCTATTAGAGTAACCTCTCAAAATGAGCTCTGTTAGTTTATATATCAGAATAAGCTCTATCATCTTAACATCTGATGCAAAATTATTTGAAATCTTTGGTGACTTCTAGACTGGAGTGATTTACATCAACTAAAGAAGCTGTTGTATGTTGTAAATTGTGTCCTTGGTTTCATGACTGCTTTATAGATTTCACTATACAAAGCTATCGGCACTAATATTAGCTTAAGACTGTGTTCCACTGCATCCTGCTGCTCCCATACTATGCAATATCACGTCTTTGTCACTGTACATATGCTTATTGGACAGGGTGTGGACAAAAGAACTGATCTGATGTAAAAAAAGCAAACAAACACGGGTGAGAATATCTTCAGTGGCACCGCGTCCTAAGTCTTGTATAACACAGTCATGGCATTCATACCTGTTTGTCCTGTGTTTGTGAAATATTCACTCCCACAAGTACTTTGTGGAATAAAAAAAATAATTTAGAATTGGTTTCCCCTTTAAAGATTTGGATTTATCTCTGGCTATCTCAGTCTGTTATCATTCTCACCGTTAGGCTTTTGTATTTATTTCCTGCAGATACTGCAATGGCTAAGAGCCCACCACAAAATAAGAAGTAAAAAATTCAGGGACTATTGATCCAGTACAGAAAGATCTTTTCCTCTAACAGAATGCCTTCAAATTCTTTATTTTGGAAGGAAGAAGATGCGAGAATTGCTTTAGCTAAATTAATATCTGTGTGGTTTTCTCCTCTGTGAACTTGATTTAGAAAAAGCCTCCAGCAGAGCACAGGCAACATTAAAAGAAATGAAACAGAGAAGCACGTTTGTAAGTGTTGCTGTCTCCTGATGTTTTTCTGACAGTGATATTTCTGGTGATAGGGGCATTTTGGAAGGGGTATCTGGGCAAGTTTCTTTTCAAAGCATGGAGCATTTCACCCATCTCCCTAGCATCATTCATTTCCTGACTCCTGCATTCCGAGCTGCCGTCCTCTCTTATTTAATCTTGCTTCCTATGCTTACATCCATTTAACTGGATTGTTCAAGCTCGTCTTACCTTTGCAGGAGTTTTTAGTTTTCTTTAAGACCAGAGTAGTACTGTACACTTGCTTCCAGAGGGTGCTTGTGAGTGATGCCACACAAATCCCTTCCTCAGAGATTGAGGGCATCACCCCTATTATAAACCAGCTACTGTCGGGGACCGAGGTTAGCTTCCATCACCTGTGGCTGGGTCTCCCACATCACGGCGTGAATACAGCATTGTCAAGACCTGGGGCAGATCTCTGCTTTTCATGTTTAATTTCGCTCTCTCGGTTTTTCCCTCCCGGTGAATTCTAACCCGTGGTTCTTTGAACCACGCAGGCGCCGCAGAGCTGCCACTCCAGGCACCCAAGTGCTTCCAGGGTCGGCTACAGGAAGGGTCAATATTTTCTTTTAAAGAAAAAAGCGCAGTGATGACAATAATTAGGTAGACTGTGTTCCGGGGTTAAAGGAAAACAATGCTTCAACCACAGCTCTAATTTAAAGGCTGAGACTGGCATTATTTTTCTCAGTTCATTTAAAAACCGACTGGAGAACAGTGAAAGAGGTTATTAAAAGGAAGTAGTTAAAAGTTCAAGCCACTAGGATTTATGTCCCTCTACTGTGAAATAAAGCATTTCTTTCTGATTTTAAGAACTGTTTCAGCCAATTGTCAGCCTGAGAATGTACTGATTTTTTGAAGGGCATTTCTGATGCCTTATGTCAAAGGCGACAGACATCAAATGCTTTCTCCAGCTTGTGTAATAGAGCTGTGCTCTCTTTAACTCGCCTGTGATTTAACTGATGTGTGAAGGAACTTTAACACCTATTGCCCCCTATAAGCACTTACTGAAAAAAAAAGAAAAAGAAAAAAAAAAAGAAGATTGGTTATGTTAAATCATGTATACTCTGTTACTCACTTGTGACTCACTTGGAAAGGACTGGGGGCCCTGGAAAGGCCCCTGGAAAGGCCCTGAAATTTCAGAATAAGGGCAAAATGAGATGGAAACCAAATGAGTAATCTATGGGGGTGCATGTGCCTTGCTTTACTGAGATTTTTTAAAATGAAATAGTCTTGTTTAATTTGAATTTAAACTTGTTAATGATCCTCCAGAAATCTCAGTTGAGGAAACTGACACAATTGATTACTTCCAAGACAGCTGAACGAAACCTAGGGATTCTGGTAACATTGAGTGATTTGAAAATGTTACCAATTCTTCTTAGATATAGTACGATTTTTAATAAGTGTTATCAAGGAAGTGATCACTGTGAAAGATTTACCTTGAACTCTTTGTGCTGTTACAAAACAATGACATCTGTTTAACGTCAAGTACAGAAACTTGTTTTCCTGCTTCATGAACGCTACAAAATCTTTTCTAAAGCCTTGGCAAACAGACAGAAAAATGTGATTATACATAATCCAACTGTATCTTAATCCCCAGCAGACTCAACTTTTATAGCATCGTTTTAATGAGATATTATTAGCAGCTTCAGAACTGTTTAATTAGAATGTTGGCATGATCCTTAGATCAAATGAAGGTTTTTGAATACAACAGTGATGTTTATTTTGTATTTTATTTTTTAATAAACAGCCTTAAATCATGGCTTTGGATAGACTGTTAGAATGCCTTTGATATTATATACATTAAGTATACTTTTATGAAGAATAGCTGCATGCAATTTTTTCCTTAAATATACCTTTGTAATGAATACATATGTGTGTGACTCCTATGTGTGTGTTTATGTATGACTGAAAGCAGTTGAATCAGAGGCTACTTTCTAAAAGCCATCGTTTTAATGAGAATGTGAAATGTGTTTACTTGTGGATAATTCTCAATGTATTTTTAAAATGTGATTCAAGGTTGGGAATATATGTGATAAGATTTTACTGATACGTTACAAACCAGACAACTCTGCTAAACATGCTCAGTCTATCTTAAGAATGAGGCAATGATGGTTGTGTGTTATTCTGACATTGATTACTAAAAGTGCACCAGTTGTTCCACTCATTAGTCTAAATTTTAAAAAGAAGCATAATGTCCCCATCCTGACTAACTAAAATTCATTCTTTATTTCACACCGTATTAAAAAGGCTGCAGCTAAATCTTTTTGTGCTATCAGGAAATCAATTATTTTTTCATGGTTTTGTACCTTATCTGTCTAGCGTAATGTGTGCCATCCTGGCTGATAGCCCCGGGCTCCACCACAACTTTTCTTACAGTTTCTTGTAGACCCATATTCATTCCATCATTTGCCCTTAATGAACCTCCTGCACGTAGAGATTTCTGCAAAAAAGGCTCAGTATGGCAATACGTGGCTGCCATACTTAAGTTAGCATCTGCCTTGAACTTAGCGATCTGCAGTCTTTTGGCTCATCCTGCACATTTTCATGTAAACTTTGTAGATATCAAGAACAGCCTGTAGGAAAAGTTTTGTACCCTGTTTTGTAATGCCTTCTTCTGGTTGCAAATATTGAAGTAAAGGCAGGAAACACTATGAATTTTAATTTCCTTCTGGTTCTAGTTCTTTTCTGTTCAGACATATGGAGGAGGTTATTGAATTTCTGATTCTGCAAGTTTCTCTTGTCATCACTTGAAAATGTTGTTAGTAATGGAAAAGCCCTGTTAGTTGCAGGACATTCTGCCCAGATCTTTACCTAAGCAGCATTCAATTGATTGCATGCACTTCCAAAATATTCTTACAAGCTCACTTCATAAAGTTTTAAAGCAGTGAGATTCTGCTAGTTCCCAGGAGACGGTGCTCCACAGCAGAGCATTTGTAGAATTCATTTTTTTTCCCTTTTTTTTTTTTTTTTTTCTGGCCTATTCTGTGGCTCATTCACATTGTGTATTGTGTCTGCACCAGAACCCAGGTTTTAACCTGTCTAAATTTAAGCTGGAAGTCAAAATGCCAGGTCCTTTCCTTATTGTCTATGGAGTAGGAAATCTGCTGTTTCCTCAGGGAAGCAGAAATGGGTAAAACTCTTTTCGACCTTTTAATTTCAAAACTGCAGGAAGCACATAGGGATACTGTGCAGGTAGAAGCCCATACTGTGAGAAGCATTCTGTTTACCAGTATTTCAAGATCCCAGATCAAAATGGGATTTTTCTTGGAGCGGCAAAATTGGCCAAGTCAGGGGTTTTGCTTTCTATCTAGCATTGGCCAATGGAAAGGAGACCTCTGAAAAATCTGTCAGATTAATTTTTTTGCAGTTCATGGGCAATATTCACATCAACAGTGAATATCAATCCCTTCAGCTGCCAGCCTGTATTGATTCCAGGGGTTGCCCCAACCCAGATGCAGAACCCTGAACTTGGTTTTCTTGAACCTCATGAGATTCACGCAGGCCCGCTTCTTGAGCCTGTCCAGGTCCCTCTGGATTGCATCCCGTCCATCAGGTGTGTCAACCACACTGCTCAGCTTTGCAGATGACACCACAATTTTTTACAGTGAGGGTGGTGAAACACTGGAACAGGTTGCCCAGAGAGGTGATAGATGCCCCATCCCTGGAAACCTTCAAGGTCAGGTTGGGCGGGGCTCTGAGCAACCCGATCTAGTTGAAGATGTCCCCACTCATTGCAGGGGGGGTTGGACGAGGTGACCTTTAAAGGTCCCTTCCAATCCAAACTATTGTGATTCTATATAGTGATTCCCAATGGCTTAGGAACATCAAGGATTAGCTCTCACAGTTATGAGAGCAGATGAAGGAGCTTGGACCATGGTGAAGGATTAGCCTACAGCTGGAAAGATTTGCATAAACTGGCTTTTTGTTGATCTAGGTATCTGATTCAGGTATTCAGATATACAGGATGCACAAAATGCTCTTACATTCTTGTAGCAAATCCACTGCCTGCAGGAAAAATTTTGAAAAAGTAATTGTAGTCCAGCAAACACAGAACTGACATCCCTACTTTCAGAGCTTTAGCTCTGTATTAAGCGAGCAGCCTGTGGCTGTCAGGCTTCCTTTGTCTGGTCTGTGTTGGCTTGATTGGAGTTCTTGTTTAGCTTACCTAGTTGCAACAATAATCGTTTAATAACCAGGAGTCTAGTTTGCTTCAGTCCTGTTTACCTTGGTATAGCTCTGTGGAATAATTCCTATCATTAATAATTTTGATGCTAGCAGGCACAACAAGTAATTGTGCTCTGTAAGGGTGAATTATTTCTGCAGTATAACTATGATGCAGTGGAAAGGACTACAGGCTTGGGCTGACATCAGAGACCTTGGAGGTGTGGACATAGGCTGATAAACAGACTGTAGTACCGTTAATCGGTTTGTTTTGTATTTAAAGCGTATTCTATCTCTGTAACTAGTTGTTTATTGCATTTTAAGGTAGTTTTTAATTAGAGTATTAGTAAATTCTTTGCTTGACTTTTTATCCATAGCAGGATATTGAGTTTAGCAAAAGACTTAAGAAAGTTGAATTCTTTAGGACCTACATTAACGAGCTGCAAAATGCTAATGCAAAGCACTTTTGCCATAGGCTTGGTCCCAACAAAATAAATTATTTTATCCTTTTGCTGAGGAGGTATGATGGCTGTGTATCAGGACCATCTTGTTAAGTTTCTTTTTGCCTCATTTCCTAAACTTGTACTTACAAACTTGATTTCCAAATTTAATGTGTGCTAGCATACTCTTTAATAGATATATTTAAATACTTTGGCTTTGAGAGTTAGTGGTGGGGTGAGCAAACCTATAGAAATCTAGAAGTCTTGCTAAATTGACTTTTCATTAGAAGTTTTCTCTGTTAAGAAACCCTTTGAATTCTGGTTATGGAGAACACCTGCATTTTATATTTGCAGAAATCTATGGCCTATCTGTCCCATATGAAAATCTCTGTGTCATGGTTAGAGTTAACACACATATTCACACTGATTACTCCAGGACAAAACCTAGGTAGAAAAATATATTCTATAAAATTCATAGAATCATAGAATGGTTTAGATTGGAAGGGACCTTAAAGATCATCTGCTTCCAACCCCCTGCCATGGGCAGGGACACCTCCCACTAGACCAGGTTGCTCAAAGCCCCATCCACCCCAGCCTTGAACACCTCCAGGGAAGGGGCCTCCACAACTTCTCTGGGCAACCCGTTCCAGTGCCTCACCACCCTCAGAGTGAAGAATTTCTTCACGATATCTATTCTAAATCTCCCCTCTTCCAGTTTGAAGCCATTACCCCTCATCCTGTCACAACATGCCCTTGTAAAACGTCCCTCTCCAGCTTTCTTGCAGGCCCCCTTCAGATACTGGAAAGCTGCTATAAAGTCTTCCCGGAGTCTTCTCTTCTCCAGGCTCAGCAACCCCAACTCTCTCAGCCTGTCCTCATAGGAGAGGTGCTCCAGCCCTCTGATCATCTTCGTGGCCCTCCTCTGGACTCACTCCAACAGGTCCATATCCTTCTTATGCTGGGGACTCCATAGCTGGATGTGGTATTCCAGGTGTGGTCTCACAAAAGCAGAGCAGAGGGGCAGAATCACCTCCCTCGACCTACTGGCCACGCTTCTTTTGATGCAGCCCAGGATGCGGTTGGCCGTCTGGGCTGTGAGTGCACATTGCCGGCTTATGTTGAGCTTCTCATCAAACAAAACCCCCAGGTCCCTCTCCTCAGGACTGCTCTCCATCCATTCTCCACCCAGCCTGTATTTGTGCATGGGATTGCCCTGGCCCACGTTCAGGACCTTGCACTTGGCCTTGTTGAACTTCATGTGGTTTGCACGAGCGCATGTCTCAAGCCTGTCCGGGTCCCTCTGGATGGCATCCCTACTCTCCAGCGTGTCGACCACTCCATATAGCTCGGTGTCGTTGGGAAACTTGCTGAGGGTGCACTCAATCCAAACATCCATGTTGCCAACAAACATGTTAAATAGTACCGGTCCCAATATCCAGTACTGGGAACAACACTTATCACAGGGTCCACTTGGACGTGGAGCCATTGACCTCAGGTCTTTGAGTGCAACTGTCCAGCCAGTTCCATATCTACTGAGTGGTCCATTGGTCAAATCCATGTCTCTCTAATTTAGAGACCAGGGTGTTGTGCAGGGCAGTATCAAATGCTTTGCACAAGTCTAGATAGATGTCATCTGTTGCTCTCCCCATATCCATCAATGCTATAATGTCATCATAGAAGGCCACCAAATTTTTCAGGCACCATTTGCCCTTAGTGAAGCCATGTTGGCTGCCACTGATCACCTCCTTATTTTCCATGTGCCTTAGCAGAGTTTCCAGGAGGATCTGCTCCATGATATTGCCGGGAGCAGAGGTGAGACTGCACGGCCTGTAGTTCCCCAGGTCTTCTTTTTTTACCCTTTTAAGAAATGGTTTAAATAAAGGGGTTATGTTTCCCCTTTTCCAATCAGTAGGAACTTTGCCAGACTGCCATGACTTCTCAAATATGATGGATAGTGGCTTGGCAACTTCATCCATCAGTTACCTTAAATTATGTAAGTAATAGCTAGAGATGTGCACAGGAAATAGAAAAGTATCTAGGAAAAAAAAATATAATGTTCTAAGATTTTAATAAATGAAACCTTTCAGTTTTGATAATGGTTTTGTTCCGAAATTGACACAGGCTTTTAGAAAGTATTGAACAGAGAAATAAGGAAAAATGTTTCTTTTGAAAATGAAGTAGAAAATTTTTTTTAAACAAAGAATCAAAAGTTTCTTTTAGGAAATTCAGGAAAAAAAGTTGTTTTCAGTCTATTGACAAGAGGAAAATCTACTGCTGTTGCTTATGTTAATGGCGAATCATGTTTACCATTGAAATAAAAAAGGTCACTTGTAGCTTGAATTTATCTGGTCTTATCTTTCTGACACGAGACATTTATCTGTCTATATACTACACTAAAAAACTTTTTTTTTTTAACCAAGAAAGACTCTTAAACATCTGTTTAATAAGAGAACAAACTGTCTTTTGCTGTAAAGTTTGCAAAGCCCTCACATATACGTTTCAGTTTCTTCTGAATTCTTCCCGGCTTGTCAATATTTTTAAAATCATGACAGACAGGATACAATATTCCAATATCTATTTCATCACCTTCATACATGGAAGTAAAGTCTCATCTGTTTGGCTGCTAACTAGTTTCTTATTTATTTACTGGTAGCTTATGTTAAGCCCTCGGTTGTGACATCACAATTTGAGGTCACACTTAGTTATTCACCACAAACTCCAAATTCTGGAACCGCTTCACCAGGACAGAATCTATCTGTTCCTACCTGTATAGGTACAACTTCAGTTCTTTGTAAGGAGGCTTTTGACCTTGACATGGCCTTTAGTGTATAATTACATCTACTGTGTATCTGCATGGTTTTCTATTTCAGTCTCCAGCATTCACATGCAGTTCATTTATGAAGTTAATTTTTTGGCGTCTTAAGGTATATTAATTAATGTCTTACTCTAGGGTTGTATCAGTGTAACATCAAGCAATTAGGAAATATCAGGCAGAGGAAATGTCCTTTGTGACTTTGACTAGCTCATTAGTCATTTTTCTTCAGCCCTTCATAAGGTTTGGTGAGTTAGTTTAGGACTTTGGCATACTCCAAGATTTCATTTTACTGCACAGCACAATTTTTTCATTTTGTGTTTTAGAACTATCCTATATTTGTTCATTTTCTCTGGCTCTTTGTAGCGTGATCTTCCAAAAATGCGCAGCTAGGCTAAATTTTTGCACATTGTGAGTAGTCCCTTTAATATGCTAGCACTCTGCTGACGTCACATGGTAGCAAATTTGGCTAAAGAAGTGTGTAGGTGTGGATGCATAAAGGAGAATTATCTTAAGTGTTCCAACGTCTTCATTTTAGTTACATTTTCTGTTAAAGGTGGAATTATAAAAGGAGGTTGATACCTCATGAACTTAAGAGCCTTCATTAATTTTACTTTTCTTCTTGTACAGATGGCCTTGCAAGAAACAATGCAATAACTCAGCAGAGCTGAGGGACCGATTGTAGTTCTGAACCCATTGCCTTTGCAATTAAGCTTCTTGACTCAGTTTTCAGGTCTGTTAAAATTTAAAAGATTACGACAAACTGACTGAAGCATGATGACTGGCCTATTATTGCAGTTTACAAAGAACCCCTTTAAATGTAAGTTTGGAGAATAAAAATATTTTCTTCACAGAACAATATTACTGTATCAATATTTTCAAATGATGTATCAGCTATTTGCGGTGCCTGCAACAGAATTGAAGCAAATTGTATATAAACATCACAATTGAGGCTCTGTAAATGGTAAAGGGGAAATATTTTGCAGCTATACTGTCAACACATTAGTTGAGGTAACGAATGAATGTTTGTTTTCTAGTGTTCTGGATACGAGTGAAGAACTGTGACCAGAATGAGTTCAAAATTGGGGTCCTACCCCCTAGGTGAGTCCCCTAATATCCATACTACAGTGTCTGAATCACACTCTTCTTTCTGTCTGGTCAAATTAATATGTGACCAGTTGCATTGAACAACTTTATATGGAGAACATTTAACTAAAATTGCCTTGGCAGAATCACTTTCTGGAGAAGTGAACAATATTAATTTGATTTTTTCCACTCTAAATTAGGCAGAGAAGAGATTTTAATTCAGGTCTCAACACATATGTCTTACAGTTCACCCTAAAGTAGAAAAGCGAGGTACTGCTTTTCATCTCAGGTTTTATGAACGTATAGTTCTTTATTTACATTTAGCAATGAACAAAGTAAACATTTTTTATTGGAAAAAGATAAACAAGTGTCTAATCTACCTAAATCAAGAATTAATTGATTTTTACCCGGTTGTCAAATTAAAAATTCAGTTCTCCACATAGTATGGTTCCAAAATATGTCCAGTGTGTTCGTGCACATCCTACATCGTCCGTGGCTGCTTGTGTAAGGAGGATGGTAGTAATTGGCCACTTCATTGTTCAGAAGGCTGAGGAAGTTGCCGTAACAGTCAATGAATGTTGATTTGGAACACTGGTTGGTGCAAAAACCCGAAAGCACAAACGTTGTTGACTTGCAACATGTCTCACTGTTGATGTGGATTTATTACTGCATTTGAGGATCAGTCACCGATTAGAAGTTGATGAGGGATTATAAATGGGATTGATATATTTCACAGTTTATGAGAAAGTTACTAATCTAATTAGTTCCTTGAACTTCTGTCCTTTAGTAAGGATGTTAAAGCTACACTTGTTATCGTTTCAGTATTCTTGTTAAAACAAAATTAATGACTTTTTCATAATGAATGGAAGACCTTTTCAAATTTTAAATATCAAATTTTCAATATCCGTATTCTGCTTAATAAGACTTACCATTGGCATTTCCTTGCTTGTTCCGAACAGACAGAAGACACCAGCTGTTGCAGGAAAACACTGCTCAGTTCATGCCGTTTAAATCGAATCGTGATCAAAGTGGTTTATTGATTTATCAATGACAGGTAATTAACCAGCAACCAGTGAACTATATATTCAGGTTCAATATCAGCAATCCAGCAGACAAATGAAAATACGAGGCACTTACAAGCTATTAATAAACATTACAAATTTCTAAGCAGCCTTGTAAACTAACACCAAATAGTTCTAACCAGCCCCTGCCTCCCGCCGTCACTGGTGGGGTGGGTTACCAACACCTCAGCCCTCCAGAGCGGGTGCCTTCCCTGGCTTGCGCACCCCAGCTCTTGGAGAGATGGGTGCTCCTGCTCTCAGTTCCCCACCAATGGGCCCCCCCAGCACACCTGGCTGTGGGTCCCTGCCTGCTGCCCCTGCTCCGTGGCTCCCCTAGCTGGGTGCCAGCTGCTGCCAGGGTTCCACGGGGAAGTTGCTGGACCTGGCTCTGTGGGGTGACTGTGAGCGGTGCTGCGTCACTCCTCCAGTTTCTCCTCCAAGGTCTCTTCCCACTGTTACAAATTTTCATACCTCATGCTTCTTTTGAAGCTTGGAACTAGATGATCTTTAAGGTCCCTGCCAACTCTAACTATTCTATGATTCTATGTTTCAAAAGTCTTCTTGAAGTTCCCGTTATGGTCTAACCCAACTGATGGTTCTTTATCAGTGTTGGAGAAATGACCTCTCCGACAGTTTGGGATGCTCTGTTTGTGTACTCTGCTCACACTCACTTTTTTGCCCTAACAGTTGGTCTTATCAGGGCTGCACAAGCTAAGTTTGGGCTGTGCAAGTGCTCCCGTGATCAACTAATGTATGAAATCAAGACAAAATACTTGTGTGTGTAGAACAAGGACAAACTGTCACAACTGGGGCAGCGGGGCGGAATCAATTTATCTGTTTTAGTGAACATTAACTGAGAGGCCATCAAGTATGAAAGCAGTGATGTGCAAATTAAAAAAGATTATTACCTGCAAAAGAATGGTCAGGATCAAGAAAGCTCCTAAAATACCAGCTGATCAAAACAAATGTGATTTGACAGAGTCACTTATCATGTACTTGAAGTGATTATGGTTCCTATTGATTATAATGAAAGAAAAACGGAAGATTTACTATATTATTTCTGTGAGAAATTACCTTGAACTTATGAAGTGAAAACAAGCTTCGTCATTGCACAAATAAGGAGTAACCATTCTAGCCTGTCATCTTTGTTTCTTTTCATTCCCAGACTTTAATATTTTCAAGCAATTGTTCTAATACAAAATTGTTTTCTTTAAAGCAACCAAGATTTTTGTGTAGATCTCCTTTATTTTTGTCAGGGAAATATCTTTTTTAATGAAGTACAAGACAGTAAGGAAAGATCAGTAGGAGAGCTTATGTTTGAATACAGATTTTAAGGATAAAAAGCCAAATTTTCATTCTTCATTATACTGACAGAACTAGAACTGCACTACAATTTTTGACAAAACATTAGAAAAGTTTAATTTGTGGATTTTTTCCACACGTGCACGTTCTAGTTTCTATAAAAATTTTGGTGGAATTGGAATCTCATGCCAAGGATGAAATTTCTTGTGAAGATATTTGAGGCATATGCGTGTCATCATTGCCTGTTGGTCGGATAAATGCCAAACCCAAGACCTTATTCTGCTTTATTCAGTGCAATGACCATCATACACTGTCTACAGCTGTCCAGTTTTATTTGCTATGTGTAAACATCCCATACACATTGTGTTTATTTTGTAGTGGTTTAGTGCTGCAGAGATGGGAGGAAAACAAATCAAGCCAGCCTTTGGAAGGATCTTGGGGGGATTCAAGCCAGCTTGGGGGGAGTGGGAAGGAGAGCAGGTTCGTGGCCAGTAACCTCCTCCCCACCACTTGGCACTGCAATGTGCTCTGCACTGGTGATGGAGGGATTGCTTCCGTGTGACATCCACCCAGCCCTTGTGAAAACTGCAACTGGCTGCATTGTCTGCATACACATCTCAGGAAATGAAGTATTAATACCCGAGAGGAACCTGATGCTGCTTCTTTCTATATGCAGGGACAGAGGTTGTTTATTGCATTGTTGTTTACAGGAATTAAAGTTAGAAACAGCGCTACAAATGAATTAAAATAACAGGTCTTTTCAACTGCTTCAGAGGTATACTCCTGGAAAGAAGGCTTTACGTGAATAATAGAGATACTGATTTAATAACTACTGTAATGTGTTGAAAAGCAGAGGAATTTGTGAAAAAGGGAAAATGTTTTCTAAATGTCTTTTTTTTTGAAATATAAAAATCTACCTATACATATAATAATAGTTATTAGAAGGACTAGAAAATGGTAGGAGCATGCTTTTCTTAACCCACAAAACTTTTTTTTTTGTAAAGAGAAAAACTTTCCTATTTTTAAATGAATAATTATTACTTATTTTTAAAAGGTTAGTCAATTCAAGTAAGAATCTACATTCTGCTGATGTAATTAAGTCATAACAATACAGCCAAATGTTTGAAATTTTGGTTTAGTCTTAAGGGAACTGTCTCATCATTTCTGAAAGGAAGAAAGTTGCTATTTTCTTTCTCACATAACTTTGTAAAAGTATTTACAGATATTATTCTTCTAAGTTTTCCAAATTTTACGATCAAGGAAGCTTTGATTTGGATAGCAGGTGATTTGAGTTCCCTTTGCTCTCATTATTTTCAATCCTTACTTTTTTGTCTCTATTTTAACTAATGTCAATGCAATGCTTTATTCCTAGATGTGGTGGGTTGGCCTTGGCTAACAAAATCCCCCTCTGCCACTTGCTCACTTCCCCCATTTGAACCTGACTGTGAATGGCACAGGACGGCCCCTGACCTCCCACAGAGACCACCCCTGCAGCCTCCACGCTACCAAACTTTAACATCTTACACCCAATATCTTCTAAAGTTATGAGCAAATTTTTGTACCTGTTTCTGCACAATACCTATTGATATGCAGGAAGAATAATCAAGTACTCCGGATAAACATGTCAAGATGTTTATGATAAATCACTGCAAATGCAGAAAAAAGATTACTGCCAGAAAAAATTCTTTGTGCTAAATTGCACAATATGTATTTTGCGTGTAGATTTTGTGTATTTTCATGCAAGGCAATAGCTGGAAAGAATTTCAAGGCAGCAGAAACTTCAGGCCAGGCTAGTCTAATACTGCACCTTATTCCAAGAAAATTAACATAATCCAACAGTATCTTTTACCTCTCAACTTCGGGAGCCGTTAATTATCCCTTTTATCAGTGACACTGACAAGTAAATCTCAGGCTAGACTTTAGTATCCACTTGAAAAGAGTCCTGATTATGTTCCTACCTGTGTAGTCTCTTCTCTCTTTCACACTTATTAAATCAGGGTGCATCTGACTATTCCTCTACATTTGCGGTAATGAAATTTACAGGTGACTGCATGCTTTTTCCATTGTAGTAGGCTGACTTAGAAGATGACAGAGAAGATACAGAGCACGTACCTATGAAGTCATGTGTTCAGAGCAGTGAAAATGGAACACACATGAAGCTATAAACAAACTGTCTACCCCGACTCCTAACTTTTGGAGGGAGATTCTTCAAAAGCAAAAATTGACTTTCAGGGAGGATACGACTTTTCAGTTTTCAATGTATCTTGGAAAAGTTCCTTCTAAAAGATGCTTGAGCTAGCTAAAAGTTTGCAAATAAACAGCAGGAATAAAACTATCTAGCTATCTTTTTCACTCACAAAAGTGAAATAAAGGCGGGACTGTGCTACCTTCAACCATTGGGACCAATTGTATTTCAGGGAGTTAATGAAAGGTTTAGAAGAGTGGGAAGGGAAGGAAAGCAAGGCCTGGGCATAGCTGTCTTCTCATATTGGATAATTGCTTTGGTATTAATCTACAGTCTGCCTTCTCCCACTTTCCCGGGCCTGCCTGCAGGCTGTCTTGCTTAAAACCTGTTCCGTCTCAGACTATGACCCATGCTGTGTCTCCTCTTCCACAGGCGTGGAAATAGTAGAGAAGCGACAAGGTAACTGGCCATTGTCACGTCACTGTGAAATCACAGGGAAGGTCACACGTCTGCAGTCTTCTCTGTGATATAGCTGATGTCAACACTTATTCTCACCGCTGGTTTAGCTCATTTAAAGCTGCAGTGCCTGGCCTCCCTGAGGACTTGCAGCAAGGTGGCTAATGCATGTATTATAGTATAATCTCCCCCCCCCCCCCCCCTTTTTTTTTTTTTTTTTTTCATAACAGGGGCAAAGCGTGGAAACTGTCTATGTAAGAGTAGAAGACATTTGGACTTCTGTTATTTCTGGAGGTTTTTGCTAAAGTAGAGGGTCATTCATTTTGTAGCGATTGTTTAGAATCCAATGGTAAAGGCTGCCAGAAAGTTACTTTTCAGCTAGCGGGCAAACTCTCTCTTGCAGTGAATCTGGCTCTGTAATGACAAATTATTCTAGCTATATAGCTTGCTGTTTCTGTTACGAAAATATTTTCAGGCAAGAATCTTTTTTTCTTCAGAATGAATGTGTTCTTGCTGCTTTATGCTCAACTGAAATCATAAACCACTGACATGCATCACAATTGTTAGTAGAGGAAAAAATTCCGGTATCATTCTTTCAAACTTGGGCAAGGGGCAAAAATTTTAACTTGTGAATTTGAGCAGAATTGTTTCCAAAGAGGTTTTTTATGAGTACTGAGCTATTCTTTTGTGCTGCTCGTGCAGGGATATGCCAATAGGCTAACATTCCCCAGGAACCAATAGTAGAAAAAGTCATGTGAATATTTATTCATTCCTGTTGACTTAACAAAACTGTCATGTCACATTTGATCATGACATACATGAGACAACCATGAAACCCAGTTCAAAGCAACAGGTCATGCACAGCAACAAATGTAAGGAGATATTGTTTGGCTTTGAATGGGAGGGTAAAAGGCACTGCTGTCTTCAAGTTTTCTTCTGTAAGAAATGCCTTACTCCCAACATCTAAATCGTATTGAAAGTTGTATGACTTTCTGCTACTATATTTTACCTTTTTACTTTGTGTGTTTCACCATAATAATCTGTATTAACTTTGTGGTATAATACAATTTAGTCCAAGGTTACGAATCTTTACTCAGAGCAGTAAGTGACACCTTTCACATTAGCATAGCTCAATACCACAAAAATGTGCTTTGTTAGATGCATATTTTCCAAGGAATAAGTGAGTGTTAGGTAACGAGTTTACTCTGATTTCCAGAGGGAATTATAGGCCTCATTGCACATTTATACTTTGGTATATTCTTTTTTAAAAATTATAGTTATATCCCCAAATCAGAAATTTAAACTTTTTAAGCCTTTAATTTCTATTCAGAAAAGAACATAAGCGTATACTTCAAGGACGTGTTTACGTCTCATTTGCTTTACTGTTGGTTGAGGCTCTGCTTAATCTGCCCGCTGAACAGATGACGTCTTTATGAACTGGTTTTGTACTAATACTACAAACAGGCAGGTGATCATTATGTTAGATAAATGGCACAATAGGACGTCTTTCTGTCACTTATGGTAGGTTGAGGCCATGTAGATCCTTGGGATTAGCGCTAATATACATGGTTCTGCAGAATTACAGCCAGAGTTTATAAGTTTTTTATCAATGGTGTGCCTTTCGCCCTTCCAGGTACCGCAGTGTGTCCTATGAAGGTAGGTACTTATTTTAAAGGGTACCTTTGGACTGCAGTCAATCCCATAATTCTAGGCTAAAGGAAATTTTTCTTTCCTAAAAAAGAAAATGATGGTTGAGGAGACAGATCAAACGCAAATCTTTAGTTTTCAATAATATCCAAGTCTTTTATCAGCATCAATATTCCAGGTACTATGCTTTCAATTGACTTAAATGAAAGGTGAAATTCAGCAGATGATAGTTAATTTTAATGTTTAAATATTTGTTTAAAATGCGGACTTGCTGCTCAGTTCTGTCATGCGCATATACTGGCTGCATATCCTGGGAGTGTTCCTCTCATTGTTTCACTCTCTGGTGTGAAACAATAACCCCCTATAACTTCAAAAACTGTATGAGAACTATATCCCTCTGTTGGTAGTGAAGCATCTTTTCTCCAAAAGGGCTGCCCAGTCATTTTTGTGTATTTGAAAACATTTTTGGTTGAAGGTTATTATTCAGTATTTCTAGGTCATAGTTTCCTATAATGAAAAGGGAGTGGAGGAGGCCTTGAGACTATTTCCAGCAAAAATTGCCTTCAAGCAACATCTACCAAATGTTGAACATTTGTTCTATACGTAATTAGTAGGAGGGAGGGGGAAAAGGAAAGTGACATTTTTCTCTGAGTGTGGATTACTTACAGACATTCTGTTTCCTAATACCAGGGTCTTGTGGTAGCTCTTTTTTTCCTTTACCCCACAGCTATTCATTAGCCGATGTGCCAATGTCTGTCACAATTTCTCCTGTGGGACAATGGTGTCTTAATATTTTAGCAACAGCACAGCAATGTAATTATCTGTAAATAATTTAGCATGTATTTCATCCATGTGGAAGCTATCCAATCAGTCAAAGAAAAAAACTCCCAACATTTCCTATCAGATTTTGAGCCTTCTGCAATACGCTTTTTGTCATCTTTGGCTTCTCAGAATCATTCCTTAGGTATTTTCTTCCACAAATATTTGGGACATCAAAACCATCTTACATTGCTGGGGACAAATTCGGACATGATGTGAATGAGTATGAATTTGTGATGTTGCACCCGGATGCGCCATGACTGAATATTGCGGGCCTTGTTAATATTTATTTCCTATATTCAGGAAGAACATATGTAACTATTAATTAAAAGTTTTTAAAGATAAGGCTGTTAATTATGGTGGTTATATCTTTTCTTCTCTCTGATCAAGCAATCATTCAAAAATTAATTTTCACCAGCTTCTTCAGTTTCTTGTTATTTTCCATCCTTAGCACTTTACAATGAGAGCTTCTTAAAATCAGAATGAGAGAAAGAATCAAAACATTATTCCATTAACATGGACATTCAGAAGGAGAAGGGTTTAGTTTATCTGACACTGACTACAGTGGTGTTCAAAAGAGCTGGATCAGAGCTGTGCTGAACATTAGCGCTAGCTTATTCACACCTTTGTTACGTCTGCCATCTGCTTGTGGTTACCTCGCTTCTAAAATATTCTGCCTAAACCCAAGTAAGTGCATGGGAGCAATCCCAGGGAATCTAAAGGGATTATTCCTGTTTGGGAAGACTGGCATGCATCTAGTTCTTTCTAGGCCCAAGGTTAGAAAAGCCCTTTTAACGGAGGCCTTATCTTATATACAGAGTTTACCATTCTCTGGACTATATATATGAATGTATAAATGACACGTTTGATTCATGTTTGATGAAGTTTGACATGAGAAGTTTCCAATATATGTTATTTTTAGCTAGAAGAGGAGCTGACTTCAGCTGTCTTGAATGGGCCCACGAGTTTCACTTAAGCTGGTGAAAGACCGCGTCTTTACCTGAGTATGTGTGTGTGTGTATGGGACAATTTATGCATAATCTCACTTTACACTGCAACCTCAAAGGTCTCCCTGTGATTTTGAAGTCAGAACAATATGAAGAATGTTCTCTGCAGTCCTCAGAGTGAAAATCTGTCTGTGTGCACATGGCTATAACAAGGACACTCATTACTTAGAGCTGACATAAGCCATGAAAATGTATGCTTAGGAGGGATATACTTGACACAGCACAAGTTCTAGCTACCTTTGCCTGGAGATAAATGATTAAGGTGATATCAGCACGTTTAAATGTATGAGTTCCACTCGCGTGAAATGAAGTAAGAACAATAAACATGAAAATATTTGCCTACAACCTGCATTTTGTGTTTGCGCTCTGTCAAAAGAGTAAAGTATTTGAAATCAAGTTTTCTTGTTAGTAGTATGTGACCACTATTACTAATTATTGAAGGAGTTTGCTCTGCATTGATATTGTTGCTAGGGAAAAAAAAATCGATGTACTTTCAGGAATCAAATGGAAGATATATTTAACTGTCTGAAATGTATTAAGAATAACACTTTTCTGAGTGTAAAACATTGAAAGACCAAAGGCTCAGGACCAAACCCTGAGATTTTTACCAGAATGTAACATAACAATGGAGCCTCACTAATTAGAACCCATCTGACTCTCAAGTTTCATCTCCTAAAGAGCTGAGGGAGCAGCAGCAGTAAGGACTCACAGAGATATGAATGTGGTACCGCAGACGACACTGGAGACTTGAAGCTGTAACTTTTGTGCAGGATTATTTTTTAGGCATGTTTGAATAATATTTGTGAATAATATATGAGATCATTTTTCTTAGCGAATCATCAGATGCATTATTAACGAACACATATTATTCAATCCACTTTTCAGAAGTTCAAATAATATTATGTAAATACATTAATCTAGATTTTTTTTCACTTTTGTCCATGGTTTTTCCCTTTGATAAGACAACTCCTACTAAATTTTGTTTTACCAAAGGAAGGATTCAGTTCAATTTGTTCTTATTATACTGTTATTATGCATTCCTAATATCCACACGGGAAATCACGGTAGTGTAGTGAGTGTGCTGTAAATTCACACCTGAGCTTAACTTACAGTAATGTGACTGAGGAAAAAGCCCAGTAAGTGCGTCTGTTTGCTTCACAGAGGTTTTAAATTTAAACCGCGGATATCCTTTCTGGTTCCTTTGACTGCTCAAAGTAGCTGGTTTTCATTAGACTTATGCTTTAGTTTAACTGTCAAGTTAGGTGTGATTGGAATGAAAAACTGACTATGGAGTTAACTAGACTGGATCTATTAATTTTTTTTCGTATTATTTTATTATATCAGCTCACAATATATACTAGCAGGTAGCCTGCAATAAAGAATTAATATGTTACTGAAGTGTACAGCTTTTAAAAACCACACATCTTGACATGGGTGTTTTATCGTTATATAGATACATAACTTAGCATGTGATCAATGTAGATTTAATGTGAAACTTTGACTATTTATAACTTTTATAATTCAGGCAGCATCTCCTCCTGTCTATTAAGATGCATAAAGATTCTAAGGATTTCAGGCTGGAGGACATATTTCCTCATGTGTGAGTATATTGACAAGTATAGTGGAGTCCTGATAACAGATATGTCCCCGATAATCTAGTCCAATTGACATCTTGGACATTTCTGAATTTCCCCATTGCTGGCTGCATTGGCAAGGGGTTCCTAAATGGCAAATCCTGTTTCCAGAGCTCAGCTGAAATACATAATCTGTACTTTGGAGTATACTCTGTGGGGAGTAAAATCTTACTAAACCGTGGAATGGTGAAACTCTGATGCTTTCAGTATTGAGTAGGGAATGAATGACTGTTGGTGCCATGCCATCATACTGCTATTTCTGTAATTATGTTTTCCTTTTTAAAGTATATCTCCAAAGAATAGCAATCCCCACCAATCCATTCAGTAAACTGCAAAAGTAACGAAGCCTAGTTCCAATCAATGGATGTCCAATGTCCTTAATTGTCTTTCATTGCAACATTTTTGGCTCCTCTCTCTCAACTCTACTATTCTTACTGTGGGAGTGGGAAGATCCTAGAATAATGTGCCTCCTGTTTTTTTTTTTTTTTTTTTAATATTGTCATAGGTAAGTAAAGCTGCAGGATGAAATCAAGCTACACAATTGTAAAAAAAGCAATGAGACAAAAATTAGGTCATGTGTATCTACCTACCTGGCTTCAAATAGGAAACATTGTCTTTACGCTGTACATGCATTCTGGGAATACCATATTGCAGTAACTATATTTTTCAGCGAATTCTGGATTCATAGAAGTATTCTAGCGCGTTTGGTGGAATCACTGCTCTATCTATTTAAAAGACAGAAGAAGAGCAGTACGTTAATAGGATTACCACAGTGAGGACTGAACAGAGCTTCTAGTAGACAAAATAGTTAGAAACTTTACAGCCTCAGCCATTACCCATGTTTCATACTTATCTGTTCATAACTTTTCTGTGTCTGTTACCTAATCCAGGGCCCACTGAAGTCAATATAAAATTGCCATGGACATTAATAACGGAAGGATTTCCTTTATATTGAAAAGATTATATTTAATACAGGAAAAAGGCATTCAGCAATAGAGAAAGCGAGTTTCAATTGGAAAAGTAAACTGGGTCAATGTGCCTTTGAAAATCCCATTCTGAGCAAACAGTAACTGCAAAAAAAAGAACTAAAAATGACTGATATAAGTGACATTTATTGTGAACAAAATGTGTTATCAAAACCTGATTAAAATAGCAAGAGTAATAGAAATACAACATGAAGCTGATCAGAACTAGGTATGTCTATACAGATGCAAGTAGAAAGGTTTAGGCTCACTTTTTTCATCTTTGCTTATTTACTTCAGTTTGTAAGTGCAATTTCTGAATATTTTAAATAAAGTGATGTCACTAAAGTTATAAAACAAAAAAAAAACCTCAATAAAATCACTGAAAATGAAACAAGTTCTCTTGGGAATCTGATCTAGGGGTAAAATAGTACAGTAGAGGTGTCAGTCAAAGTAAGCAACCTTATTAAAAGCATAACAGCGAACTTTCCTGGTGAGAAGTATAGGTAGAAAATACAGTAAAAGATCTATGGGACTATATCAGATCACTTTTAGGTCTTGGAAAAACAAAAGTAAATTACTTAAGAATGGAAAAGAACTGAACGTAAGGTAATAGAACAAGAATAATAGATCAATCAGACAGGATAAGTCACAAGAAATAGTTTCAAGCAACAAAAAGTAATAAGAAAAATTGTATAAATAACTTGAAAGAACAAGATACATTACTCATCAGAAAAGAGAGAAAATAGTGGATGACACAGGGAAGACAGATGCATGTAGTTCTTTTTCTTAAGTATTTGTAAAGCGATCCACGGTGATTGATTCTTAAAATGGTACTTTTGAAGGTTATAGGGTGTATAATAGAAAAAGAGTAGGTTTAGTAAAATGTAAGTAAGTCAAAGGAAGATAAAAGGTAAGACGAAACCATTCTCTTGTTGGTGTTTCATAAAAGTCCACCTGCAGTACTTAAAAATTACATAAAACAATTTTGGAACCACAACTGTTTTTCCATACGGATTACAGAACCGGTGTTATCTAAGAACTAGATTGGGTCAAATAGCCCAGTTGTTTTTGAAGATGGGTAAGTACAGGATCCGAGGAACAACAGGTTACTTCTGATCTAGATGTCTGGGTCTTCCGTGGTGACAAATGATTAGGCGCTTTATGAGACACTACCTAGGGTGACTGTCAGTAATGGGACTTTGGGTCAGGTTGATTCTGAGCTGACCGCAAGTGGGAAAATAAAGACTTGATCTTTTCATATCCGGTGCTATGTCACAAGACAAGAAACATGACTCAGTAGAGGAGCTGCCAAAATTTCCACCACCAGTAGTTTCCTTTCAGTGTTTTGAGTTGTTATTCCTTTTGACTATAACACATGGCAACACTCCTAGGGAAATGGATCCCCTAGGTGAACTCTTACTGGCTCTTTCCTCTTATGGTACCTGGTTTGCAATATCATAAACAGTGCCGTGACACAGAGACCTCTTGATGGGGAATTTGTTAAAGATAATAGCTATATCTACGAACTGGAATAAACCTCTGAATAGGACAACTGGATTTTAGTTTCAGGTTATGAACTGGGGAATAAAGGGCTATTAGTCAAATAAATGCTCAGAGGATGAAAAGTCTGGTTTATGGTCAATGAAAAGCAAGATCAAATCTAGGCAAATGAAGGAAGGAAGATGGCAAAATTCCCCCGTATCGCCTTCAAATGCATTTGATACTTATTATTACTTTCTCTCACTGTACAATTCTCTGTCATGTCTGAATGATATCCATAAACAGTGCAGTAATACACCTGTGTTACTTCATCCACTCCCCAGTGAAAGAACAAAGGAAAATATTTACGCTTCGGAATGTGCTTATTGTATTATTTCCGTACATATGTAAAAAAAAGAAAATTAAAAAAAAAGTAAAAATTCTTAATTGACTACAGTCATACATTACCTCAGAAGAATCATGGAAAGAACTGATAATCGAAGAATATATTGGGAATATGATTTCATATGTACCCCCGCTACCCTACACTACACTTACAGGCTGAAGACGCAGATCTATTGTACTAATGCAATAAACTTGGTATTAATGCAGTTTTCCTCTTTACTGCAGTTATGTGTAGATCTTATGACCAAATTTCAGAAAGAAATCTACCTTATAGTGGGTTCATTCTGGGCACTGTATAGATACTAATTTTAAATTGGTGATAGTTGTGCCTCTTCTTCATAATAATCATGATACACTGAAAAATTTCTAACTGTGACTAATAAAGGATTACAAAATATTTGTTATATGTGAAATTCTTTAAGGTTTAGTCATAAAAAGTTAAAATAATAAGAAAAAAACCCCAGATATCAATTAATTGCTTATGCCACACTCACTGATGAGGTATTTGTATGCGCAAACAGATCAATATCTCTTTTAATTATTTCATCTAGTTCCAGCTGACTCGTGTTTTATTTAACATTAATATGTATATGTGCCAATATTTCCCCACTCCATTTGTATTCTTTTACTCTTGTGTTTGGTTTTATGTTTGGTAAATGTTTTATATGTATGTTCTTATCTTTTATGTTAAATCAGGTGGGAGTTTATGGCTGTATATTTTTCAGTGGTGAAAATTTGATCTTTAGGGAAAATGTATTAAAGAGGAGTCTTTAGTGACAACCCCCCCCAACTAATAAAATGTGGAATTGTTATTGTTTCTCTTTTCTACTGTAATGCTTTAGAGTAAAACTGAGTGTCCACTTACACCCATTTTTGGTGTATAATCAAAGTAAGCCACATGTTATGTACAGCAGCTAATATAAAATTAGGACTTGAATAGTACATACTTACATACTACTGGTAAAAATACCTCTGAGGTTACTGTTCTTCTGTAGTTTAGCTGCCTTTAAACCTGCAAAACTGTTGTAGTAACCACAAATTATTTAAGAAATTCTTTTAGGACATTTAACTGACAAGCAGAAGTCTGTCAATGATTACACGGAAAACCACTGGAAGTCTGTCAAATCGAGTATCCAATAAAAGAGCTATTTTACCTGTATACCTACACTGTACTGATTTTTGAATGTATACATACATAGAACAGAAAGCTTCGGGTATCTCAGCCTCTGTGGGAATCATTTTTCTGTTCATTACAAGCTGTCTGAGTTTAAGTTGATTAGACCTCAAAGGAAGAGTAGAGATTTTTATGGTAATTTCTTTCCTGTGGTTATCAAAACTACTGTAAAGCAGTTTACCCACACAATACAAAGAGTCTGAAAAAAAGCCATTGTGAGGCAGAATAAACTGAGTGTATAGAGGACTTAATGAATTATGGTGTTAAACTTGATCTGTTTTCTGTTTTGTATTTTTACCTTCTTTTTTTTTTTAGATTCAGCATTTTAAATTCTCAGGGGGGTCACCCTGTCAGCCTCAATTCTGTGGCCTGGATTTAGTTGAATCAATCCTAATTGAAATTCTGCACAGGTCTGGTATTCTGTGGAGATTGCAGATGAATGACAGTGCAGTGGCAGGAAAGATAAATATGCTGGCAAATGAGATCCAAGCTCTCCACAGAGGATGGAATAAATTACTTTACCAATACAGTGGAGGTAATATGCTGGAGAAAGAAAGTGAAATCGAAGCTAGTTTAATACAAGGTTTGTTAAAGCAAAAAAAGAAACCAACACCACAGTTAAGATTTACTTAAAATACGGATTTGTGGTATGTACTGCATTTTGGCCACTTCATTCCTTTTGTATCGTGAATAATGATCACTGCATACACCTTAATTTCATTTATGCAGACAGCAGCTTGCACAATTTGAATTCACGCAGCATTCTGCGCGTAGCTCAAGGCCCAGTAGTAACCGTGGTATAGCATATTGATTAGTAATTTGATAAATATATAAAATGGCACACTGAGTTTAAGGTGCTTCATGCAAAATGTATTTAAATGACCTTGGCTAATTAGTGTGAATAGCTTTGAGGCACTGCTGCCTGAATGAAAGACATTTTTTGAGTCCAGAGGTTTAAGAGGTTTCATGACTGGATGAGCAAAACTTAAACCGAGGGAAAAGAGCAAACATTAATTTTCATAGAAATTAAGGTGAATTAGATGACCCGATAGAACTTTTTTCAATTTTCTTGCAGGTGCTATACTGTTCCTCTCAGCATATTGTCTGTTACTTCTTCCAGTCTAATTGCTAAATTTCTTAAATAACCAGGATTTCAGTACTTTCCTCAGAAGAATATATTAGACTCTAATGGATCAGAAAGTATTTTCTAATATACACCCCAAATTATCCTTTTCTTAATGTCAGCTATTACTTCTTCAGGTAGTTACGGTCTGTTGTGCCACTGTATTTTACCTTTTTTCCTTAGTAATCACTTAGCAAAATTATATGAAATTATCTCCTTTAAGATCCTCTCAGAAGTCAGTTTTTTTCCATTACCTAACAATAGTATTTGCTTTTGTCTTTTCTTCAGATAATTTGTGCATACCAGTGATGTGCCATGGCGCTCCAGACTGTTCCAGGCTGAGATTAACTTTGCCGTCCATAAACTCTGATATCCATAGGCGACTTTCACTGACCGTTTCCGATGTAGTGTTTTATCCTGTGGCTGAATTTTTTTTTTTTTTCCCAGGTCACACTGTAAACCTCGTTTCCGCACTACTGTTTCCTTCCTGATGAAGTTGCTTTTTAATCTCTGATTGTTTTTTAATCTCTGATTTCACTGGAGGCGCTAGCTCATGCTTCTCCGAGTTCAGTCTTGCTTTGTTTTCGGTCTACGGTATAAAAAGGGTGTTCAGAGGTAATTCGGCATACGCGTAAGTGAGCATGACTCAGTGAACTCCCTGGAGGCTGCCTTGCTGATAAGAGGAGTGCATCTTACCCAGCAAGTAGAAGAAAGGTGCCTGGGATGGAAGCGAGAATGGTAACTCTGACCTGAACAGAGTCTCTCGTGAAGGAAATAATAAAATCCGCCTGACCATTGGCTAGTGAATGTGTACAACCCTCTATTCCCCCAAACCGGATTGGCATTGCTGTAGATCGGTGTGGCACTCGCATTATCTAAGGTGGCCGGGAAAGATCTCTAAGAAGCGAAAAATATTTCCAGCACGGTTTGGCACAATTTCATTAGTTTTTAATTCTGACTTTGGCTCAGTCATGCTACTTTTACTCGTACTGATTGGTCCTAATTATCCCGTTTAGGAAGACCTCATGACCTGAGCTAGTCTTGGGGTTTTAGGTTTTTTGCAGTGTCATTCTATTTCTGCTCCAGCATTTATGTGAGGACTGCTTGAAATGATCACATCAACCTATATTTCAAATTTTTTTCTCCAGAAATTATGAACTTCTAAAATGAATTAATGGAATACTTCACTGGCTGAGGTAACTGTTGGAATATCTCACAGTAATGAGAAAAAAAGTAATTCCATTGTAGCAAGGCTTTCTGATTAATAAAATTTTAATGGAAATATTCCTACAAAACAAACAGAAGACAATTTTTTGAAGTGAAGTCCTGCAATATTGTAACAACTGCTATTCTTAATGACTTTCTGTCTTGTTTTCTTTTTTAACCAATTCTAATACATATTTTCAAAGTGTTACTATGAAATATAAAGGACAATGGGTACAATGCTAAAAAATGATTTTCCTTCTGCTCATCTTAGCCTTTTGGCTGGAATTGACACCCTTGCTTTGTCATCATTCTGCTCTGTTTTTTGTTTCTTAGAGATAAAATACCGTTCATTGGCTTCCAGAAATTAAATACTCTAATTTACCACAATAATATGCTAAAATTGCTGTGTTACTTTTCTGTTTCTTATTGGTTCCCTGCCCATAGCTAAAAATACATTTTTTTCCCCTCTAAAACTACCATGTGAGATTTTGATTCTTTGAGGAGACTATTTCATTACTAGGAAAGAAATGGATGGCATAGGCAGACAAACTATCCTTAATTTATTTTTTTTTTCACTTCAGGTGAAACTGTTGAGTATAACAACCACTTTGAAAATCATACTACCTTATCCATGATAATTCACAGGTGAGCATTTTGTTATATTCTATACTGGTCATATCCTTTATGTATGAATACTGATAACCTTTCTCTAAAATATATGGGGAGACAGAACAGAAATGATGTGAGCTTAGGCAACCTTATAGCAATATAGTGGAATCTGTGTTGAGTGGGTTTTGGTAAAAAAAAAAATCCCTCTCTACCAAAATAGGTATACTTGCACAAAATCTTGGTTTTCTGTTTTTTGAACATTAGGAACACATATTCTCTCGGCTTTTAGTGGAATTAAAATTATACAGGTGTTCACAAAAACTTGCATAACTACACTACTTTCACTGTAAAAAATGATCAAGAATGAAAGCATTAGTAAAGTTCACTCGGTTGGTGCATTTTCATTTTCTACAGCTGGCATGCTTTGATCTTGCCTTGATTTTCAAGCAAACATTTTTCAGTACCACCTCAGAGACATCTACTTGTTATACCCAAGTCTATTCACCCACTTTGTGCATATTGCTTTCAGTCTGTTCGTACTACCTCTGGCATAACACAGACGCTTGGAGAAACATCTTTCCTGTTAGAAGACTGGAACCCTCAGAACTAAGCTTTTCAATTAATTTACTATCATTACATTTCAATCACTTATTTCAGTAGTACGAAAACATATTTTACTCAGTTTTCAGACGCACTGGCATCAGTTATATTGTAACTAATTTTATTTTTAATTACTGGAAGGATTTATGTTTTATCTTTCATAATCTGATCTGAAAAAACTTTAAAGTCCCTTCATGACATCCTCTATAAACTTATTTACTATTAAAGAAAATGATAAGTCCTTAAAACGAAACCTTAATGATTTAATGCTTCTTACGATAAAATATTAAACTACAGAACCCTGCTAAGTGTGTGTTTTAGAATAAATTTCTATGTAACTCATCATACTTATCTGAGAAGTTACATTTCTTGTCATATTAAAACTTCCTACAGTTAGGAGCGTTCCTAATTGCTTCTTATCTGCCACTGGTACAGGTGAGTGTGTTTGCAAATAGGCCATGATATTTATAAAAACAGTCATTATTTAAAAAAAGCCACAACAATTTATGTGAACATTAAAGAAATTAAAGAATAAAGGCATGCCTATGGGAAAAATGTCTAAAAGTGTCCTATCCTCATTTTCGATTACAGTTTCTACGTAAAAGTTCGAGGCTGTTGTCATGAATCGCTGGCTGAAATGAAGGCAAGCTTCCTGATAAAAATACTGCACTTGAAAAGACACTGTATTTTCACGGTAATTTTTTTTCCGCAGTCCCCTCTACTAGCACTTCTCTGATGGAGTAGCCCCTCTTTACCAAGGTTTACGTTTCCTATGATGTACTAGTAGCTGCTACATTGGTGAGGAATGGGACGTACAGATCTTGACCCAACAGACAACTGGGTTTGATGTAGATATCTAAAATACAGCATAATAGCACTGTTAACACAACACTGTTCTGGATTCTGATTCAACCTCCAATGTCTTTCTTGAGAAAGGGGTTTACATTTTAAAATTTCTATTGATTTTTTAATCAGAAAGAAAGCATTTACTGTGAAAAAACAAACCCCAAACCAAACTAATGTTCCATCAAAAAACAGCTTCAAATGAAAAATTCCAGTGATATTTCAGCATACTAATGGGTTGTACCTTGTAAGCTAAATATGACTCTTCACTTATTTGAGTTTGCATTATGTAGTTCGTTCACGTAATATTGCACTTCACTTTTGATTGTATATCTGAACATTTCATTATCAAGATGGGGACCTAAGGTATTCAATTCTCTTCTGAACATTTACCACAATACTCATAGTATTCTCATTTTGTACCAATACTTTTGCTAATGACTATTCATTTTCAGTAGAAATTGAATAGATAACACTACAGATACTGCCAGTGTGAACGTGTGGGTTTGCAAAGGTAAATATTTGAGTAACTTTAGCAAAGTTTGCCCTGTTCAACTTATTGGTTTTGCTTATTAGTAAGAAATACATGAATTTAAACAAAAAGATCTGAATTTTAAAAGTATATTTAAGATACTTTAAAGTACTTGCTGATACCCACTGTGATTATTAAAATAAAACAAGTGATCAGAGGACTCAGACCCAATAGTCATAGAATCATAGAATCATGGAATCATAGAATCATAGAATCACAGAATGGTTTGGGTTGGAAGGGACCTTTAGATCATCTAGTCCAACCCTCCTTGCTATGAGCAGGGACAACTTTCACTAGATCAGGTAAAATCTCCGTCCAATTTGGCCATGAACACTTCCAATGATGGGGCATCTACAGCTTCTCTGGGCCACTGGTTCCAGTGTCTCAACACCCTCATTGCCAAAAAAAATTTCTTATGTCCAATCTGAGTCTACCCTCTTTCAGTTTAAAACCATTTCCCCTTGTCCTGTCACTACAGGCCTTGATAAAGTCTCTCTCTGTGTTTCTTGTGAGCCCCCTTTAAGTACTGAAAGGCCACAGTAAGGTCGCCCCGGAGCCTTCTCTTCTCCAGGCTGAACAACCCCAACTCTCTCAGCCTGTCCTCATAGGAGAGGTGCTGCAGCCCCCTAACTGTTTCTTTGGCCCTCCTCTGGACCCACTCCAACAGGTCTGTGTCTTTCTTGCACGGGGGACCCCAGAGCTGGACACAGTACTCCAGGTGGGGTCTGACGAGAGCAGAGTAGAGGGGAGAATCACCTCCCTTGACCTGCCAGAGATGCTTCACAGACTAACCTTCATGGATATGCTTCACAGCATAACCATAGTGTATGACCTAGGAGTATGAACCTAGGAGGTAGCCAAACCTTGTCCCCCACCCTCAAACTTCTGATATCACAAGGCTCTGTTCGTCTAATTCCCTCTGCACTGTTTGTGATTCTATATGATTAATTATTTGAATATTTAGGACTCTAATAATGCAGATTTACGCTTTCTGGTGCTGGCTTTAAATAGTTTGTCCTTTTTTTTTTTTAAATATATGAGGCTTCATAAAACCAACCATTATTGATAAAGAAGTAACATAAAAAGGCACATAATACCAAGAAAAATAATACAGTAGCTTACCTTTATATTAGTCCAAAGGGCACTGCAGTATTTTAGTCCTAGATATATGTCCTTATACTTGCTATGGTGAATAACGACATAGTGGTCCTGAGAAATTCTGTATTTATGAGTTTGATTTAAGCAATATATTGTTCACGTTTAAGTGAAAATTTTGACCTTATTCACATTGCTTTGTACCAATACTTAATAAAAAGATTCCTATCTTTGTAAATCATTCACTTTTGGCATTTTCAATTATTTCTAATATATACCTCATCTTTAGTAGGAGCCATATGCCTGTATACATGCTCTAGAGTTTTTTTCAGAAAGTGTCAGAAAGAACTTAAACAATAAAAAAGATATGTGCCCCGGACACTTAAGTTAGCTTACTTATAGATGAGATAATTCTATGCATTAAATAACTTCCTGAAAATGGGAAATTTGCTGTTGCTTCTACTTAATTTGAAAGTGGTGCTATGAGAGGAGCCACAAATTTATTGGGAAAGGATTTTTCTATTCATCTAACTGTTGGTTCAAATGAAGTCAACAAAATAAGATCATCTGTGTTTATGCTCAGAAAAAGTCAGCATTTCTCAATAATAAGAGAGCAAAGGAATATTGCTATTTTGAGAAATGTAGCAAAATAGCGGCTTCTGCTATTCAGAAAGGAAAGAGCAGAAAGGAAAGCTGTTATTTTGGTAAATGTCAAGATAGAGATCTCTTCAGAGTCTGAGAAGGCAGTAAGTGAGCTTCAGATCGGGAGGTTCAGCTTAGTATCTCCACTTCTAGTTAAAGGTTAATGAACTACTAGTTAGGGGTTAATGATATGGAGTGACCATACACAATAGTTAGTACTTTTACATGGATTTTGTGCTAAAAGGAGAGTGCAAATATCTCATAGTACACTTCAGTTTGGCCAGTCTTCACCAAAATACTGACTAGGAAAGAACTTGCCGAAACGTCTATCGGTTGGGTGCTACAATATGAAAATGTATTGAGCAGCAATCAAGTCTGAATATCACTTGTTATCGAAGTGGCACTGCTAGCATTTGTAACGATGTCCTGCAGAAGATCTGTTCGCTTTTACTGAGAAGCAGGCTGGCCAAATAAGCTGTCCCTATTCTGGCGTTTGTGCCACGTGGCAGTGATGCGACCGACCTGTGAGCAGGCAGCACGCCATCCCAACAGATGGGCATGAATGCAACTAGCCAAGGATATTCTCGTTCTATGCGCAGCAGATGTACGCGCCTATTAAAAGCGTTGCTCCCAGCTGCGAGAGTCAAAGCAGCAGTTTGCCCTGACCCTCTTTTTTCGAGTTGGTAATATATGGCACCACTAACCCAGCTCTGAACTTCATTGACGTGGAGTATCATGAAATAGTGGGAGAAGAGGGCAGGGAGTTCAAGGTAGTCTCCTATACTGTCGTTATTTAATTCTTCAGGAATTTTAAATTTTTTTGATGGACATTATGCCGATAACACTTGACACAGAAGAAGCAGTAGAGCTAAGAGCGTGCCCTCTACTGCTAACTTTGTCTAATATGCAAGCTGTACCCACAGAGCCCGTAGAAGCTGGACTTGCAGCACAGCATTGACAAAAATATTTCCCCTCTGGGTGAAAATTAATCGTGGTCATTACTTTAATGATCAAAGCCCACAGAAGACAACAAAAGCAGGCTCTATCACTGTATAAGTAACAGAACATTTTAGTCCCGCTATTAACCATACTCTTTTAACTAGAGTAATATACCAATTGAAATACAAGCAGTTTTTCTCAAAATCATTTTTACTTAACCGCAGGGACAGTATACAGATTAGTGGCTTTCAGATGGTAGCTTTTTGGGTACACCTAAATTTCAGCTATATGGAAAACAAAACAGTTAAACCCCGTTTCAGATGACTACAGATGCTCGTATTCCAACACCCCCACCCCTTTTTGACTGCTTTTATTGAAAAGACATTAGTGCTATTGTGAAGTTGCTTTGAAAGAATTCGGTGAGAAGTGGGATGAAATGAGACTATGTCTAAATTGTGATACTCTATACCAATAAACCTCTGTCATTAAGCCTGGGGGGAGAGTATTTCAGGGAGCAGGGCAGAGTGAAAATGTCTTGCCGTTTAGATGCAGCCTATAGTGTTGTCAGGATATATAATGTGTTGTCACCCTCTGTTCAGAACTTGTGGAAAAAAAGGAAACATTTCAGTCCTTTCAAAATGCTGTATTACCCAGCCTGGAAACAAACAATCTATAGAAATTTTGCTTCTAGCAGAGTCTTAGTTTTTGCTCTTCAATCACTGCTGAATCACAAATCCGTAACCTGGCACAAACCTGGTACACATTTATGAATCAGCACATATAACATACACTCTGCATGTGTATGCATGGGTGGTGCTTGCTGCCTGGGGTATAGAATCATAGAATCATAGAATCATAGGGTTGGAAGGGACCTCTGGAGATCATCTAGTCCAACCCCCCTGCCAGAGCAGGGACACCTTAGAGCAGGTTGCACAGGAACGTGTCCAGGTGGGTTTTTAATGTCTCCAGAGATGGAGACTCCACCACCTCCCTGGGCAGCCTGTGCCAGTGCTCTACCACCCTCAAGGTAAAGAAGTTCCTCCTCATGTTTAGGTGGAACTTCCTATACTCAAGTTTGTGCCCGTACCGCCCTCTCCCTGCAAATCTAAGTTCTGTAAGAACATTAAAACCTCTCAATTTACCGGATTCCTGCCATTTTGTAAAAAGTGAGGATCTCAGTTTGATGTGGTGGGTTATCACCTTGTTTAATCCATAAGAGTTACAGCTTCTAAAGCTGATAATAGCTAATGTCCCCACACAGCCTTTGCATAACCCATCTTGTGTTGTGTCAAACCTTCGAGAAATTTGCTGGTAGCAAAGCTAAACCAGATTTACTTGCATGAAAATGAGGGTTTGGGACATAATAATAAATCCACCATTTCTGAGGGGCCTTTAAAGCCTACATTTACAACATTTTCCCCTCTTCCCTACTGATTAAGTTCAGTATCTTGCCTGGATACATCTGACAGAAAACTATCCATAGTGGAACCCCTCATAAACAGCCTAAAATCCCTTAATAAACGGCCTAAAAACCCAATCTATGCAGCACAAAAATAGAAAACGCGTTTATTTGCTCCATCCTGTTTCTCGAGGTTTCTGATCCTTTCCAAAATTGTTAGCCTTTTACTCTTTGTAGAAACAGATGCATAGCTAATTTCAACTAAAATCCATGTCTTCTCCTTATTTTTTCTTCCCATTTGGGGGCTGGGGAGGTAAAAACGTCAAATGCCTGCCCACATATTAATGAGTTATGCAGCTCTAGATACAATTACTTGTTTCAGTTCCATTTCTGTGCAAGTATTATTCCCCCCCCCCCCCCCCCCCGCCCAATGTGTTATTTTCCTTGTTTGCTTGTATGGTTTGTTTTTTGTTTTCCAGTCAAATGCTTTTACAGTAGAAATTTTAGTTTCTTGTTTTAGGGGGTTATGGTATGCAACTTTTCCCTATAGATACTAATGAATTACATTGGAGTTTTTGAAACCATGGGGATCTATGATTTTTGTTGTATAAAAATAATCCGTGCCCTGAAAAGCTTATGAACTAAGTATTTGGGACGTGCCAAGAGTAGGATGAAGGAAAGATTTTGTCAATTTTAAAGCGGTGTAAATGAAGTAGGAAAAGAGGCTGGTTGTACCACGAGTCTAGCCGTGAAGAGAAAGGGCTTTAGTGTTAGTCCACTATACACTTTTGAGATGTTCCTTTCATTTTCAACATGCTTTGTTAAGGGAGGAGACTAACAGGTTGTGTTTTCTCTGTATATACATTGGAGTATATACTTATAGGCTTATGTCTCTGTCGTATCTTTAATAAAGATTTTAGCCTTACACACAAACAAATACGTCAAGTACCTGAAAAGACAGGGAGTTTCTATATGTTTTGTGAGAATAAGTGGCTAAAAAGAAAAAGGTGCTTAGTAATGTCCTTGTGAGGATGTGAATGCAATGGGGTAAATGCATCCTGTTATCAGGTATGAAAAAATCCACACAGGATCACCACTGGGACGTGAATCCTTTGGGAAAAAGGCTTCATAAAGCGCCACTGTTCTCAGAACCAGTAGTTTAACATTTTGGGCTTATTCCTGTCTGAGATCAGGTCCGCACGCAGGCTGTCACTGTGTGAAGTCAATACCTACAAACTAAATTGCCTTTAAGTCTGGAGGCACTCATGAGGAACAAGTAGCCTTATTTTAAAGCAGCTTAATCTTTTTTTCTCTCGTATGTAGACAAGCCTTCTATCTACTCTCATTAGATAGTTGTGGAATTGTCTGTCACTGCTCTGAGTTACCATATCTAAAGATACGTTCAGCGAATGTGCTCGGGGATGAGAAAAATTTCAAAATAATAATGAAAGAGAAGTGATTCCTGCTTTAGACCAACAGAGACAAGAGATACTTGAAACACGCATTAAGTGATCCATATTTTAAAAATATCAGTCCTGAGAAAAGTAAGCAAGATTGAAATTTAATACAATAATTACTTTAAAAAGTAACAATAGCAGTTATCATGCAGCTTCAGAACTCTGTAAATGTTATTAGGTAACAGGCAAAGCCTTGAAATTGTCCTGCCGGTAGTCAGAAGACTACTACTGCCTTCCAGCTGTAGTTGCACTTAAAAAAAATGAAAGATTTCAATCAAGCTCTTTATTTCAGAGTATCTTTCAGTGTGTTTATTTTCAGAGTGTGTAGCACTAAGTACTATAAGATTATCTTGTGGCATTCATAAACAGATGCCATTTTTATTAATGGCCTAGCAGAAGTAAAGAAATCTTTCATAGAAGTAAAAATAGCTAAATTATAACTCATGCTGATTGAGAAAACATGTTGCCAGAATGATAGGTTTGTGATTAAATTTTATCACAAAAAATAAATTTTATCAGAAATTTCCAATTTTCTTGAAATGTTCTGAGTTTTAGTTGGAAGTTGGGAAAGGACATATTTTTGTTTTACACGTAGTTTTTAACAGACAATTTTCAAATGTGAATCCTTTTTCCAACAAAAATGGATACTTTCCTTTAGGAAAAGAAAACGGAAAAAAAACCAATCCGAAAACCCCAAACCCAACTCATATTCCTTTCTAAACTAAAGTTTTATTAACAGGAGTAAAATAGCTAACATGATTATTTGGTAATGTGTCACTATTCACTTTTTTTTTCTTTTTTTAACTTTCAACTTTCTGAACGTACTTTGAACATCCATGATCACTTTGGATGTCTCTTACAGTTTTATACTTCTATATTGTCAGATTTTCTTGGGGAGAAAAGCAATGTGAAATGTGCACAAAGAACTAGTTTTAGCCATTAACAGCCAAATGGAAAACATTGGTTCATAACAACAACTGGTCCTCCAGATACAAACGTTAAAATACTACTTCTCAGATCAATCACATCCGTGTAAATGATTTGGCTGCTTGCCAAGCAAGAACAAGAAAGCGAGAAATAAAAAAACAGGATGAGTGAAGAAAGTTATAAATGAAAGGTTATAATTTAGTTTTGAAACTAAGTTGAAATATGTTTATCCTGGAAACGATGTTTCGTGTGTTTATTTCCTTGCTGTTAACGTTTCAGGTAATGTTTCTTCTTCTATATATAACAGCAAAGAAGTAATTGCTTAAGCTCAGGTGGGAACTGGGAAAAACTCTCTTTTGTTCTTGCACCAACTGAGAACAGGTCAGCAGTGCGCAGTTTGGGAAAAGAGGCCATGGACCAAACATGCTGCTCCTTTTCCAGCAAGGGAGATGGCAGTTCAGGCCGCTATGGCCTTTGGAGGCCCTCAGAAAGAACCTTTCAGTGGTGTGTTTCTACGTGGGAACTCAATAAAGGACAATTTGATATTATCGATAGTGACACTGATGCTTTAGTGGGAATGCTTGGTCAAACATTCAAAACAGCAGACTGGATCTTCCTAATGTATGGCACGTTTCAGACGGAGCCAAACACTTTGCATGCAGACTTTGCTGAGCGTGTCTGAACAACTAAGGAACGGCAAAGTTGTTCATTTTGTAAATGCCGAAATGAGACTTTTAAATTTCAATTTAAATTACCAGGGTTTATCTTTGACAAAAATAATTTTATACAAATTTGCATTTTTTAATCCAAATCTGTTTGGTTACTATAAGTTTAAGATACTAAATTTTAGGCGGCTTCTGAGGTAACTAGCTTTTTTCTAGCTCTGAAGAAAGTTACTAACTTTCTGGTTCAGTATTTGATTTGCAAAGAGAACATGGCTGAAGTAATGGTGCATTTACATTTTCCAGTAGATTCACAGGCAATATATGGTGCACTTTCTGTCACAAGCAACAATTTATTACAGCTTATATGATAAATAGCTTAGAAATCAAATCAGTTATGGAGAGCTCTATGCCATCTATTTATTTCCAATCAGATAAAGAGGAATTTACTACTTCTGGGGGGAAAAAAAAGGTTAATAAGCCACTCGCACAACGTTTTGGACGGAACACTTAAACTATAATGCATCCCTAGATTACTATTCCGGGGATGCATTATAGTATATGATCATAGAGTGATTACAAATCCATAACAGAGTAATTGTTTGCCAGGTATACATATAAAAAGACCTCTTATCCATGCAATTTGACTTCCATCCGCTCGAACAATTTTGTTCATTAGATACTGGTGCAGAAGGTAATGCATCTAAAAGAATGAACTGTTTTTCTGGTACAGGACAGTTCATTATTCTAAAAGCTCTTTCATTATATCCCTTATATTGTGAAATCAAGGGACATCCTGCTTATTATTTAGCCTGAGAGCAATGTACACAGTCACAATACACGGTGAAAATGTCTGCAAGTGTGTGTGTAGTGGTACTTCTGTTTGCCCTTTTATTAAAGCCGTGAAGCACAGCAAGTTGGGAGAGAACAAAATTAAAGCACAGGAAAAATGGATGAAGTTCTCATTCTCTTGCTTGATATTTGTATCTTTCTGTAGTAGTTCACCAATCGAAAATAGAAATTCTGGTATTCAGTTCTCACTCCAAGATTTCTATGAAGCATGAGGACTAGTTTCTAGCCCCTGTGAGAAAGAGGTTGCTCGCTTGCCCCAACAGTTGATGAGATTCTGAAGAAGTATGCTTCAAATGTACTGTTTCAAGCAGACCAGAAGAGCTGGCGTGCTCAGAAGCTGGTTTGATTTTGTTTCTCCAGCTGACGTAGTTAACCCAGTAGAAGAAAATCCCCCCCTCTGTAAACTTTTTCTGATTTCTACTTGTTGACCATTATCACTAAAATGATGCTACTATTAAAAGTATTAAATCATATTTCTATAGCGTGACTTGAGAATGGAAGCAAGTGCCAGTAATACTCCTACACTGGGCACCAACACCATTCTCATAATTTGGTCACAGGTCTTTGTGGAAAACCTGGAATTGTATGAACTGCATGCACTATGTACCAACGAGGGGTGGGTGGGTGAAATCTGCTCTTAGCCAAGTATACTTCACTATAGTGTAAATTCAACTATGATTGGAAGCATACAAAAGGAAATGAAAGAAAAGGGTATCTTACGGCTATAGCTTTCAGTTCTAGAGAAAAGCCGTAATATTCACAACTTGTATATTTATTGTAAACTGTGCAGAAGAAAGTGTTTGGGAGGAGTCTGGTTGTTGTTACAGCAAAGTATTTCTGTCTAGGGCTTTAACCATGTAAATCCTTGCACTATCCCTAATAGCTCCTTCTATTCCTTAGCACTCCAGTGCAAATGTGGACAAATGCAAATGTGGACCTGTTGGCACACATTAAATTAGGCACCTGCATCCTGAGCAGAAGCGTGAAGGTTGCTGTGCATTTCTTCCCTATTCTTAAGAATGCATGAAAAAAATACCATTATGGACAAACAAAAGAGATGTAGATGGAAATTATTACAAGTCAAGAATGGTAACATGAGGACAGATGTTCAATTGAATGGATTGGTGTAGGTCCATAAAGTAAATGAAGTTACCTTGATTAGCTTGTGCTGATATCTGCTGATACCAAAGACTTTGACAATCTCTCATCATTGTAGGAGCAGTTTCCATTACCTTTTTTGACCTCCTACTCACTTTTTGCCTTGGTTTACTCTGAGCAGTATGATGTCTCTAATAGGCTTATAAGAATTTCCTGATAAACCACAAATTGGGTAATTTGTTGCTGATGCTTAATATCATTTTTGCAGAGAGGGGAATAGTGTTCCCACTTAGTTTAAGTGTTCCCAGAAAAATATGTAAGAATGTATGAAGTAGCATATGTGCCATGAGTGTGAAACATCCTAAGCCTGTCAGACACACTCTACATCTGCATAATCCGCAGCGATGATCAACCAGCGCATATGTGGATGCGTCTAGAACATACTCAAATCCAGAGAAATGCCTGCTGTCTTTTTTCTCCTTATATTAAATTTCTTTATGGAAATCTGCAGTTACCTATGCCTGGAAATGCGTAATACTCTTTCTGCTGAGTAAAAGTTTATAATTCTCTGTCATATTGCTGAACAATGCTAACAATAATAAATGTTACCATTGCTTATATATTTTTATAAGATTTTGATGGAATTTGCAGCTGTATTTTATATGGTTCCAAGATTTCTTTGCATTTACCTAAAGACTGCAGATGATCCTAATGTCCTTTCCTCAGTAAAAAAAAAAAAAAAATTACTGAATTAAAAATATGTCTGTGATAAGTCTTGTGTCTTAGAGTCATATGTATGACGAGTTGGACTAGATGATCTCTAGAGGTCCCTTCCAACTCTGAAAACTCCGTGATTCCGTATTTGCAGGGAAACAGGTGAAGGGCTACTGCTAATTTGATATTCCCTTTTCAAAAGAAGTTTCTGTCCTGACCTCCTCTAAGGGATAAAGCAACACTCCCGGGCAAGCAAAATTATAGAGTTTAGCTGTAGGAAATACTAACTTCTGGTTTTTGCAATGCTTATCAAATATACTAGCAGTCTACTCCAGACCAGCTAGTAAGGGATAAAGACCTCCGAAAGAAGTATCCCCAAGGACTGCTCTCTTTTGTTTAGTTAATATCTAGTTAATAATAAATTAATAATGTGCTAGATGCAAAGGCAAAAAGTTTGCTCTTCAAGTGTTATTTTGTGAGCCCTAGTGATAACATTTATCTGTCTGGGATAAATTAATGTAATTGTGGAAGGTGCAAACTTCCTCTGAAACAAGGGAGATCACCTCAAATTTCTCTGAATAACTTTCTCTTCTGCACGTTGTACTTTGACATGCCTAACAGGCATCTCTTACAGGTCAGAGGGGAACGACTTCTGCTGAGAAAAAAAATGAACACTGCATAATGGACGAAGACAAGTTAATTGAGCCCATTTTCTGAGTCACTTGTCTGTCTGCAGCTTACCCCACTTCATGACTAGGCCATGTCCCATAAATACAAAATATGCCTTGCTTAATCAGTATAGGTCAAGTCTGTAAACGTATCTGTGAACTGCTGGTTGCTGGTGAAAAGATTAGGTGGCCAAGGTTTGGGATGTGGGATGTAAAATAGACTGTAATTAGACTAGATTAGATATTTCAGACTTGTGCAGCCCATGGCTGGGCTTAAATCTACTTTGTCCTTATTGTCCTCTTAATTTTCTAGTACACTGCACAGATATGTTAATTTAGTACTCATGCTGAATGTAAGGTCACAGTGTCTCACTTTTGTCTGTACTTGATTGCTTATCACCTTTTCAGACTGCCATTTCTATTTGCCATGTGTATTTGATGATTGGTCCTCAGTAAGTCCCTCTGCAAGAATACTGATCGTGTTTTCTTTTTTCTCTAACAGCTGCTCAGTAATTTCACATGACATAATGTAAATGTATTCATGAAGTAAAGTGAGTCCCTCTCAGCTCATGTTGATTGTGCTCGTGGAGGTGTTCGCCAGTCTGTTGAACACATTGTGCAGTTATTATCTTTTTTTTTTTTTTTTTAAACAGGCAGAATGCAAACAGAAGACCACACAAAGGAAGACTTAAGCATTTTTTCTGTTCCTGAATCTCTTTCTCTCCCACACACAATACACATGTTCATTCCAATGGAAGACGTGTGGCTAAATCCCCTGTACTATTTGAAAATTTCAAGAGATGATTTTGTAAAACATCCATTTATGTTCTAGCCCGGTACGCCGCTCCTCCCTGGCTGTTATTGTCAGTAGGCTGTCAGTGAGGTACTGAAATAGAGTACAGATGCAGATCTCAGTCTTAGTTAAAGAGGGCGGTGTTTTTTTTCATAAAATATTCTGTAAAAGCCTTTGTGTTCTTATGCTCAGTTCCTATGTGAGAAAACAAAACCGATGATTTAGAATTTTTAAATATACTTTATTTTTATACCTTGTAAAATGACAAGCGAGAGAGAATGCCAGATGGACCATTTGGCTTAAAGTTCTAACAAAAATGGAAACAGAAGATGACAATAATCAGGCAAATATCATTGCATCAGTGAAAGTTCCAACAGCGGCTTGGTTTAAAAGCATCGAAACAGTTACATGGCAGGTTTGCAAGCATTCCAAATCAGCAGGAATTAAAAATTTCTGCTACAAAATACACAGATAAATTCTCTAAATTTTTGTTCAATAGAGGCTATCTCTATGTGGCTCAGGCTTAATTACTTCAGCTGGTAATTTTCTGCCTTGCATGAAATAGTTACAAGATTTATTGGACTAGAGAGACAGACTATGAAATGGTTCATGACTAGGTAATAGCACAGTGATTAGACTACTTACCTGGGAGGAAGGATGCCCCTGTTTTCATTCATTTAAATACCCTTCATCACCGGAGGATGTTTGAAGGTGCAACCCTGAGGATTTTGTCTTGAGACTGATGTACATTAATAGTAATGTTTTCTTGAGAAATCCAAGGTATGGACTAGGCTGCCCTCATTCAATCTGTGCATGACATCACGTTGGAAAGCGTTGTAAGCACTTTGGGGAAAAGGCTTGAAATTAAAAAGGAAATTGATTAAACAATAAATGGTCCAGAATGAAGTAGAAGAAATTTGATTGTGACAAGTACAATCATATATTTAGGAAAGAGAAATTGAATTAACTGATACAAAACAAGAGATAGATGGATATGTAACTATACAGCTTGAAAGATTCTTAGACTTCAGAACACCCAAAGATGAACACAGATTGAAAGTGTGATGTTTGTAAGGGAGGGGGTGTGGGAGGGGTGCAGAAGCAAATTTCTCTTTGCTGTGTGTGAAAAATGTGACGCTTGTAAAGCAGTAGAGGTTATTATTCTTGGCAATTGTGAGGCCATTTTTGGAACAAATATACTCATCCAAGTCTCTCCTCATGCTTAGGGCTAGACTAGATGGTCAGTTGAAATGTCTTCAGATGCTATGTGCAGCAGAGGAGAAATTTTTCCTTCCTCAGAGAAATTCATGGAGCTCCTTTTTCCATGTATGAAATGTTCCTGCCAATAAACATGCTGCTCCAAATTTCCTTGCAAGGCCAAATACACTTTTGGGAAAATACGTCTCAAACTGCCAAATGCCAAAGTATGGAACATAAATATTTAAACTAAGATTTAAATTTTGGGGAAAAAGATGCAGAACACTTAATATTCCAGAAATTCCACCTCTAACTGCCAGTAAGTCTTTCTATAATTTCAACATAATTATTCTTCATTTTCACTTTACATAATTGACAGCAATAAAAATGAGTTGATTTGTGTGCAATGTTGGTATTAGAACCAAATGAATGTGTCTTTTATAATAAGGACTGTTTGAAAGAAATAACATTCCATGTTGCTGGGTGAAATAGAAAGTGATATGCCTGGCTATTCTTCCTCCCTCGTATATATCTTATATATTTTAAATTACGCTAGGCAACGTATTTAGGTTCCTTTTAGTTACTCCTATAATGTCTATATCCTAGATTTGTCTTTCATGTTCACATTATACACTTGCAGTGTATATCAAATACATTCTTGACCATTTATTTGCTGTTTTCATACATTGCTAATCCATGTTATGTATTTGTATTTGTTTGTTTCAATGTGATTGTAGTATGCTCTTGTCTGCCAAGCTGTTAAAATAAATGTTTGAAAATAACTTTATGATTCATATTGCCAAGGTTTACTTCAGAGATCATGCAAGCAGCTTTCCACAGGAAATACACATTTTTTTTTTAAAAGAGAACGAGTATCCAAGTCACTTTTATGCCACTTCCAGTGAATATCACTGACATTATTTAAAATGCTATCTATTTAGTTAATGACAATAGGGAAAGAATGTGATAGGACATTGCAAGTAGAAGACAGAGATTTATACAAATGCACCTGAAACTAGAATGAAAACATCACTGAATGATCTTCAGATACTTAACATTATCAAGCTATTATGTTCATATTTTCTATATATTTCTCACACGTGGAAAAAAATATGAAGTTAAACGTTTTTCACATGTGATGGCTAAACTGGCTTTCAGAACAAATGCCCTGGGCTTGTAGTTCTTCAGCTAATTAAAAACATTAGAATGGATTTTACAAATTAACTTTACAAAGCTGCAAACTTCTTCCAGCTCAGAGTGTTTCAGAACTTAATATTTTAAGAACAGGTCTAATAGGCATTCAAATGTTAGATCCCACTAAGTCAAAATTTTCGAAATGGGTTATTCGTTACAGAGTTTAGTTTCTCAGTTTTCTACAGAGAGCTAAATGCTTCAGAAAGAAATGTAGTAACTGGTGATGCACTGATCAGGTAAGCAGACATTCAGTACGCACTGCCTGACTTGGAGCCTAATAGCTATGAATATCAGTGAGGGGAGCTGATTTCCATGTTCCCAGACCCGTTTATGCATTTTACATGAAAAAGTTGTTCAATAAATATTGAAGTAACTGGAAGAAAACAGAGCCCACCTCTGCTGTTTCTGTTCACCTCTATAGAAGCCTTTAAGCACAGAGTCACAGCTGTTCTTGCTGGCTTAGGGAATCTCTGAGCTTTTCTGCGGACTAGAAAAGTTTGAACAGCTTCAATAGAAAAGATGAAGACTTCCTGATTCTGCCCAAGCCAGGATACCGTGATGGCTCTTGCATTCTTGTGGAAGATGTGGGTTGGCATGTTTCCCATAAGAACATGAGAAAAGAAGGTGTCTCTGCTACTGGAAGGACAAAGGGGGAGTGGAGTGCCCTGTATCCAGATTAAAAATGACGTGTAAGAAAATGCCATGTATTGATCTTAGCTATTCAAGATTAGAAAAATGACAATTCACTCCTTTTTCTCTAGACAGGAGAAATCACAAATTTTCCAGTGCTATTGCTGCAGACACTCAATACTTGCAGAATAAGAGAAACAATCCCCGAAGCTTTCCTCTCTTAGAGCTGTTTTCTTTTTCCCTAGTAATTCTAGAGTCACTCTCCCTTGCTCTCAAATTTACACTCACTGTCCTTTAATAAGACCCTCAGGTCTCACAATTTACTTAAAACATCCACCTGATGCTTATTTCTGTTACGCCTTTCAGGTGCTTAATTCAGAAACTGCAGTGCCTAGAGAGTTTATGAATTTGAGTTCAGCAGGGGTTTTCAGCCCTGCATCACTGGATTTAGGGCCCAGAAAAACTACTGGAGCCCTTTTTGCACATCTCTTTTGTATTTTGCTACTGAAAATATGTCCCTTTGACATTACATATAAAATATGGCTGGTTCTAAAACAAATGGGAAAAAAAAAATTCCACTTCTTACTTAATAATTGGTTAATAGAAATTACTGATGTAGGAGCGGGGGACAGCCTTTGGACCTACTTCATAAACAACATTCAGCCTTCTATCTGCAAGTTTCTTTTATTCCACTATGGTTTTCAACTCTACCAGGTGGGTAAAATTTTATATATAAAATTGGAAAGAATCCATTTTAATTAATAAGATAGTGAATGAAAAGACTTATTGATCTCTGCATCAAAAGAGTAGTATTAAAAGAACATGACTAAAGGTATGCCGAAATAAATTTTCAATTCATTTTTAGCCCCAATATTACTTTTTTTTTTTTTTTTACTGAAATTTGAAACCATTCTTGATTAAATCACTATCATATCCCTCTCCCTATTTTTTCTTTGTTGTTTAAATTTCAATCATCTTTCTTTTACCTAGCAGATGTATGTGTATGCGCTCATAAGTGAGGAATAGGAGAAGAGAGTTGAACGAGGTGGATTTATAGCTGCAATCAATTAACCTGTTGCTGGGGTATCATCAACTGCCCAATCAAAAAATAACAACCAGCTGACTCGAGTTGGCACGATATAAAACCAAATTACAAAACATTACAGTTCCCCTCCCCTCTTTTATTAAATTTTTAAAATTTTATTAATGCTTTTTTTATGAAGGGGTAGGGAAGAAACGTTTGGTAGCTATGAGGTTGAAATGTCAAACATGTTTTACTCTTAGGTTAGGCACTGAATTAACAGAAGGTCTGACAGCAGGAACTTGGATTTGTGTTTAGCTATCTTTATGTTTATCAGTGTTAACCAAAGTGAAGTATACGGATGCAGTAGGTGGAAATATATTACAGGAGACTTCATTTGACCATAGCAGGTGTCCTGGTTCCGGCAAGGATGGGGTTAATTTCCAAGGAGCCGGCAGGGGAGGCACGTATTCCATACCACGTGACCCATGCCCCGCTATAAAAGGAGCTAGCCGGGTCGGGGGAGTCAGTCGCCACTCGGGGGCGGGTCGCGGTGGTGCGGGTCCGGTCGGTGCGCTTCGCGGCGGTGCTGTAATCGCGTTCTTGTATTCCTTTACCGGTGTTATTGTTTTTCTTTCTTTCTTTCTTTTCTTTCTTTTTCCCTTTGTCTGTTCTGTTAAATTATAATATTTCAACCCACGAGTTTTGCCCTTTTCTGCTGATTTTTCCCACGGCTGTGGGAGTCGAGTGAGTGGCTGCGTGGTTCTCTGTTGCTGGCTGAGGCCAAACCACGACAGCAAGTTAGTCTAATGTGGTCTTATCTGGGACCTTTGAAAACTCTAGGCATAGAGTTTCCATATGCAGTTTCCATAAACTGGTGTTTATGGAATACCAGTTAATTAGAGCCTAATGAACTTCAAAGAGCAAGCTGTGGTTGTCAGGGATAAGAGATGACCCCAACTGATACATGTGGAAGCAGAAGATTTCATTTCACCCACTTAGAGCTCACTCCCGTATATAAGGGATTGAAGAATTGAAACAGAGATCACCATCTGAAGTTCAAATATGATTTTTGACTCTGGCAAAGCATCTGTTACATGTCATTTCAGGCTTCTTTTGCTTGTTCTGGCAGAGAAGGACCTGCTTTAAAATGGCTTTCATAGTCTGCTTTTACTTTGAAATATTTAGAAAAATGTTTCGAGTAGGAGAACAGAGTTTTCATACTGATTATACTTTCCATTGTTATTCTCTAAATATACTATTTCTGTCATCTTTGATATTAATCTAAAAGACTAAAATGAAGTACCATCAAAAAGCATCCACCTTTTTTGACGGCTATCTGAGAAAAAAATCGACCAGTCCTTCCTGAACAGCGTTCTCACATTACTTTTTCTTGAAGAGTATAAAAAGCTAGGCTAAAATTTGGAACTTTCTTCTAGTGTTATCATTTTGATTCTTGCTTCCATTTCTAGACTTGTTGAGGTATTGGAGAGGCAAAAGGAGCAAGAGAGAAGATGGAGGCTTGTTTTTGGTCATTCAAGCATTCAATCACCTGTCGTGTCTTACATATCAGCAGTAGTATCTCTAAGAAACCCAGGTATTTAAAGCTGTGTGTATGCAATGTTAACGCTTAATTCACATTTATAAATTAGAAATCGTAAATTTTGTGACATCTGTTTGGCAGGAATTAACCAACTTAAGTGTGAACCACGAGCCTGAGACCAGCCTGCGTGCTCTGCAGGTACCTTATACACTACATCTATATATGGCTTGCTGTAAGTAAATGTGACATAGAGCACAAAATGGCTATATATAGTTGTCTTCCAATGTATATGGATAAGAAAGCTTTCAGAATTACAAGTAATGTGAAAAGAAATGTCTACGGGACATGTCAGAACTCTCTATACTTCCTAATGTTATAAACAATTTTTTCTACCATACAGATGAAGTCTGCAAAACTTGTTTTATTTATTTGTTCTTTGTGGGGGTAGAACTCCACGTTGTGGAAGCAGTCGAAAAATATCTTCTCTAAATGGTTGTGGGGGTGAGACAAGCATTGCAGCACCAATAATGGGTGATCCTGATGGCCACCTTAATTGCGTATCCGTATCTTCTGTTCGTATCTTCTTCCACTCTCATCAGAATAACACTGCTGAATACAGGTTCCCAAGTGCAGCAGCATAGAGCGGCATTGCTGCTGGCACGAAAGGAAGATAAGGGAAATACACGGATCTTGTAGCCTCAGCTCCCTTCCTTTGCTGGGACGGCCTTTTAAACGTGTCTCCTGGTTGGAGACAGGCACAAACCAGGGCCGAGAGCACAGGAACGGCGCTGTGGCTGCTCAGGCCTAGTACACGGCGATGTGCGGATTCAGTGCATCGAAGCACTCAGGGAAGAAGGGAACAAATGCGTCACTACGCCGGTGCAGGCCGGACTCTGCATTTCTAAACTGCAGCTGCGGTTCTGAGAGACTGTGTTTTACTTAAGGTTTTGAATTTTAAATATTCATCAGTTTGTGCTCTGGGCAACTGTCTATTTCGCTTCTGCCTGAAGTCACCTTGAGGTCTGGGTGGCATCTGGACTGAAGTACAGCGATTGGGTACACCTACTATTAAAAAATATAGGATGAGCAAGAATAAAGGTTTAGTCAGGAAGCTAGTTTTTATGCAGTTTGGGGACTTAAAACCGCTTCGATATTGTAAATTTAATATATCAGCCCATCTCTGCAGAACGGGTGAATTTTTGAAGTTTCATGGCTGAATATTAAATGACTGTAGTAATATTCAGATTTATTAAGTCAAGGAAATGTGTTATCTACCTTTTAAAATTCATATTACATCAAGGGTTTCTGGAACTATTACTTCTATGTGGTTTTTTTCAGGCATCTACCTGTTGTTTGTGCCTGTTGTAGCCAGCCTTTCATGAAATGTCATAGGAGTATGCAAATGACTAGTGATGATATTTTATTAATTTCTATTGCTCAGGTATTTTTTTTATGCCATGCTTCAACTCCATGTAATGAAAATTCATTGTAGGTGAAAAAAACCTGCTTGCATATTAACTACAAATTTTTTTTTTAAGATTTATTTTATACTCCAATGAAGTATTTTTAAAGAGAAATTTAGATACTGGATCCACATATTCACTGGGGTGATTGGTTTGTAAGGTATGACTCGGAGGAAGCTCACAAATATGCACTATGTTTATTCGTCGAGTGCACACAATATTGGAGTCAGGCAGGAGATTAATTATATTACATTATAGATTGTCTCGGAACGACTGCAGTTACTAAATATCGGAATGCTTGCATGTGAATCTGCCTCCTGCTGCAGACTTAACATGTTCCTTACACTAAGTTTAGTAAAATAGACCTGCACTTGATGAGGTATTTGAGGAACGGTGTCACTTTGTTGCAAAGCAATATCGGGAAGTTTGTCTTCTTGAATATGTATAAACTGAGTTTTCTTTTAACTGAAATATAATTTTAGCCAAATGTCATAGGTTACTAAATTGAAATGTAGTGGTGAAATTCTTGATTAAAACCATACATCGTAAAATTAGTGACCATATCTTCTCCTGTAGTTTCACTCCTGGAGGCTCTGTAGTCTCAACTTAAAAATGAGATAAGGAGCCTTTATTGTCTTTCCGGCTTTGTTTCCTGAATATTATCACAGAACACACACACACACAAATCCCTTCAGGAGCAATGCCATTTAAATGATGAGCTGGTTCTGAGATGGGTGGAATAGTGGATGGAAAGCCTGTTAACATTTGCTAAGTGATAGTCAAACACGGAGCTTCTGTAAGCTAAAACAAGGGGGTTGGGAAGGGCACGTGAAGTGTCAGAGCAGCCTTGGCTACGGTGACCATGAGATGGCGGAGTTCAGGATCCTGAGAGGAGGGAATAAGGCAAATAACAGGATCACAACCCCGGACTTTAGGAGAACAGACTTTAGCCTGTTAAAGGACTTGCTTGGGAGCCATAGGATACGGTCCTGGAGAGAAAATGGTCCAGGAGAGCTGGTGGTTTTCAAGGATTACTTTCTCTGAGCTCAGGTACTCCCCAGATACGTGAATGGCTGCAAACAGCAACTTCACTGCTGCGGGAAGATGACTTGTGTAGCAAAGAGGCTAATATTAATGTTGACAGTCAGGTTGGTGGAATCATTATCTGCAGCGATGCTTATACAGTTGTTTTCCTACTTCTACCCTTTTTTTCTAAGATTATTTTACTAGGATAAGATGCCTAAAATCAGATCCTTCTTTGCATATCGCTCAATGGAGTCAGTTGACTTTGATGACTATCAAATAAACGGAGAGAGTTTATCTTTGAGTAAGAATCGCAGCAACCAGTGTGACTAACTGCAAAATTCAATGATGCTCAGGAAACAGGTGTGTCCTACTATTTTTAGGAAGGTTAGAACTTAAATATTTCCCCTAGCTACTACAAAATAACTTCCAAACAAAATAAATAACTGTATTATTGAAAACCTGAGGCTCTTTGAACTTTGAGGGCTACAGGGATTTCACGGTCCCTGAATACGAATGCTGAATCACTTATGTATCCAGCTCAAAATCACCGATTTGGAAACTTACACAACACGATGGCAAGTAATTATCAAAGACCTTCTGCCTCCAGTATCATATATTGCATTTATTACCTCGTGCCATTATAGGGTAATCGACATTTTTAGCTGTATCATCAAACTCTCAGTTGGCTGCAGCATAAAAATATCAAGGGATCAGTAAATGACTTTTTATTCTTTTATATTATATTAAATCTACAGTTCTGACAGAGGAAGTTAAATACTAGTTGGGTTTTTTTGAAAACTACAGGAGTAACCACTGAACAAGTTTGTTCCAAGAACAGTGCAACTGATGATGGCCTATTTTTATAGATGTGAATACTTTCCATCCTCAGTGCAGTAGTGCTAAGATTTGTGGGCAAGAGGTAGCACATATGGTAGCTAATCCTGAGCTATGTACATGTTAAATGACTGGCAACTGGGTTCACACTACTTGGCCAGCCAGCTGATGCCAAACAGCGTATGTAATATCAAACCGTTCTAGCTGTCTTTTTCTCTGTGAAAGCATTAATTTGATCTCTCTCTTCCTATTCATAGAATTTTCATGAAAACTTGTGAGAACATCATTCTTTTTGAGAATATATTCTGCCTTTGAATTGGTGAGATGGGATGAAAAATTGAGTAGGAAGAAGTTTTGAGCTGAAGACGGAAAGACAGACATTATGATCTCAAGAGACTTTCCTTTGGAAGCTAGAGAAAAATAAGCATTTGCTGACAGTGTACTCATAGTTGTCTTCTGTGTAGCAAAGAACATTATGAGTCAGATGATACTGTTGTTGACATTTTTCATGACAGTTTTTTTTAGCGGTGAGGTGTGCAGTGCACAATTTTAAACCTATGAAATAGCCTTATTGGACTGAAGTTCTTGAACTGTACAACATTACATAGCATTTTCTCTAAAGGTTTATGGCATATTTGCCATAACTAGAAACAGCCTCAGATGCCTAAAGGAAAAAACAAACCAACGATGTTTTTTTTTTTTTACCTTAATATTTGAAAGAAGATTGAAATTATACTTCTGAGTGAAAGGGAAGATAACTGGCAGTATTCTTGACTCCTTAAAATTTGATGTGAGATACGGTTACTCAAAGCTCTAGGTCTGAAAATGGGCTGCTGATAACTAGATTGATTTGTGTATTTGGTATTTGAGCAATTTATCTGGATTGCTGTGTAAATGTGTGGGTTGACTTATGAAATGGCAAAGAAAATCCCAGCACCCAAAACTTCAGAACAGTCACCTAGAAACAATGAACAAGAAACCACCAGCTTAAAGTGGAGGCGCTGTCTACTAGTACCTGTCAATTTAAGAACTAAACAATTTAAAAAAAAAGAAAAAAGTGAGGAAAGACAAGCAAAAAAGGTAGATGCATTTCCTTTTCTCCTTTTCTCCTGTGGTGAAAATGTGTTGCTGAATTGACATGTGATAATTGTAAAGAATTGCAGTGTTCATTGTTAGAAAAAAAAGTGACAAAAACTTGGAACAAGGTGAGGTCCATTATTTGTGTTGTAACAGCGGCACGAGGGCCTGCCAGACAATGTTTTTGGTCTTTAATATCTGTGCAGTGTGTAATGAGAATACGGTCCATGAAGAACCCGCATAGGCATATAGGGAACCAAAATAAACTGGATATTTTTGAATACAAAGCAATAAAACCCCCCTCTGAAAAGTGTTTCTAATCCTTAAATGAACACTGAGATGAAAAACTGAAGCAGACAACTCAGCAGTATCAGCGGTGGTGACTGAACTTGGATTTTTAATGCAGTTTTGTGCCTTCACTGTAGTGCAATTGCTCTTCTTGAGCGTGATTCAAACCATGCTTTTTTCTCTGGCTTTTTCTTCATAGTCTGAAAAAGTTTTGCTTAGAGCTCACCTCAGTCTCCGTCTGAATTTATTTGCTACTGTTCTCAAAAAATATTATCTAAAAAAAGATATATTTTTAGTGGCAGCTGCCAAAACTAGTTTTCAAAATATATTTGCACTAACATACCTACTGTTTAATAGTTCTTCAGTTGTGAATTGTATTGATTTGTCTTTGAATAAATATACTGCAGAACTTGGACTTTTCTGTCCAAGTATCCAAATGTAGATAAATAACCGAACAGTTAGTCATATCTATTTTTCTTAAGGAAGAGTGGCAAGCATTTAAGGGCTATTATAGTATATTCAATAGATTAGATGAGCATTTAACAATTGTGAAATCAAGCAAAATAAGTCAAATGGCAGATATTGCTATTTTTTTGACATTGAATATATCACTGACTATAAGTTCTACTGTGAAAGTACAGTAAAGAAGAATGAGGGGAAGAATGCACGATTATCGCAACTAAAAATGGGTTTGAGTATCGAAAAGCAATAAAGCTTACTGAATATGTGAGTCATAGTGTTCCATGATACTTGGTTTTTCTCTATACAGCATGATTATACACTGAAGAAAATAAATGTTAAAGTTGCTACCTAGTTTTTGTGAAAAAATATATACCGTTGTGCATTTTCTTTCCCTTCAACGTTTCCTGTGGAACAGTAAAAAAAAAAAAAGTGAGGTAGGATGTTTTAGTATAATTAGATGTACTTGGATATTGCGTCATAGTTGTGTTGCCCTGGCAGTAGTAAGCATTTTACTGTGCCGGCCCATTTATGATTTCTGATGCATGCAGCTGGTACTTTTACGAGTTCATCAGTATGAATAAACTCATCTGTGTATTCCAGGACAAATACTCTTGTACGCTTCACGCTTGGGAAGAGGAGTGTCAGATCTGACGAACTTTGCCACAGCTGATTATTATCTTGAGCTTTCAGATCATCTAGACTACCGCTTGGTGTTGCCTTTGCTGCGGAGGGCACCAACCATGACCACCCCCTCCAGGATTTGATCCTCCTTCACAAAAAGACAAAGCCATAGTTTCCTATACAAAGTTTCTTACAAAGCGCATGCATGTGCTAACGTCTTCCATTTCACTTCGTCCTTGTTTCAGGAAGACTGTAGCACTGCCCCTGCCTTTGAGAAAAAGGAATGACAGCCGTCAGTCCCGATTGAGATGAAAATTTACTCTTGCCAAGGAATAAAACTTTCAAAATGCTCCAGATCTTTCCTAGAATCCGAAGGGCTCTTTTGGGCTGTTGAAGTGGTTCAGTATTAGCAGCAGGTACTGCAACATGAATTATTCAAACTTGATGTCAGATGAATTCATCCTCGCATGCAACTTAAATAAATTTTCAGTGTTAGTAGCTGTAGTAACGATGGAATGTAGCAGTTGCAGAGCTTCTACTTTGAAAATGATAGCAAAGATGCCTGTGTTTTTTTCCAAATGTACAATCATACTCTCGCGTTTCTTTTAATGAGAGCAAAACATTTACCAGCATACTTTAACAAACTACAGTCCCTCTTTGGTTGATGGGCACTAACAGGCAGCAAAAAGCCTATTATATGTAATCTAGTCTATTTTTAAAAGAAATGCTTTTCTGCACTGGTTAGAAGAAAAGAACTTCAACAAGATTTTTTTTTTAGTAGAGGATTATTTGTAAACTGGTGTGGTTTTTTTTTTTTTTTTTTTTTATTAAACATATCGAGCTGGAATTAAGTATTCTTTGTAGTGGGAATACAACCAGGGAAGGATAGCTGAATTTTAGAAACATTGTGGACAGGAGACATGGCAACTCTTGGATGATAGTGTGTGTTTTATTAAGATTTGTCTGTGGGGGGAATTATAATGGATGCTGTGCACAAATACACGTTGGTGTGATAAACTGATGTTTCTCATTTCCTGAATACAAACAAGTGAAATATGCTATTTGAGCTTCACGCTTCTTAATGGGATACTGAAGGCATATTCATGTTGAGGCATTTTCTTGCAAATTAGTGCTTGTGAATATGTTAACCCTGGTGGGGTTATAAGAATTTCTCATAATGGAGGCTGATGGCTTACTCTAAAACAATGATCATTGATTGCCAAGGCTGCTGTTTTAGGCTATGAACCAAAAGAGAAGAGGAGGAATAAAGGTAATTAAATCATGACTGGAGGCATTTAAGAAGTGCTGGAGAAAGACAGTCATCTCTATAATCTGCCTGTCAAAAGTGAAGGAATGCAGTTTCCAGTCTAAAGCCTGGGGATTAAGCAATACTAATGCAAATGACACTGAATTTTGCCTCGTAGCAATCAAGATTAAAGGGTGTTTGGTACATGAGCTTGATATTTACATTTGTTTACTTTAGTGTTTTAAATTAAGACAGCAGAAGGAAACACTGACCAGTGAAATTCACTTTTGGGATTATGGCACAGATGCATTTCCCATTATAATTTAGAAATGTTTCTCCTTCGTTTAATTTATAAAGCACGTTAAGAAGTGCACTACTGAGATGTTTTGATATGAATTTTGTATGCATGCTTACAAAAAAAGTATAATTAGACCATCATTAACAAATCCATTGTAGTTAAACTTGTGTTTATTAAACAAAAATCTAACACAAACCTCCCATGTAACTAGATATATATGCGACTTGAAGCCCTGAGACAGTACGGTTCTTGTAATACAAAAATGGTTCCCACTGGGTACATGCGGCTGCATAAAATGCATTTCAGACAGAGGGAGTTTGTGTAGAGAACTTAAATGAGTAGGAACACACATACGTTTTTCTTCTTCGGTTAAAGCAGTGGCTGTTCATACGCGAACTACCATGGCTTTTGCAGCTGTCCACCACAGGGGGACGTTATACACACTTATGTATCACTTTTAAAATAAATAAATAAATAAATAAGCTCCCAGAAGAGTACCGCTGAACCATAGTCTGGACAGAACTTTCCAAATATTCACCTGCTTTTCTGGCTGGCTGGAGGTCAGCGTGGATTTGGGTTACTGCTGCAGGGGCATGAAGGAAGGGATTATTTTGGATCGGTCAGAGCTCTATTATGATAATCTTTCACTGGTATAAATAGAAATAGGTAAAGCATAAAGCAGGTAGCTCTGACACTGCAACTGACTCGGATAAAGTGTAGGATTCACTGTTCTAATGAGACTGAAAAATATAAACTCAGAATGACACACGAATAGGGAATTTAAGAAACATCATCATGAAATGTTATGGCTCATTTTAATTTAGTTGCTACTGTTAGTGAGGCGAGATACAAAATTACATCTTTTTTTGACTCACTAATGCAAACTGCACGCATGAGACCACAAAGGAAATTTTGTTATTAGTGGCAAACAAATATTTTTCTTTGTTTTTTGAAGTGCTTGACTACATTTACATGGGGAATGCTATTTTTTTTTTTTTTCTTTCAAAATTTAGCTTGATGCTTAAAGTTCATGTACTAACCAGGCACATAGTATAAGAGATTGTCCAATAAAGGTAATGAACTCTGAGTGTACCTGGAACATCTATAAACTGTGATTCTAATTATAATTTCAAAAGGAAAGGAAGATGATGAATTAGACTGCTGTGACTTACACAGTGTTTTTTTTTTTTTTTTTTTCGGTACTATTAGAAAATCTCTCTCTCTCATAAAAAAAAAAAGAAAAAATAATGGAAGTCTCTTATCCCTAAATTCTCTTGGTAGCAAAGGAATTTGGTCATGCAATTCCATTATTCTGAGGGCTGAGTGACTAAATCCAGTGCAACTCTGAGAAATTAACTGCTGCACTGATTTATCATCATCACTGTCTATTAGTCAATTCTAAACCCCTAGACCTTGTGACAAATAAAGTATTCCAGTAAGTGCAGCATTTTATATTCCAGTTAAATTACATTCTGCTTTTTAAACTCAATTATCATGAAATCAATTGTAAAATTTCTTCCTACTATGAAGTATGAAGAAAATCATAGTTCTAACTTATAGCAAATGCTAGATTTTTACGCTGTTGTATGATTTATGGTATCCTGCTGTATGTACTTAAAGCAGGGTAAAAGATTCTTAAGGTCAACTAAAGTACTCAAAAAATAGCACGTATTGAAATGAACAGATTTAGAAATAGTTTTCCTTTTAATTTGTACAATTAGTCTTGCAAAACATATGAAGCTTTCCAAAGCTTAAGAAATACAAAATAAGGGACTGAAAGTGTGCTGCAAGAGCAGCTTGTAAAATCTTAGTTGTCCGTGGTAGAAGATGTTTGAATTACAAGGAGGAACTCTGAAGTTTGAGGATCTGGGATCAGATTACTAGCAGATTTTTTGGGGGTGTAGTTTCTCATGCAAGACTTTGCAAAGCATACTATATGTAGGTTATCCTTGAGTTTATTGAAGTCCCCCACAGAAAAGCCATACTCCATGGGATCCTCCGTCTGTTTATTCATGGTGGAGAGACTAGGACACTTCATATTATAAAACGTGCTTGAACGAAAACCTCACAGTTTTGTGAATTTCTAGAGTACATTAGAAACATAAAGTACTGCATTAGAATGTGTTACAGTGGAAAGGAAATCCCACTGTAACCATCTGGAAGTAATATATTTAAACGTTTCATTAGATGGCTGATATATTAGCAGAACAAAAAAGATTGCGTTTTGCCTATCAAAAGATTATGCACACTCAGACATATTGTGGAAGATGCAAACTAACAACAAAGATGGATTTTATTTTGAGAGGAAGAGAAATCTATTTTTCGCATATTTGCGACTATCATTGGTAAATAATCTACTTGTGTGTGTGTCAGGGAGTGACTAGATCATTACGAACAAGAGCCTCATGTACCTTCCTGTAGGGGAAATCAACTTAACTGAAACTTCAGCCAACTAAAGTCAGCAATCAGTTGAAATAACAGAGCTTGACAGTGACTGAGGTGGTATTTTTCTAGGGGCCTGACAGCTGAGGTGTATCTAAATTGCCAGAGAAAAAAGTATTTATAACTGGCAGCCTAAAAACCGTATGTTGGATTTATTTTCTTTCTGATAACTCTTTGTCCAAAGCCCTTTAAAGTCAATATGCTTTCTGCACTGTGCCTCTTACAGAACTGAGTTCTTCCACTGAATTTCTCATTTGGGGGACTTGTGGAGTGTGTGTGTGTGTGTGTGTGTCTAGGCTTTGCCATAATCCTTTGCTTCAGAAAAGATGAGAACTTCCCAACCTCTGTCAAATGCTTTTTTTGCAGCTTTACAACTGTTATTTGTGACTGAGAGTATATTAAGATAATTTCTATAGAGCTTTTCATTTTAAGCTGTGTTACTTTGATGACTCCTTCTCTTGAGTTAGCTACTGAGTATCTGAAAAGGGTCAGCCATTAAACAAAGTTAATTCTTTGTTGTGAAGGCTGATTTCTCTTTTTTATTATTTTTTGGGGCTAAATTAAGGGGCAGAAAGAAGTTCTGAGACCACAGCTGAGCAAGATCTGACCTTGCTGATCTTGGAAGTTTCTTTCTTTGCCCTACGCTTCCAAGTCTGCCATATGCATCAAGTGCCCTCCTTATCATCCTGGTGCTGTACTTGTTATGTGCTTCCAACATGATGATTTTATAAAAGAGTGCTAGTTACACTCTTCTTACTGTACTCCCTCCAAAAGAAAGCTCTTCCACATACTCCTAGGCCTTTTCATAGTCTGTTTGCTTTGCTTTCTTCTTGAATGGATTTCTGAGCAGTGATAGAGTGAAAAGACACCGCATGCCTGTTGAATGGAGTCAAATACAGTCCTCTTCAGCTTCTTCAGCTTTCATGAAAGCTAAGATAGCTAAATCTTTTTGTTTGTCTTTCCTTTTTTTTTTTTTTTTTTTTTTTTGAGGGGGGGGTCCTTTTCTGACTTTGTTGCTGATATGTCCTTGAGTTTAAACAACGACCCTTTGAACTCTCCAGAAGTCCTATCCCAGTTTGGGGAATAGAAGATTGTTGTAGGAAATTATTTTAACAGGGAACTTTATATGGACCAGTACTTCCCTAATTGGAGCTATATATGAGTGTCATAAATGAAACATTCTTTAGGTATATGTGCTGATGTCAATTTAAGCGCCTCCATACATCCCTGTTTTCATAGAATCATAGAATGGTTAGAGTTGGAAGGGACCTTAAAGATCATCTAGTTCCACCCCCCCTGCAATGAGTGGGGACACCTCCCACTAGACCAGGTTGCCCCAAGCCCCATCCAACCTGGCCTTGAGCACCTCCAGGGATGGGGCCTTCACAGCTTCCCTGGGCAACCTGTGCAAGTGCTTCACCACCCTCATAGTGAAGAATTTCTTCCTAATATCGAATCTAAATCTACCCTCTTTCAGTTTAAAACCTTTACCCCTCATCCTGTCGCTACACTCCCTGATAAAAGAGTCCCTCTCCACCTTTTCTGTCGACCCCCTTTAAGTGCTACAAGACTCCTATGAGGTCTCCATGGAGTCTTCTCATCTCCAGGCTGAACAACCCCAACTCTCTCAGCCTGTCTTCATAGGAGAGGTGCTCCAGCCCTCTGATCATCTTCATGGCCCTCCTCTGGACTTGCTCTAACAGATCCACGTCCTTCCTGTGTTGGGGCCCCCCGAGCTGGAGTCCAGGTGGGGTCTCACGAGAGGGTAGCAGAGGGGCATAATCACCTCCCTCGACCTGTTGGCTATGCTTCTTTTGATGCAGATTAGTATACAGTTGGCTTTCTGGAGTGTGAGCATGCATCGCTGCCTCATGTTGAGCTTCTCATCAACCAAAACCCCCAAGTCCCTCTCCTCAGGGCTGCTCTCAGTCCATTCTCCCCCCAGCCTGTATTTCTGCATGGGATTGCCCCAACCCATTTTCTTTTGAAGCAGTTATTTAGAGAGCACTTGATTCCACAGGATGGAAACTCATAACAGTATAGCGTTTTGAATGTGAACCTTTAGATTTCTTGAAACATTTGTTTATGAAGTCAATGAACATATCATCCAGAAAAATAGTTAATGGAACCTCCATAACATAAATTTTGTGTTATTTATTTGTTAACCCTGAAATAATCCAAATAATCCCCATTTATCATAGTACTGCACATACATTTTCTTTACCTGTCTCTAGGAGCCTGTGAAATTCACTGTTGGTTGTGGTTTTTTTTTTTTTCTTTTTTTAATTCTAATGCTTTCATCTATTAGGTTCCTTTTATGTTTGAGTATGTGTTTAAGGATTTATCTCAAAGTCACCACTAAGCAACTACTCATTTTAGTCTTGGTGATATTACTTGATTTCAATGGAAATTAGATGTCAAAGGTCTTTGAAGATCTGGAAGTAAATGACTCACTGATAATTCTGCAAAGACTAGAATGAGGTCATCTGTCTGCATACATGACTTAGGTAATTAAATGTTTCTGGGGATCCGGTCCATAGAAATTAACGTTTTGACTACAAACTTCTGGAGCGTTTGGTGAGGAATGCACGCTGGAAGTTGGTTGTAAAACTAAGACAAGAATTCTCGACTCAGTTCATCCTTTCATCTTCCAGTGTCATCAAAAAGTCTCCTAATCCTGTCACAGGTTATTCACTTTTTGTACTTAAACTACTTACAGTGCAGATATTGACTGTTTGAACTGTGATCGATGAAACATTCAAAGAAGAAATTTTCTATATGTTCAGAAGAACACTCCCATTTTTCATGAAAATTTACAGGAGAATTAAAGACTAAGAATTACAGGTTTAGTTAAAAGATGAATGTTCATAAGCTACCATATATGGAAGCGTCAGAACCAGTAGTGTTTTGGCCAGTGTGTTAATTCAGGCTGGTGAACTTTATACTTTTAAGTTTCTCCTCTTATTTCATCCCTTTATCATTCTGAATTGGGAGTGAGCTGATCATGACAGCTCATCAATGATCTTCATCGTCCTCTTGCTTCATTAGATCTGTTGCCTTACTGAAATTACTGTAAATGAAAATGGTTATAATGAATTCCTTGTATAGAACAAGATGTTTAATTCATGAAATTTGTTCTAGGTTTGTTCAAATTTAAATTTATATTTTCCCTAGCAAGCTTTTTCTCTCTCACAGGAATACAGGATCGGAAAGTACTTTTGAAGTCATTGAATTCAGTCGTCTGTTAACGAAGAATCTTTTCATAAACTTGTTGAGCTCCCCTGACATTGAGCTCACTCTTGGGAAAAACAAACATTTGCTTCCACAGATTGTTACAGAACCCCACTGGTCTCATGCATAGCTATCAGCTTCTGATTTTCTCAAGGTTGCTTTATATATTTTTTCATGGACAGCTTATACAGAGTTCGCCCAAAACATAATTTGGTTTAAATAACACGTAGCCAACCAGTTACTCTTTGCAATAATAATGAAAATGAATTTGTTCAATTTCACCAGTACACATTGTTTTGCAAAAGAAAAAAAAAAGGAATAAGTGTCATCTGCCTTTAAATTAAGCATTCTTGAGCCTGCTTTTCTGAAATTAGTGTCACAGTGATGAACACTTCCTGATAATTAGTCCAGAATTTTAAATCTTTGAAAAAGTACATTCAGGAGATCAGAGACCGCCTTTGGAGTCTGGTGCCGGTTTTGCTCTGCGCTGATTGAAGGGACCCTTGAAAGGCACAGGGAGGCACACATCCAGGGGAGCACGCTGGACTGAGCGGCGCTTGCTGACACTCCTGACAACCATCTGTGCCGACCAAAGCTCGCTTGCAGGGGGCACAGAAGACAAGAGAAACAATTTTGTGGGTTGCAAGGGAAATGAGAGAAATAAGTGGCATCTGTAAGTGGAATGTTGAACCCACTTGGAAGCTTTAACTTAGACTCTTAAGCCAATTAAATACTTAAATATTCTGGGTTGGTTTTTTTTTTTTTTTTTTTTGACCTTCAAGTCCTTATACACCTTTTGTTTTTGATGGTAGTTCTGCTTCTTTTAAATGTCCCCAAGGGAATGTAATCACATAATAACATATTCCACAGTAAAATGCACCATCATCTTAAATTATGAGATCATTAAAAAACAAGCCGCACTTCTGAACCTTACCTGCTCAGCAGCTTTTTACCTTCTGAAATTAACAGTGGTTTGTGGGTAGCCTGGTGTATTCGCAAAGATTTTTAAAAGAACTTCTCACTCCTAGTGGTAAAGAAAGCAAGCACTTGTGCCGAAGATGTGCGTGGAGACCGAAACATAAAAAACACCATCTGTGACCTAAACTGCATCTGTTGGTTGGCCACTAAAAGAGGAGGAAGGTTTTGATTTACTAGCCAGACAGCTTTCTCAATTTTCTTGTCAGGAAGTATCTTTAAACTGCAATATAGTTATGACAGCTTGGATAACAGCGTTTAGCTATACTCCAGCAGCTTTTAGATTTTACATGCTATATGCCTAGGCCTGTCAGAGAGACCTGTGCCAGACACAACACTTCTAAAATATTTTTTTTTTCTCTTTTTTTTTTGCACTTGCTGAAAGTGAAGTCTTCTAGTCACTTGGTATGAACGTTAGAGCTTTTCCCCCACAGGTGTGGACTTTGATGTCACTTTAATATTAATATTAATAGAGACTGAACTAATAGTCCTTCCTTACTATTTAAAAAAAGTTGAAAAGGAATATTCATCATGCAATAAATACATCACCAGCATGTATGTATTGCCAGGCTTTGAAAGATAGGTATGTAACTTGTTTTCTGTTGTGTTTTTTTTTTTTTTTTAATAAGCTTAGTATTTTTTTTAATGACAGCATCTATTAGTTAATAGATTTTAAAATAGTGAGTTAATGAGTAAACAATAGTACCTGCTTACCTTAATGAACAGTAGATCTTCATGTGGCTCTGCTTGTAACACTCAAATTGCAGATGGTTAGTTATGTTTTTTTAATCCAATGGGACCGATTTTAATACAATACCCAAAGTTCTTCAAATGCTACGAGCTTTCTCATAAGCATTTTTTTTACATTCTTTTTTATTTGCTCATATGCTTGTACAGAGAACAATACAATTAGCCCACGGTCTCTTTCTATTTCTCACTTAATGTTGCTCTTCATGCCTTTTGAGAAGTTAAGTTTATCAGCAGAAGGACATGAATCTCAGCAGCAATGACTAATCGCTGCCTTTCTGGTTCTTTTTTCTCGAGCTGTGTATGAGCATGATGATAAATAAAGTGTGGACTGAATTTACAACTTTAGTATAGAGTGCATTTTCCATCCATGTGAGCTGCTTTGTTGCTGCAAATGTCAGGTGAATTGATGTATGAAAACCTCAGTTTGTAAATAACAAGTGGTGTTGCTGTGATCAAGTAATGACTGCCATGTATGAAGGCATAGTAATTTCTTTATCACACAGGAAATACATACACAGGAAATAAATATTTTTCAAGTACCAAATCATGAGCCACTCATGTACAGCTCTGTCTTGTACTTTAATTTCTTTAGACTTTTGATTTTTACAGTTAGCATTGAGTTCCTTATTATCAGCTGCTTCCAGGTGTCCCCTTTTCCTTTTTCTTTTTATTACTAAAGCATGTTAGTTTATTATTTCAATTAATAAAAACAAAAACAAAAACCCCAACCATATAATACTTCTGAGACGCTAGAAGGTGAATCGGTGACTTTTAATATCTTTGGAGTCTTTGTCACTAGTGAGTAAAAATAAAAAAAAATAAATTCTTTATGCAGGGAAGTGCAAGAACCATAACACTTCAGGAAAAAGTACATTTTTTGGAGAGATATCACGAGATATCTCTAGTCTTTTATTCTAAGTTTTGACATAGTTCTGTGGTAAAAAAAAATAGAGATAGATAGGATGTTTCTATTCATAGTACACGTAAGGATTAAAGCTGCTCTGTAACACTGGTCCTCCGTCTGCTGAATTTTCCTGAGAGCTGAAGACAATTGTTCAAGGGCTTGTCTCTAGTACTTGCTTTCCAGATTCACACTGTAATGTGTGCATCTTTTCTCACACTCCCACTGAAGTCATGGGTCTTGTGATTTACAGTTTAAACTATTCAGATGGTAGCTAGTAGCTGTAAGCAAATGTGCTTATACAGATAACCTTTGCACAAAATTTTGGAACATATCATTCCTTGTACTTACGAGGATAAACAGAGAAGATTACAGTCATTGGAAAACCAAGTGTTTTTTAAGAGCAACACATTTTTAGCTAGCTCACATTTTTTAGAAGATCATGGATATTCACTCATTTTGAAGACGATAGACAAGGTGTTGCTTGTCTTCACTCACCTCAGTTGGCCTTGTGTCTGCTTTATGCTCTCCTCTACAAAAGGAAGCTCAACCATATCCTTTCACAAACTGTTTTGGTGTCTATTCAAAATTCTCCCATGGGAACCCTGTTGTAACTTCTTTCAGGCTCTCCTCAGACCTCTTTTCAGCCTCTTTCTCACGTTATAATATTGCTGTCAACTTTCCCCTATTTAAATTCCAAATAACTTTCTAAAAAGAAACTTGCTTAAGCTGGTTTGCCAAGATCGGATTTAACCGTTTATCTCCTTAGTTGTATGTTAAGCTTCCATACTAGATTATTATCCTTAGATGAAGAGATATGTATTAAAAACCTGAAAGCCAAGTGAATGCAAGAAAGACTCTTGATGTCTGACAAATCAACCAGAAACTGTAAGCTATTAGAGATACCTCAGATCACCATGCCTACAAGAAGTTATATTTTCTCCAGCTTGACAGGGATTCTCCAGCAGTTTGTAATAATCAGTTTTTAGACTTGAAGCTTTGTCTGCTTGCACCTATTGTAATTACTGGAAAGGTGATGAAGGCTTCCTGCAAGCTTAATTGTAACTCTTAAAAAAAACAAAAAAAGGCACTAAATAATGTTTTTGTTGTTTTTTTTTTCCTTTTTTCTCTCTCTTCTTATTTTTCTTTTCTCTTTCTTCAACAAAAAGACATAAATTACTTCCTTTGTTAGTTAACTTTATTTTCTTAACAGATGACACTGTTATATTCATGAATCAAGAGAGCATTCTAAAACCTTGGAACAGTCGATAGCATATTGGAAAAGAAGCTTTACTTTGATCCTTAGATGCTACTTTAATCAAATGATAGCCAGGGATCAAATCCAAACTACAAAAATATTTGCGCCTGACGTGCAGCGTGTGGAAGTGGGGAGCTTTTCTGAGCTCTCTACGAATTAAAGCTCTCTCTCCACTGGGCATTTTTTACAACTGTAATTGAAGATGCCCAAAGTGACTGCTTAATCAGCCTGTACATTAAAATTCACCATGACTCGCACAGCTACCTGCCTCGCTGGGGGAAATCTGATGTAGGGCTGTCTCACAAAAATACCACCTGATTTCAGCACAATCTATAGTGTCTCACTTGATCATATCTGCCAAAATACTCCTCATCCTTGGAGAGCATGTTAGCATAGTATAAGAACAGATACTACTTCTTCTCTTTGCCTCTAGGGCTGTTTCTGTTAAGTCAAGTGAGTGTGTGATTCACAGCTTTTAACCTCTGTCCTCCTCAGAGGCTCTGAGACAACATGGAGGCAGTTTCCAGCATAGCTAATCTGACGTTTCCACCAGCTTCTTTTCCTACTAAGTGGCTTTAATTGGTCTTACCTACTCCTCAGTCTTTGGACCTGGCTGAAACGGGATTCTGATAAACGTAGATTGTTCCAGGGATATTTATGCTACCGGACATTGCTTCACCCTTAGAAGCGTGATTGCATGATGATCTATGCTATCATCACATTTTAAGCTACTATAGGAAATAGCTTATATGCAGGGACCAGAGTCTTCTATAGTTTCCCTGAAGATACATATTCAGCAGAAAATCCTAGCAGAATAAGTATCTTTCTGTGCAATATTAGTGCAATTACTTTAGTGATGCCCCCAAATTAATGCATTCCTAGAGGTACTGATTGCTGTAACAAAAGGTAATTTCACATGCAGAAGGACCACATACTGTGATAGCTGGGTTTTTAATGTTTTCAAAGTTAAATCATAGATACAAGTTATCTGTTTTACATCCTGCGCAACAATTTCTTGCTCTCTTTTTCAGTACCTCTTTTTGGTGGTATGAAAGACTGCTTTCAAGTCCACAGTGGTTTTCTAGCTGTGCCAATTTATTACAAACCTCTCAATAGCTCTTCATATCCATCATTCGTGTCACCACTGGTGGTGGCCACACAGTATTATACTCTCCTAATTTTCCTTTGATGCATTGCTTGGATAACTCTTCTTCTAGTGGCCTTTTCTCAGCTTTGTTTATGAATATCATCTGACATGGGACCTGCACAGGAGCCAGCTCATCTTGCCCATGAAACTCTGGCAGCTTGTTTGCACCATAGACAGGTGGAGTTTTATTTATTTATTTAAGCTACTTTACCAGTCTCAGCTTCTTGAAGCATTTAATTCGGAGTAAAGGAATAACCTTGAGGTTGTAAATTAACCTTTAAGGCTAATACCTTTAAGGAAACTCTGATTTCTGCTTTTACATCTGTAGCCATTATTGCTGTGTCCTATAGGTTTACACAGTATGTTATCTTCCTTCCCCACCTGGTCATAAGACTTCCCCGTTAAACCACTTCTAGAAGAACATATCTTGCACAATTCACTCATAACCTGTCACTAGTCAGAGGTTTGTTCTTACATTATGTCCTGGCTTGAGGCAGAAAAAAACCAATTTTCTTTTCAGTAATTTTACTTTTCAGTTAAGTCTCTTCTAATGGCACTCTCAGAAATTAATGGCATATTTTTCAGACAGCGTCCGCTTCCAGAGTGATAAGGTCTGATAATTTATAGTTAATACCAAGGAATGGTATACAGAGAGGCTCTTGCTTATACTTATTGCTATAACAAGCAAGGCCAGCTAACTTTGTTATTTGCCCTGTTGGAGGGTCGGAAGCGGAAACCTTTGTCACCGTAATTCCTATTTATAATAGTCAAATCATGTATTGGAGTTGTCACCTTTAAATACAACATAAACGGGCAACCTGATCTTCCTTTCCCTCCTGTAGGACACACAGACTCACATATACCCTTTCCAGAGACAAACATGGCATCAAAGTAAGACTACAGCTTAAAGATACAGGCACATATCATCAACACTTGTTAGCATTTACAGTGTAGTTAAAACTAATGGCACTGATTCTTAGAGTATATTTTGAGGCATTGACTGTTTTAGGCAAGTTGTACAGCTAAATATGGGAAACTAAACCACTAGAATACAGAAAAATTTTAGTATTGAACAAACTGTTTTTTTAAAGGAATCCTTATATTTTGGCGATAAGACTATTACTCTTGAAGCTGGCAAATTTGATACCGTAACAGTAAAAACCCCACTGATTCCATACTGCTTACATGAGTGTCTCTTTGTCTCTGCTGCTTTACATCACCTGCTGATCAATGATTTCTACAACAATCAAGATGACCTTTGTGGTGTGCAGTAAGTGTCAGATCCACAGAGAACCTTAAATAATTCTCTGGCTATGAGTTTCTGAAATGCTGTAGTTTTTCATCTTAGTAACTGACGCATCTGTCACTTGGAGACTTTACTCATACATACTTTCTAAGAAAAAATGAAATCTTTTAACGGTGCATGAAAACAATTACTCAATCATGGGAATATATTATTATTTACATTTTTCAAATATATTTTTTATTTTCAAAAAATTAAAATACAAAATGAATTATACCAGAAAAATTACAGTTTTTATTCTGCCTTAACCGCAAATGAGAGCCTTTCAGAAGTCTCTTGATAAGAATACTGCAGCAGATTTGAAGACCTACATAGAAATCTGTTGTCAGCATTATATTCTAAGTTCTTAAAAATGTAAGTTCTATTTAGATATAGTATTCAGATTAAAATACATATTCACATTATTAATTATCAAACTGTTGATTTTTCTAGTAGTTTCAAGGTTAAAGCTATTCCATGGTATAATGCAAATTCCTCCAAAATCCGATTCAGTGGATACTCTTGTTGCCTATATTGAATTGTACGCAGTAGACCAATAAAAGCAATCTGATTGATCTATCTCGTTATGGTTTTGATGGCTTCTAAAGCACTAGCTATAAAATAAGCTAACTGGAAAATCAAAGCTTTAGTGACCTCTGAGGACTCTTCATCAAGTAGGTTGGTCTAAATCATGTTATTTTAAATTTAGATAGTACATTCACAACGCATTTTATGTAACAAACATTGACTACTCGTGAATAGCCTCCCTCCCTTGTCGAACGTGGAACCTATTAAGGAAAAGTCTCCAAGTAGCTGGGAGCAAGCCTTTAACAATTTAGTTAAGTAGTGAGTGTTTGGGTACTAAAATCTTCAGAGATGCTACCCACCTGCAAACTCTAGTTTGTCAATATTCCAAGTTTTCCACAACCGCATGCTTCCCCTAGCCTCTTATTTTGATCATTTCTCAGTTATTGGCTCGTATAATGAGAATCTGCACCTGCAGAATTGAAAAGACCACCTCCCATGGTCGACTCATCTACAAGGATTGCTCTGGGAAGAAGAGAACAATTCTGTTGTTTCTGGTCAGAGGAAAATGAATCTATACGTTTGCATTACTTCAAACATCTTTTGTTTGTTTAGAAATAGTGCTTGTGAATCAGAGCCATAAACTCATATCAAAATCATTAATAACAAACGTACCTATTTAAGTTTGTTGTGTGTTTATTTTCAAATTATCTGACAAACCCTATGAACGTTTTCGTTGCAGGTACTTGAAGTCAGCACAGAGACTTACTGTTAAATTTCTGCTTTGTGGTCAGATGGTAACTAATCAGATATTACTTGAGAAAGTTTTAAGAGTCTTACTGAAAGCTAAAAGTGTAACGTTGTTTATTCCATTTCTGAATGTAACTTTAAAATATTTTGACTAGAGGATCAATTCACAATGTTATTGGGTGCTCTTGATAAGTCCGGCTTGATTCATAATTGAGTTTTCATGTTTTCTGAAGAGTTTCTACTTACAGAAGTAACAAGCTTTCTTTAGAAGCATTGAAGCTGATTTAGGATGTCTTAAGTGAAACTATATCTCACTAGTTTTAATTTGAAGAAACAAAACACATTGATTAGTTAAAATTCAAGTGCTTTGATTCATTCAGGTTAATCCTGTGGTGTTAGATTTTTACAGTGGTAATAACACTCTTCAGCTGTTCTGAGCTATAAATGTGCCCCTCTGGTGAAATGAATCACAGAATCACAGAATGGTCAGGGTTGGAAGGGACCTCTGGAGATCATCTAGTCCAACCCCCCTGCCAGAGCAGGGTCACCTACAGCAGATTGCACAGGACGGTGTCCAGGCAGGTTTTGAATATCTCCAGAGTCGGAGACTCCACCACCTCTCTGGGCAGCCTGTGCCAGTGCTCTGCCACCCTCAAAGTAAAGAAGTTCCTCCTCATGTTTAGTTGGAACTTCCTATGCTCAAGTTTGTGCCCATTACCTCTTGTCCATCAAACAACTGAATTCCAAATCCAAATTAAGGCCATCAAACAACTATCAGGAACAGGAGGAAGGGTAATTTCATTTAAATACTGTCAGAGGATATAGTCAAGTTGCCCTTCTCTTCATAACAGGTAACTTAGTGTAGAGGTTGCTGGCCTTACACCATTAGAACTTCCTGAATTTATATTCTTCTGAAAATTTTCTTAATAAAGAAAAGGTGAATGCCCACATGTCCATTAGGACATGGGACCTGTCCTAATTGCAAAACCAAGATGAAGACAGTCTCTCTGCAATGGCTCACATCTGGGCCTTGGCAAGTAGGTCTTGGTGGCATGTGTCCCCTGCACCAGCAAGTCTTTGACAACTATCACCCATTGCTTTTTGTTGTGTTGATCTGATTTGTGGATCCGGCACAGCCAGCCCAAATGCTTCCCCTGTCAGAACTTGTTGCCTTACATCTGTTTTTCAGCTGAATGTATGTAAGAGGAGAAAGATCCACCTTCCTCTCCCACTAGTCATAAGTCTCCAGGCTTCACCATTGCAAGAGTCCCTGCGCCTGCTTAAGCATACATGCTCAGTCCTCTTCCTGTGTTATATGTGTCTTGGGTTCTGCACGTCAGAGTCACCATAAAGAGCCTGTTACCTCCTGTTTATCACCCCTGGTCCTCCACCTACTGGTGTAGATCCTTGACTCCCTGCAAGCCCTGCTGCTGCTCTGCTCTGCCCCAGCCTCAGGAAGAGTGTGGGGTACAGGAGGGCTAGATGATCTTTAAGGTCCCTTCCGACCTAAACCATCCTCTGATTCTGTGAATTGAGAGGAACTGACAATGATTACATTAGAGAAAGTTAATCTGCATTTTAGTCCTATTGAGTGCAATGGAAGGAAAGCATCAGGCTGAAGAAAGGAACATCAAACTGAAGACAGTGCATATTCCCACCTCACTAAAATAAGGGAATATGGAAATCATATGTAACAGACCATTCAGTGTGGAGTTGCCTGAGGAAGGTGCTACTCCTCAGCCTTATTTAAAAGGAAATTTTTATTATAAAGAACATCAAAAGTAAATGTTGTGGTGCAAGTTTTTATCTGATTGTTTAATCATGTCCTTCCCCTATCACGTCTTCAAAAGAAGCTTGACATTTCAGCTACATTCAAATAACTATATCTAAGCTAAGCAAACAGTAACAGTAACAGTGACCTGGGCCACACCAAAGCGTTTTCTCACTCCAGCTTCCATCTCCAGCACAAGTCACTATGCAGTCTGTGGATACAGGATGAGAACAGACTAAAACTTCCCCTCCAGTTTCTGGCAATCCAGGACTTTTTATTCCGGATATAATATTTGCGTAGGCCTCAACAGACCTATTTGATAGGTAGTCTTTGGTGGACATTTGATGGAAATTTCTTCCATGAATTTATTTACAACCTTTATGAGGACTTTTACTACTTAGGGCAGCTAAAATGTCCTGTGGCAATGAGTTCCGTATTCTAGTTGCAGCTTATATAAAAAAGTACTACTTTCTGTTTTAATTCTGCTGCCTTTGAACTGAGTCTCCTATCTTTTGTGTTCTAAAAAACAATGAATTCCTGGTCATCTTCTCCTTCATTTGATACATGTATTTGTGACAAATATGTATCAAAATGTGTGTGTATGTATGTATATCCGAAACAACTTCAATAATGCTATCTGGTTCAAAAGTAAATAAAAAAACCCCAACCATACTGAATTTCTGCAAGGAGGCCAATTATATAATTGCTGTGATGTTAAATTAGCTACCAATTTACTTGTAAAACTTCATCAAATTCAATTTTATCTATGAAAAATAAATGCTGTAATTTGGGAAGGATTACTGTTTTTCTTACACACATCTGTGTGAGGTTGAATCTATTGAGTCTGTGCTTTAACTGCAAAACTGATAGTTAACTTCAAGGGATATGTCCATAATTCTACTTGATTGATAAAAGTCATAAATTTATAATGTCTCTACTTTAGCTAAATAATGTAAAATTCAATACATTCATGAGAAATATGGAATTAAAATGATTCAATCAATGCATCTGTCCTACACTTTGCTTTCCCTGCGCACATTTGGGACAGAGATAAAATGCAGCTCTACTGGATTCATTAGATTATACTGCTTTTCTCCTGTCCTTGAAAAAGCAGATTCTACTCGTTGGTGTTTTTTTAAACATTTCCCAGGCTGGCTGTAGAAGAAATCCTCTGGCACAGAAAGGTGTCTTTAGGATATCTCAGCTGCGGTCAATGTGCCTGGCCATGCTCACTTCTGGAGTACAGCTCCACATCTGGCCCTTCATTTAAGACCAATCTGCTTCCAGCCCATGTGTGCTTTGGAAATTGCCTCTGAAAAGAAAGATGACTTTTCCAACCAGGTGCAGCTACGTAAAGAGGTGATGAATGGAGGCAGCAGAGATGCGGCTGAGGTTTGCCTATTTTACCGGAAGCAGAGCAGGCCAAGTGCAAAGACTGCTTGCAACAACAGCTTTGGAAGGAGTAAGTTTCCCCTGCTCAGTTCAATTAGGTCGGTGACTTTAAAGCCTTATCATTATTCAAATGACAAATTAGCCATTTTTCTGCTAATCAGAGCATCCAAAGAGAAAAGGAATAATGATACCTGACGATTTGCATTCAGAATGTGTATGGAAGAAAGAATTCAGTGGGTTGATGGAGATCTGAAAAATTTATTGTGACGTGCTGTTTGGTGTCGGGTTGACAAAGCGTGCATTTGTGAGGTCTTGGAAAGCAACTGCGATGTTTTCGTCTGTAAACCACTGTATAATATCTGCAGTAAAGAAATGTTCTTCTGTTGGGAGGAATAACATGGTTTTCTGATGTCAGATTTTGGTTCCATAAAAGAGAAGTTTGAGAACTATGAACTACCACTTCCCCTATTTACCCTCTGGTCTCCTTTACTCCACAATCAAGTAAATGAAGCCTGAAATGTGCTGTGTTTTAAAAGTGCATTCTGGTGATAAGTAGTCTGAGCATGACTCATCGAAGGGACTGTGGATGGGAGACAGTGTGATAAGTGGGAGATAATGAAACTGCAGACTGTATTATTTGTTTGAGGGAACTGTATGGCAGATTCAGAGCCCATTTAACTCTACAATCCGGCGTTCTGGTTTTAGAAGATGGGATTTTTTTTTTCCTGATTAGTTAGGTGAGAGCGGGCTACTTAACAACACTAAATTTGGGGGTTTATTTTTTAAAACCTTTCACTCCCTGCAAGAAATATTAACTGCCCAACTCCCTTGGTAAACAAATGGTCTTCACCTTAATTTGGACAGAAAATAGACATGTAAAGACCTATCATAACATTTTAACTCTGTCAACATGCACAGCTGTAGCTATTTGCAAGTTAGGACTTCACCTTGTACAGAGGACCCGGAAGTTTTACATAAAAAGAATATACTACAGGCAGATAAACAGGCTAAACCTACATAGAACAAAACAAAAGAAAGCACTAAAAATCAAAACAGTGAACATAGAGCACCAAGAATTATTATTGCTGTGTTTGCAAAAGCTACATGTGCAAGATATGCTTATATCTTACAAGTTTTATCTCAATTAAGGTAAACATTAAAGTGGCCAAGTTTATATTTGTTAATACCCAAGGTCCTTAATTTCCATAATATTTAAAAACAATACATAGTTTCTTATGAAATCAAATGAGCTCCAGAGGCATAATCCAATAGGGTGAAATAGGGTGGTTTCTAAATATAATCATCCTGAAAGTAATGGACACTGGGAATTGAATAATGTTTTCAGTCAATGTGTCATTGACCAGTTTTCATGAAAAGCAGTAAAAACAAAGCACTAAACTAATTAAAATACAGAATGGAGAAAAACATTTACTTGGTACATCTATAATTACTTTCAGGGTGCATAGGTTTCCTATGCTGGAATCAAATACTCAGAAACAATTAAAAAAGTCCATTTTGGATCTTATAATAAACATGTATTTTTAAATATTAAGCACCAAATCATTTCTGAAATAGGCCTTTCTCTTTTCTCCTTCTCCACAGACTTCTAATGAGAAGGGAATTGCATCCATTTTCTTATTTGAAATAAGAATTGGTTTCTTTTTTTTTTTTGTCAGTGATGGAAATTACCTGAACGTTGGTTTTATTGATTTGTAACATCCAATAAGTAAGAGCTGACATGGTTACAGTGTGCTATTAGATGACATGTATTTATATTTTTCTGTGTAAATCCCCAAAGGTAGAGATGAAGGGCTGCGTATATGTGTGTCTCTGTGCGCGTAGTCTCCAAATTGCTCCTTAGAGTTTGGTTTAAAATTTGTAAACATGGTACACTTGTGAGAGTGAAAGCAAAGATTACACAGGGATGTATGTTCTCTGCTGGACTATTCTACACTGCTGGAGTTTATCTGTTCAATTTAATTTAACTCACCTTTTTAAAGTATCTCCAATAGAAACAGGTACATTATTGAAACAGTTACATTACAGAAATGCTGCTAGTTGAGATTTATTTCTGGAAACTTGTTTTAAATGAGTTTAACTTTTTTTTTTTTCCTTAGGCTTTCACTGCAAATACTCTGTGAACTCATATAGGAGATGCCAGATGTTTAGAAATATTAATATTGCAAAGGCATTCTACTCTCCTGCTGTGGCACAAAGGCACACGGAGAAAAACCAATGAACAGTGCAGCTAAAACCTTTAGGTTCATTTAAGTTTAATAAGCTCAGAATTTGTAGATGTTATAAAAGAAGCTATAGACAGAGGCGTTTTATTGGTGAATTTTTCATGTCTATAGCTATTTTGGACTTCTAAGCTTTAATGCATGGAGTTAGACTACTCACATGAGTCTTACTAAAGCCAGCGGAACCACTTATGGTAAGAAAGGAATGTTCAGGTCAATTGATATGGGTCAACATGTAGGTCTGTATCTGTATTCATATTGCAGGAATCATAAGTTCCTGTTTCTAGTGCCATATTTGTAGCCAAAGTGGATAGTCCTTGAGATACCATGAATCAGTGCTACAAGATCTTATATCTTCAGACGAGAATCGGTGATCAGAAGCACTAAAATATTTTGTATTCACAGTCTAGACAGTGACATATTCAACAGAGAATACTGATGCTGTTACATACAGGAGTAGTCCATTTTGTATGAACTAGTCTAACTTTCAGTAACAGCTCTTGGATTAGCCTCAAATTTAGACGATACTGACTTCCACCTTACTAGTTTGTATCTATTTGAAGTATAGGTTACAATAATTTACCCATCCTGAGATTTCATTTTTCTGGAAATAAATTCTGAAGCAAAAAATCTTGTTCATGCCTATTTTTTTTCTGCAATGTATGTCAGCTTTTTCTAGGTTTTCCTGAAGTGACTTTTCTCTCTTCTGCTCTTCCACTTTCCGAACATGCTGAGGTTAGTAATTTTAGAACTGCTAACGGAGTTGGCCTGAACCTAAGAATCCTTATTTTTAAAAACATTGATAAGTCAAAACCTGAATTTGTTTTAAATCAAAACCAAAAGACAAAAAGCATCTCATGAGCAACACAGGCTAAGAAACATTGTTTAGCTACCATTGAAACAAGTATTTCTGCGCTAAAATGATGTTTCCTGGGGCTGTGGTTGCCCGAGACTGCTATTGTTGTTTTTCTAAAGAAGCCAGAGGACTTTCTAACTTCCAGGTTACAATATTGTAACTGCTGGGAACTGTGGTTCAAGATGCAGAGCTCAGAGTTTAGGTTCCTGCCTCTGTGGCAGGGAGCTTGAAGCACCTGAAACCTGTTATATAGTAGGGCTCATTTGACGTTGCTGAAACCAGTTATTTAGTACGGAAGAGTGTTCAATTTTATCAGCCTGCATTGTAACAAATTTGGGAATCTTCCAGTTAAACAGAATTTCACTGTAAGGATACAACCTTAAAAAACCCCAAGTTTTCTTGTAACAAATATCATGGGTTTAATATACTCTATTTTCTGCAGGAAATAATCGGAAATCAACCACTTTTTCCGCAAAGAGACTGTTTACAGGTATTTACTGAAGGTGCCACCATTTCTTTCCATTAGTTAATGTGTACCCCAGGCTTCTAAGAAACATCATATTTGGGCACACAAAGGAATGATAATATAAGTGGTATAAAACATTGTCAGTAACAACTGTTCAAAGAAGTGGAATATGTAGAATTTCAGTCCTTGTACTTCGCTGAAGTTGAAATACAGTAACAAGGAATCTGAGTAGAGCTAATTACCCTAAGGATGTATTGTCAGGAACTCTTGAAGCAGATTATTCTGAAACATGAAAAACAGGAAGGAATGATTAATTTCTCTGGCAATGGGGACGGATCTAGCGGTGAGAATATTAATAAAGGATCAATCTGTAACTACATAAGATTTTTAATGCTTACTTTTAACATTTATTATGTGGATTAAAATGTGGCTAACTGAAATAATCTCCTTTCTAAAGCAGATGCGAATAATGACAGATGACATTGCTATACAATAGAAATTACTCAGATCACTGTTGCTCTGATGTCGTTGTACTCAAACATCAAAACCATTAATAGGGAGGAACAATACTTCCGTATGGATTGTATACCAGACAAATGGCTAAATGTTTTTCTCTACTAATAACAGTTCCTGCTAGAATCAGTATCAGGCAAATGAAAATACTTTTTTTTTCCCCCTTAAAATATGTGGTCCTTTCGAGAAAAGTATGAACCAATACAGAGTCTTTTTTCTCCCTGCATAGCCTCACAAAATCTTTGTAGTCTTCCTGAGTGGCCTGCCCCTCTTCCATAGGCCATAAACTTTGCTTTTCTTCCTGAGTTCCAGCCAAAGCTCTCAGTTTAGCCAGGCCTGTCTTCTTCCCTGTCAGCTTGTCTTACGTCACATGGGAATGGCCTGTTCCTGCACTTTAAAGATTTTCTTCTTGAAGAATGACCGGCCTTCCTGGACTCCTATGCCTTTCAGGACTGCCTCCCAAGGGTCTCTGTCAGCCAGTCTCATAAACAGGTTAAAGTCTGCCACCTGGAAGTCCAAGGTGGCAGTTCTACTAACCTCCCTCCTTACTTCTCCAAGAATTGAAAACTCTATCATTTTGTGATCACAATGCCCAAGAAGGCCTCCAGCCTTCACATCACCCACAAGTCCTTCTCTATTTGGAAACAGCAGGTCTAGCAGGGCACCTTCCCTGGTTGGCTCACTCACTAACTGTGTCAGGAAGTTATCTTCTACATACTCCAGGAACCTCCTAGACTGTTTCATCTCTGCTGTATTGTATTTCCAGCAGACATCTGCTAAGTTGAAGTCACCCACGAGAGCAAGTGGTAATGATTGTAAGACTTCTCCCAGCTGCTTACAGAAAATTTCGTCTGCTTCTTGATCCTGGCAGGGTAGTCTATTACAGACTCCCACCATGATATCTGCCTTGTTGGCCTTCCCCCTGATTCTTACCCATACTCAACCCTATCATCACCATCATTAAGCTCAAGACAATCAAAACACTCCCTAACATACAGGTCCACTCCACCACCTCTCCTTCCTGGCCTATCCCATCCAAAGAGTTTATAGCCATCCAGCGAAGGACACCAGTTGTGCGTATCATCCTACCATGTTTCTGTGATGGCAACTACATCATAGTTTTCCTGCTGTGCAATGGCTTCCAGCTCCTCCTGTTTGTTGCCCATGCCGTGTGCATTGGGTGTAGATGCAATTCTGTTGTGCTATTGATCCTATCACCTTTTGGGGGGAGAAGCCCTAATTCTTACCTGAAGAGAATTCTGGTTAGAATTCTGGCTAGAATTCTGTGATTTCTAGCCCATCCCTTGTGTCTTTGCTATTGCATGGCACTCCATCCCCTACCTCCGCTGGGGTGGCAGACCTCAGGACCTCACTAGCATGCTGTCCATTTTGATCTTTGTGATATCTTGTAGCTGTAGGTTTCGTAGACTAAACACAAGGTTTTTTTCTTTCATTTTATATGTGTTGCCTCAGCGTTTAATGGGGGCACCCCTTGGTTCTCATTTCATGACAAACAATGGACCATTCTGTCTTCCTCAGAGGCCTGCTCTTTTTGTTGACTAGTGACTCAGATCGGTGACGGTAAAACTAGAGTGGTAGAATGAGACCACTAGCTAAGACTAAGTACTCAGGATAGTGAGCTCTGGAGAAGCTGCTAACTACTTGGGCAGCTTAAGAGCTTTGCATCTGATCTCCTGAAATTGTAGTATGCCAAAATGAAAGGCCATATTAGATAATATGAGGCTTCGTATTTTCCATCAAACAGGAAAGCCTTAACACAAGGTGGATATATATATTTTCAGGTATTGAATTAGCCCCCCAAAGAGGCAAAATTGGTTGAATGTAATGAGTTTTTAAGAAGGATAAGAGTGGTGAAATAAAACTTGTGTGTTCTCCTTTTTTAGCAAGTTCAAAGGCATGCAAAAGCTCATTGACATCTCTCTTAAATTCATATTTAGTTTGCTTTATTAGCAAAACAACTCCAAATACTAAAGAAGTAAAAGTGAAAAATATCTTTGTGCTTGGTAATAAATAATATTCAGTAATAGAGTGTACAGATGTTTCTGTGTACACATAATCATAATGCAGATATGTGCAAAAATAATTAAAATTCTGACATCTGTGACCATTACATCCACCCCTGTAAACACCTGTAGCCTTGGTGAAGGAAAACTTCAAAGAGCTTGTGCTGTTTCCCCAGTATAGGTGCAGGGAAATGATGAACTTTGACATGTCAGTCATCATTGTACTATGGATTGCCACAAAACATCCCTCTTCTGTTATCTTCCCCCCACATTAGCAGGCACTTCTAAGGAAATAATTCTCCAGTAAAGAAAAACTTTGCAGCAGAAAATATTTAAAAAACAAAAGTATTTGATAGACATATTTTCCTCGGACTTTTGCCCTTCACTCCAAAATATAGTGCATGGTGTCTCCTTTCTGTATAGATGATTTCCTCTACAAGGAATCTTTATATGGTATTCCAGAGCAATATCATGGTTCTCCTTTTTCTGCTTGGGAAAAGAAATATATAAAGGTATATTTTAAGTTCGTTAAAGGACTGCCATTAATTTATGCAGACAAATTACTGTATCCAGACATATTATTAGAATGGAAAATTAAAATATTATTCTTGCTATAAATCATCATTTATCATGTTACCATTATGCCAAGTTCTGAGGAACTCCCAGCTATATTCTTCCCTTCCAAAAGAAAGCCTAAAAAAAGGCAAAAAGCAAGGGGCTTTGGAGGTTTTACTTGCTGTTTCTCTTAGAGACCATTTTAGGACGATCCTACAGCAAACACTAAATGTACTATGCAGTTGAGTTTGAAAACTAGTCTTGTATAATAAAATAATTTGATTTTTTAAAGTTTTTTTTCCCCTAATTTTTTCCTATAAATCTTACAAGAAGGAAAGTAAAATCAGCATAGCTTGATTATATGTGTATGCAAAATTTATTATTCAAGGGCCGGAGAAAACTGATGGAAAGTAAAAAGAAGAAAAGTAAATCAATTGCTCAGTTTCATTCAAGAAAGCAGTTGCATAGTTTATCTAGTCACCATTTTTTCCCAGGTGTGTATTTTTTTAAATTATAAAAAATGTAAACCTGCAGTTATTTAAATATTTAATATTAAAAAGGGTAAGGAAAAGAAAACTAGAAATGTTACTTTTGTTCAATGTATTGTTCTGTGAAAAAGGCTATTTTAAGTGACTTACTATTAGAACATATGCCAAATTTGTTATCTTGGACACCACAAACAATTTTAAATAGAGGTACAAGCTTTATCTTATTTATAAACAGACTAAACTTTTCCCCACGCACAAGCCACTAAAATATTCCTACTTACGATTTGCCTGAAGAAAACCTTGTAGAAAGGAAATTTACTCTGATTTCCCTTACTTGTCATGTCAGTTACAACTATTTTCCACTTCCCCACCCCCCCACCCCCCCTAAAAATCTAAGCCATTTTGAGAAGCTAAAACCAGGCTGTACATTGCAAGGAAAGGACCATGCCCCAGATACAACTAAGACAACTGTGCACACAAACATCTCTGTAGAACCACCATAAACCAAAGCAGATGGTGTAGCCTACTTCATTGATTCTGTAAGCAAGACTTTAGTTAAGTTATTAACTTTTCCAAAGTCTGATATTTTGCTCTGGAAAAGTACCTGGAAATGGGAACATAGCTGGAAATGTATATAAATTAAGCTATAGATCAGTTTAAAATGCTGATTTTAGTCATGGGTTCAGAAGTTTTTGTGCCCCAGTTGTAAACTCAGTTTATGGATTTCAGGTGATGATTTCTCAGAGCAAGGTTTTCCCTCTCTTAATTTCGACTTCCAGGTAAAAAGTTTCCCATTTATACTGTCTCTTATTTTTTATTTTTCTTTTTGTGCTTGGAGAAAACTTTAAACCATTTCTAATTTTTCCTAAAACCAAAACAACAGGCAAAAAGTCTCTTCGCTGGAAACGGAACAGAAAATACCATAATCGCTCAAGGTTCTTGACTCCCTTGCACAATCAGGAAGAAAACAAAGCCCACGGCTCTGTAGTATCAACAGGAATCAAAAGAGTTTAGCCAATTTATGGGATGATCTTGTTTTAAATCCTTCTTAATGTTACAAAGATCTGTGACAGTGGAGTCCTGTATCTGTGTATCTGTAAACCATGAAAATACCGCTAGATGGTGCTCAAGAATACATACAGTCCCTTAGATGTGAAAACCCCATGGACTAAAAGACATAGAGGATTGCTTTTATCACGATGCTAAATATAACTTCTAGAGGCTTAGTCTCCATGGTAAAAATCTAGAAACTACTATGAAGTTCCTGGGATGCCGGTAGGGTAAGAGAATTAGGTGCTTCAGAACTACACACAAAATAATCAAAATATTCCGTGAGTTTCCCCACACTAGCAATGCACATAAGGGTAGACTTGATGATAGGGAGTGGCTCCATTCCAGGGGCAAATGTCTTCTCCAGAGAGGGTCACTCCTATGTTGGTCAGAAAAGGTCCTTTCCACTCTTTCTTGCAAGGACTTGGAGCTGTTAATTGTTCAGGCACGTACGCAGGATCTGTTATTCTCAAAACGATGGGATTCTCTAGTATAACGATTATGAGAAACCCAGGAGGAGAAGTCAGACTAATGTCCTTTGTTTCAAGAACTCTTCAGTCTTTTAATCTGAGACAACAGCCACTATTATTATACGTTGCTCTCAACACAAGAAGGACATGGACCTGTTGGAATGAGTCCAGAGGAGGGCCATGAAGATGATCAGAGGCTGGAGCACCTCTCCTACGAAGACAGGCTGAGAGAGTTGGGGTTGTTCAGCCTGGAGAAGAGAAGGCTCCGCGGTGACCTTATAGCAGCTTTCCAGAGTCTGAAGCGGGCCTATAAGAAAGCTGGAGAGGAATTTTTTACAAGGGCATGTTGTAACAGGATGAGGGGTAATGGCTTCAAACTGGAAGAGAGGAGATTTAGAATAGATATTATAGAAGAAATTTTTGACTCTGAGGGTGGTGAGAGAATGGAACAGGCTGCCCAGAGAAGTTGTGGATGCCCCATCCCTGGAGGTGTTCAAGGCCAGGTTGGACGGGGCTCTGAGCAACCCGGTCTAGTGGGAGGTGTCCCTGCCCATGGCAGGGGGCTTGGAAGCAGATGATCTTTAAGGTCCCTTCCAACCTAAACCACTCTATGATTCTACGATTCTATTCAGTTCCTGTAAAGCAACAGAGTGCCTGAAGCCTCTACCTTTGGTATATGTGTGCTCTAACTGCTATGCTACGGAAACAACTTGGAAAGCATTTGCTTGCTTTCTGCTTCCAGTGAACCTATGTTGTGGACAAGGAGCAAGTTTTCTTGCCTTGTAGAGATCTTAGCATTTAGAGAATTTTTTTAGCTGTGAGAGATATTTGCATACCTTTAGGCAATGGAAAGTGGGAGGGGATTTCGTTTCATTATAGCGTGTAATCTAATCACTAAGTTAATATATATGCCAATCATCAAGTTTAAAAAGAAAGCAGCAGCACCAGCTTCATGCAGTATGGGACTCTACTGATTAGGTTTTCTCTGAGAGCAGCTACCAGGACCATAAGCAGAGGAAATTCCAGACTGTAGATGTTTAGGTAAGAATCTGTGTTGACCAAAACTGACCTGTTTTTGCTCATCACTGCGAGGAATATGGAGAGTGGTAAGATCAAATCTGAGCTACTGATGGATCACCATTCAGAATCTAAGTTTGTGTTTTTAGGTGCCTTCTACTTTAGTCCAACCTAGCCATCAGGTACTGGCTTTGACATTCATAATATAAAACACTGTGAAATGTCTGTCAAACATTTCTTTCTACATATTTAGTGGGATTTTATGGTTATATGTAACAAATCACCATAATCAAATAAACTAAGGGAAAATGTATCTATTATTTTTAATTTTGTCTGTAAAGAGTGATGGAACTGTTATTCATCCTTTTTGTAGAAAGTAATTATTGACTATCTTTCACTGAGGAGGTAGAACTCACTTCAGTTTCCTCAGTGCAAAACCATGTCCATTTTCCACAAAAAAAAAAAGCAGAAGAAGTTTAGAGTGGACAATGAACAGCCTATGAAAGAAAGAAAGCAAAACAAAAGAGACTGAACCTCTCTTTGTTTTCCCTGTGAAGAATGTCTCTGGCATAAGAAAAGGGAAAAGAATGAAAAGGTTCTTTGATTGATTTTGCAGCTAATAAAACAGCACAAAAGCATGCTAATTGCTTTAAAATGGAGATGGAGAACTTAATTCAAAATTGGCAGAAGCATATTCAGCTTTCACTGAAGTTAGCAGTAAGTGAAAACTATGACTCTTCGGACTGCCTTTCAACAAAATTGTGTACGTGGAACAGCATAAACCACGAGTTATACGGTACTCGCATTTCTATATTACAAACAAGAGTCACATTACACTATATACTTCTTTATTAATCTATACTATAGATTCCTCAATACGGTGATACTATACGCTGCCCTAAACCTAAATTAGATTTTAGTAGATCCAGAGTACTGCACGACTATAAAGCTAGGGAAGATGATCCAGTGAAATGGCCAATTGAATGAGACTTAGTCTTATCCAGTTTCCATATATCATACATTTTCATGCCAAGTTCTCCAGAACGGTGGCAATGCTTGCCTTAGTCAGTAAAGTGTTGTGTAACCTCGCTGTAATTTGGAAATGCAAAGTATATCAGAACGATCATGACACAAAGTTCTTAAGTTTGCTGTAAAGTTGCAGTGCCGTATTCCCACAGGAGTGAGGAAAAGTCTTTTCTTCTGTTGTCACAGATTCCAAGTATATTCTGAGTAAAAGGCAGCCTTTTTTCATAATCGCGGTACACAAATCAATATTATTGTTCTATACAATATGCCAAAATGAATAGTAGTAACACTGCCTTCCTATCCCTTGTGCAATTTCCTCAGGGTTATTTTCAAGCTCCAGTGCTCTTCAGTGTAGGAAGGTGAATAAGATGTCAATGGGATAGATTTAGTACGTTCGGGGTCTGTGTCGTTTATAATATTTGCCAATTCTTGATTAGGCAAATCGACATGCCTAGGCTCTCAAGGTCAGTTAAATTAGATAAGGATGTGAACTAAGGTGAAGAAGCTGTTCTTGAAGATAATGTGCAAGCGGTTCGAAAATGTTTCACCTGATATTTGAAAGTAAAAATCTCTGGACTAGTGTGGAAAAGGTTGGATGCAACACAGGCCGTTTACTGAATCTAAGCAAGATGGATTAGTTCAAACCAAATGGAACGATACGGAAAAAAATTGTCTGAGTGGTTGAGTAGTAAAGTTGGCAAGCTTTTGCTGCAGTACAACCATATACTTTAGTCTTTTCAGCTTTTGTAAGTTAGGAAGGCCGTGGCTGGGTCAGTACTATACTTTGAGGTGAGAAATCTGAGTAACAACTAGTCGCAACTGGAAGTACATTTGGTAACGTGATAGGTAGCAGCTTCCCCCGAGTCCGTTCAAAATCATACGATAAAAAAAGCGCATCATTTGTGGTCAGGTAGAGCCTCATCTCTCTCTGTCAGAGGAAGGTGTTAAATTCAGTTCTGGATAAATTTAATCTCTGGCTCATTCTTTTACTCCTTTATGCTGCGTTTTGCCTACATAAATTCCTGCTGAGTGCTCTAAAATTGTAACTGTATTTTATCCTGAAAGATAACTACTTCTTTAGCTGTGACTTGAGAATTCTTCATTTGGATACTCGTTTACTTCATCAGGGAATGCTGGGATGAGAATGCTTAACTTTAAGCTTCCACAGTTAAAGAACTGCAACCAAGCAGCTATTGTGAGGGCAGTCATGGTAACAGATAATACAGCACAGAGTACTGAGTGTTTTTTTCCCGCACGGTAATGCAGCTCGTATAAATTATAGACTATGTGGTTCAACCCTTTATCACTATGATTGGGCATTCTATAATCACTGGAACATACATTAGCAGTAAAGCATATAAAAAGAAAGATGATTAGCCATGACGTACTGTGTTCATTTCATGTAAAAAAACCTTCAAACTGACTAAAGTGCCAGTATGTGTGAGATCAGTTTATGAATACCAATGGTTGTGGAAGGAGAAATATAACAAATCAGGAAGCAGCAAGGGAAGTGCTGGCATAGGCTGGAATCATATGGGGCCATAATACATGCTTTACACATTAGTACAATTTTCCAATTAGCTGACTGCTGGAAAACACCCTGGTTTAGTGTGCTAGCGGCACAGTGTGCTGCTGCTGCTGGGTGTTAGAATGCAGAGACAATCACGCCATATTGAGAGTGTTATGGACAAACAGAGCAGAACCACCCATGTAACCTTTTAATAATTAAAATTTTCTGCTTTTCTAAAATGCTTTCCAAGTGTTACAGCAGGTTCAAGACCCTGTTCATGCCTTGTGTGCTGAAAAGCATTAATGGTTTGCGTGCCATTTATAGAAAATCTTAATTAAAAAAAATATTGTGAAAAAGACATTGGTATCTTCCCTTCTCAGTCCCCATATAAGCCTGTAAGGCGTCTGTGTCTGAATGGCTTAAGGATAATAAATAAATAGATCGTGTAAATTAAAAGAAAACAAATCCTTTAGAGTCACTGATTATATCTCCAGGATTTACAAAGACTGAATCAATGCACTGCTGTAAGTTCTTAGTGAATCATCTCAGCCGAATAATTTTCACCCTTTCCCTCTTGCACTAAGGTTTTTGTTTCTCTGCTGTTTCCTATTCCTTATTTCTAGTATAACTCCGAGAGATACACCAAAGGAAGGTAAAATCCTCAGGTCATGTAAATCACCATGTTTCTATGAAACGATGTACTGATTTACACCAAATAAACATGTGGCTCCAGAATTGCTAATAACAGCTGTTGTACCTGAAATAGGAATCAAAACACAGCAGAGGGCTTTGTTTACAAAACAAAATGCAAGAGGAAAGGAAATAGCAATCAAATACTCTTTCAAATTTCTTCTTTAGGTGATGAGAAGAATAGTAACTCCTGGCTCAGCTGAGTCACATCCACTGGGTGTCTAAAATGGTATATGAGGGTAGTTTAGGTGGTTGGCGCTCTTCCGTCCAGATATTATCACCCTTGAGTATTACCGAACATAGGAAGTATGTATCTATGTCTTGGTAGAAATCTCCATAGGATTTCAGGGAATTCCTTAGGTAATCAAAATGAAGAATGCAGAATTACGTGCCCTTCTCCACCCAAGGACATTCAAATATACATCCCACTCCTTCTGGGAGCTGTGATGGGCAAGCAGATCGACTGAACAAAGGTGATGGCATGGTCTTTCCCCCTCACTGGATTTCTGCTCTTTTACAGAAATAGATGCAGAACTCAGAGAGAGAGTATAATTAACTGTCCATGAAAAAAAAAAAAAGTTAATACCTGGAAGTACAGATGAGGGCTCCAACGCTTTAGCTTCATGTCCTAGTCAATAGGATCTAGAGTCATACCTCCTGTTTGCTTCTGGCACTGGGACACAGCTTCCTCCTGTTGGCTGAACCAGTCTCCTAGCATGCTCTCCTGCAGTTGGGAAGAAAACCACAAATGAAATACCACCTTTTCTATTTCTATTTTCTATTTCTATATATTTCTATTGTCTAGAAAGACAATTTATTCCAGCAAACGGAAATGAAGCAAGTGAAACTTTGCACAGGCTTTATTTGTATAACAAACAAAATAAATAAAAAACTCATAACAAAGTAAAATTAGTGTCTTAGAGATAAAAAAGAACCCCCCCCCCCAAAACAGAAACAAAAACCACACCCCAAAATAATGAGAATAAGTAAGAACTAAGCCTGTTGGAAAACCTTTTCCACTACGACACTTTCCATGAAAATTTAATTAAAAACTTTTTGACTGAAAAAAGCATCTTTTTCCAGGAAGAAAATTGCAACTGCAAACCAACAACTAATGAAGGAGAAGAGAGGAAATTATAAGGGTATATAAGATACTCTGTTAATATTCTCTAGTTCTGTTAATGTAATTTTCTTATCTGGTTATTCAGTATTGTCAGATCATTCTGCAACTCTCCCTAGGCAAGGTTTGCTTTTACTAACTCTTGCTTATGCATATTTTGAGCCATAGAAGTTTGAGCAGTGATTTCTGTGGAACTAACTGCAGAGCCAATAACTCATTTTTGTCAAAACTAAGCACTTACTTCTGTCTTTGTATTCGACTTTTAAATCAGCTATGAATCCATGAAATTACCTTCCCTCTGGATTTCATTAAATTCATGACAGATTGGTGTCTATAAGAGGTCCTTTTGATAAGTGTCTTGGTTGTATAAATAAGCAACATAAATCTACTCATTTTATATACATTCTTGTTTCGTACTTCAACAAATCTTTTTCTACAGAAGATAGGGAATTCATCCTTGCTGCACCAATATTTATCCACATATTTGTTTGCTTCAGTCTGTATTACAGTTTTTCCTAATTTGACTTGTATAGGTGCCATGTCTATTGGTCTCTTGTTACATGGATACCGCCCAGAGCCAAGTTTAAAAAAAAATTGTTGTTACGGTTCTTACCTTGGTCCTGAGAACAATTTAACTGAGAGGCTATAGTGCAAATTAACAAATTGGAAATTTCACCGATTTCACTCTCAGGGGAACAGCATCTGAACTTAGACAGAGGTTATGGTTTATTCTATTTTCTTCATCTGATTGCAACTTCTTTTTTTTTTTTTTTTAAAGTAATTTTTATTTCTAACATGCTCCTTTACTCTTTTGTTTAACTGCTCATGTGGCTTCTTAATTTTTTTTTCTGAGATAATATTTATTGTTCACACAAGGAAAAGAGAGATTTGAAATAAATCTAGGGGCCCATATTTCCACTAATAGTTTATCCTTTTAATGGTTCCTTTTAATTTCCTTTTAACAGACTCCCTAATTTTGCACACAGTTTGAATTTTTGAAGTAAACTTTTGCTACTGTGGATTTTTTAAGTCTTTGTTATGCCCAAAGTGATCCTGAGTTTGAATTTATTCTGGTCACTATTTCAAAATGGCCCCGAACGGAAAATGCTGAAACAATTTCTGTGTACTTCTGAGGACAAAAATAAAGATTTTTTTTTCTCCCCTTATTGATTCTCTGGCCTGTTTTCCTAAGCCCCAGCCAAACATGCTCAACAGGTCTTTCTGTCAGATACTGCATCGTACTTCATTTTAATGATAATAAAAAAAATACTTATCTAACTAGCAGCACATCAGAGTGATCGATTCTGCATATTTCATTGTGAAGAAAAGGGGAATCTGCAAAACCCAGTGGAGTTTACCACAGTTTTCTAAAACCTGTTCCTGTCTTAACATGTAGGTGGATACACCTGTATTTTTACTTATGGTCAATGCCGATGATATTCCAGCTGGTTAAGTTATGTGACTTTTATACAAGGGTAACTCGTTTTCCCACAGAAGCTTCCTGTTTTCTTTGATAATGCATACATTCTGTGGACAGTCCATCCATCAGTGTATTTTTTATTAGATAGCCGGTTCATCTTGTGCGACATATATTCTCAGATAACCTGGTGGTCTGTGGAACATCTATCAGGATATGCTTTCATTACATGCAGAAAAAAAACCCAAACCCAGCAAATAAAAAAGCAGCTTTTAAAGCATGTTGTCTTATTTATATTTTTCTAAATGTGGGTCAAGATAGAATTAATACATTCTCTATCATGTATACATTTTCACTTTAGGGTGGCCAGATTTCTCAGTATCCCTGGAAATTCAAGTAACATAGCAATAATAAAAGAAAAAAAGTGTACGCACCTATGTATGCATGCATATGTATACATCCGTCTGTATAACATATACAAACATATATAAATAGACACATATATAACATCCTTCTAACTGCTTATTATTAACTTTACATCTATCCAATTATGGCAATGTTACTGGTGGCTATGAAACTTGTTTACTTAAATGTATTTGATCCTTTCTAGCCTACAGCACAGGAGTTAATAATAAAATGTTAGTACCACTTCCTAATTAGCTCTGATACGTCATGTGTACGAAGTCTGTGCTGTGTTAATACTGTTATTTACTTACCTCATTACATAATGATGTTTCTGCCATTTGTATATTTTTTGAAAGGTTTTTTTCCCCCTCAGTTATTGTCATGCATGGGTTTTTTTTGCATGGCATTTTTAGTATACCAATTTTTCTACTGTAACCAAGTTTCTGATTATTTAACATAACCTCAGGTTTTAACAAATCATAGAATGACTTAGGTTGGAAAAGACCCTTAGGATCATTAGGTCCAACTGTAAGTGAGAGGAAACACTGTTTTTTGATTAGAATCAAAGAAGTAGTCAGCCTGGGACAGAGTTCATATGAAAATTGGTCCTTTGCCAGTAGGACTGCTGTAAGTCCTGCTAGATTAATATTCTATCCAGTGGATGAACTGTGTCATTCTGTTTGGAGCCCAGACTGTGATCACATCTGTTTGACAATTTGTGGTTTCCTTCACACCCCTCCCCCTCCCCGCCCAAACGGTTTATTAGGAATATGCCAGTTTGTTGAAACCAAAGTTTGTTGTGTAAATATTAGTTTCGATAAGATTACGTTTTTGGGGCAAAATGTGAGACCTCTATCTCTCTGCCTATTACAAGTAACTCAGTAGCTGAACTAATAGGTACTAACCTGAGATAGCCTTAAGCTCTTTCATAGCCTCAAGCCAGAGATTTGAACCTACCTGATGACCCAAATCTATTAAAACAATTGTTATTCTGGTGTACATTTCTCATAAGAACTCCCGCTGGAGATATTTAACTTTGAATATTTTAACGTTCAGCAGAATAAATTGAACAGTGTTTTCACTTTGGAGGACTCCTGCCAATGTATTTATTGCTGAAAGGGATTAGGAGACTTAAACTGTTTCCCTAAAAATGGGGGGAAAAGAAAGAAAGAAAGAAAGAAAGAAAGAAAGAAAGAAAGAAAGAAAGAAAGGCAGGCAAAATACAAATGTTTATTTTATTTTGGAATCTGCAAAACAAGCCACCGTCTGAATAAACTCATTGTGTAAGAGTTGAAATAAACAATTTCCCAAAGGAGGAATTCCTTTAGCTTTAATAGAACAGTGTATAAATGCTCATATGAGGGCTAACATCATGACCTAAGCTACTTGTGAGTTTAAACTGTTAATAGAAGTCTGTATTTCTTTGGCTATAATAAATTATGATTCAGTTGGCTACGGAAATCACAGGTGTTTAAGCACATATATACTTTCTCATTTGAATAACACAATCAGCATCTTTGTTACGTGCGATAGTTAGAATTATAAAGTTAAATGGTTTCTGGGCTGAGCTTTCTCAAACATTCTTTAAAGTCATATGGAGTTTTTTACTGGTATTGATACATCATTATCTTCCTACAACGTAATGATAATAGTACCATTTCTATCAGCAATTAATCTTCTTTTTACACTTACTTAATTCTGTTAGAATTTGTTCTAGACAAAATTTCTCTGTAGAAAGCTTTGCTTAAATTTAGACCTTATATTAAATTTGCAAGATATTTATTGTTCGGGGTAAAATATAATGTCTATTTCAATATAGAATTCATAGAAAGAATGGCAACAGGAGCAAATATTTGAATAGACTGTATAACAGTGTTTTTTCCTCTAGAAAAAGATCAAATTGAAAAAAATCTGCTATTGGGGTCAGTCAAACTAGCATTAATGTTGGTGTCTACCTGAAGACCTCAGTTGTGACTATCCCAAAGGTTAAAAACGGTAGATTTCTTCAAAGATGTTTGGTGACAGAAATTACTGTTGGACTCAATAGCACCTTTTGAGAATAAATGTCATCCATGCAATGGCAGAACGTGTGTATCCCATTGTAAAATTTTACCATGGTTGCTCTGAGTATTTAAATGGGTGGTGTCCTTACCTCTATGCTGATAATATTACCAATGCAAAGTCAAATATGTATTATACATACAAAGATGCTTTTTCATGTTAAAATATATGTCTTATTGCTATGACATAAGCCATCACAATCTTGGAAGCTATGATTTCAGTTTACTAGACAGCATAATTTTATATTAAATACTACCATGAAAAATTGCATGTCAAATTAGACGAAAATGTCAAAATTGGTAGGAAAGATAGACATGGCCATGCATAGAAGAAACAATTAAATATAATGAATGTTTAGGATATTTTATATTCCTTCATTATTTTATTCACTTATGAAAGCCATAATGTTATCATTTGCAGCATTCCCTTTGACTTTTTTTAGGATAAGTTTTTATCAAATGAGAAATTAGGAATAATTTTAGAATTGTGACCCTAGCGTGATATGTGATATGTGAACATATCAACACCACCACAGTATAATTCTATCTCAGTAAAAGTCATCATGTAGGAAAGGTTCTGAGCACCTACTTAAAATTTATCCATCCGTATTCATGAAAATGTATACCTGGTAAACTTCTAAAACTGCCTTGCTTCAAACTTCATTCTGATAAAAAGCAATATTCATACATGTGTAAGGGAATGAAAAAATATAAATTCCAATGCCTTGATATATATATGGTAAGTATGTAAATTCATACCTATATTTATACTGAATAGATTTACAATGCAAGTATAAGTTTAATGTACTTGATCTATTCAGAAACACAACCTGTAATTCTACATTTCTATTTTGAACAGATATGTATGTTAAGAATTCCAGAAATTATTTTAAATTGAGATGAAATACAAATTCATTACAAAGAAAAATAAAAGAAATATGTTTCAACGCCAAGGGAAATACATTCAAATATATATATAAAAACATATTTATGTATTCACTTCATTAAAATATGTTACAATTAGCAATATACAAAGAAAATATATATAATATTTTAAAAATCTTTAAAGTCATGTTCAAGCAACACAATTGTAAACTTGTCCTAAACAAATATATACAGGACTGAATGTTTCCTTTCTTCAGCCATAGACATTTATTGGCTCATAATCTATTTTTTATAGTTTACCAATTGCATAGAATTACCACCTTCCCCCCAAAGAAAAGTTTTAGAGACAACCATTGCAAAAATAACAGTGCTAATATTAAAAGAACAACTCCAAATTTCATTGGGTTTACCTTCTTGTTTGTGTTTCCTTTGGTTTACTTGCATAAGGGTGTAAAACCAGTGTGTAAAAACCAGTGTTGAGTTTCTAGCTGCGTTACCAGATGATGAAACTCCTGCTTATGTGTTCCTCCACTAACATTGCTCTCTTACTGGCATCTGTAAAATCACTTGTCAAACTGTGCCATGAACTGTCTCAGTAGACCTACAATAGAAAAGAAAAGCCCTGGAACTTCCAACAGGATGGCACAAGAAAGTTTTCTTCCCTACTCTGTTCTGTGTTGCTGGTGTAGTCCATTAATCAGGACAGTCTCGCTGGAGAAAGACATGAGGAGACCCTTTACTGGCTGGCTTCCTCCTCACAGAAGAATTACTTAATTCTTCCTAAAGAAGATTAAAATGTTTTGGGATTTTTTATTTAGGACAACATATGAGCATATCTTCTCCATACAACTCATGCCTTAAACAGAGCTAGGTTTACGTTTCTAGATTTTCAGTAATGTAGTAACTTTCTGGACTCTGCAAATCACAACATGGAAACACTACCATTTCAATACAGAGTTTGTTTAGCTATAGGAGAAACACACAATCCTTTTCTTCCTACAAATACCCAGAAAAATTCAGATTTAATTGAAATTCTGTTTCAATGTATCACAGAGCTATAAAACTTTTTTTCTTTTTTTCAGAAGTCTTTCTCTTTCCAATTTAGCATGCATAATGCTTGTAAGTTGTATTCAGTGAAAATGAAAAGCTTTACGTTTCTGAGACTCATTACTATGTAAATGAACAAACAAGCGTGTGCACAGCAAAGCAGAGGCTATAAAAAGTAAAATGGAGTTTAGTTTACCAATATTTTGCAAGTGTTTTAACAGCTTGCACAATTAAGTTTGGAACTATGGTGATTTGGATTTGTGTGTGTATTTTTATCTGTTTGATTGACAAATTTTTTCCTTTGTTTAGCTCTAATTACTTTTTTGGGTTACTTTCAAGTTGGAGATTTGCATTTACTAGGCATCATGTATCATTGCCATCCTATATTGCATGAGGATATATCCATATGTCCAGTAGCTTGGCTGTCAAGGACTGGGGAACTGAGAGGAAGTACATAAGCTTATCAAAATCCAAAATATTGTCCAAGAAATCTAAGTCTGGGGGAAAATCACATTTCCCAGCTAACAAATTTTGAGGGAAAATTCTTAGATATTAAGAGATATACTCAGTATCAGGCTGAGGATGGGACTGAAACCGGCTTTACCAGCTTCCGTGGGTATAATTCTCTAGATTATGATCTAATATAAAATGTAGATATGAGAACATAATCTTGTTTAAATAAAAATTTTCGTCACCCTGTGGTAAGCATCCTTAGAATATGGGTATTGCATCAGAGCTCTCAACGATTTTAAGCAACGTAGCAGGTAGGGGGTGATTCCTCATAAGGAAATGTAGATGCCTATGCACGACTGAATCATCCAGACTCTTCATTATTGAATAGAAAAAAAGAATATCCCATCCTAGTGTAGACTTCTGAAGTAGGTTAGAGAAACTTTTTTCTAAGCTTTCCTATTTTGCTCTTGAAGCAGAAGATGATTAGCTTGGATACAAACGTCTATAAAGCGGACTTCTGAAGTTCAGTGAGATTAACCCACACTCATTTCTAGATCTCATGGAGGCTTAGCTATAAGAAATGCTCAGCTGCTCATACTGACACAACACTAGGCACGTGCCAAAGTGGAACTATAGGGAGTCGACGACTTTAAAATCAAGTAATATTAGGCACCTCTGTGCTTACATGGGTTGCCATGTAAGCAAGCAGGTATTTTTCATTGTAGTCCTTTTAATTCATTCTACGCTTTGATGTAGACACCTAAGACCACTTCTATATATAGTTCTAAACCTTTTGTGAAGCTTTTTATGTTTTGTATACCTTCTCATCAGTCTTACGAAGAAAGAGTACTTTTCTTATGGGAAGTAGCACTATTACAGTATCAGTAAAATTAGAAGTAGAAGTAGAATTAGCTGATTGATCTCAAAATGTAAGTGTCATCTGGGATCTTTTCAGATGCAACCTAAAGTTGTGTTTGTATATACAACTCATGGTGATAACAACTTTGACTGACTTAAGGATTGACACAATGGCAAGTGTGGAAATGAAAAAAACATGAGATGCAAAATAAAATGAAAAAATCGATCAACTGAAATAACTAGAAAAAATGTTTTAAAACCCTAATCTGAAGTTATATACCCAACCATAAGAAATAGAAACCACATTTACTGCATCCTGAAAAATAGTGACGCAGAAAGTGTTCCGATTCAGAGTAGGCAGGTAATTCAACAATAGCTCCCAAAATGAAGCTGTAACAAAGAGGAATAATATCATGTTGGAGGTGGAAATAGAGACTAGTGAGTAGGGATTGGAACATTTATCCTTGTAGATGGGTAAGCTTATAGTAAAATGCTTTATATAGTACTGATGTTGGCATTTTAAAGTGGACACCAGCAGAAATACAGAGAATTAAAGAAAATGTTTGACAGCAGGAGATACGAAGAGATCAGTCTGTGTATTTTATTGAAAAGAAAGTTGAGACTTTACACAACTACACTGTGTGAGCATGGGGGAGAAAATTGAATACCAAAAGACCCTCTGGCGTAACAGGAGAAAACATAACAATTTTCAATAGATCATGACACACAAATTGAAACGAAAAATGAGGAGAGTTTATTAACTCCTGGAACACACTACCAAAGTGAACATTGAATTTAGTGTCTCTTGAGGATTTCAGTTCAAGACTACCAGTCTTTGTAGAAGATATGTGTTAGTGAAGTGCAAGTTAAAGTGGAGAAATGTAAGGATATCTGCTACACATATTAAGTCAGATTAGATGACCACAAAGGTTCTTTCTGGCTTGAAACTCAGGGAAGCTATGAATCTAATTAAACATACATGAAGCAAGGGACAGGAACGCCCATTTTAAAGTAACAGCTTCCCATCATGACAAGTATTTGTGTGACCTCTTTGAGTTACTAGGGTTCTGTACTGGTGCAATTTCAGTGATGATTTACCCTTAACAGATAACCTACATTCTCTGGCATTTCTATCAGGTATATATCACTGCAGAGAATTTTAACAATTCCTCTGGAGTTTAGAAAAGCCCAGCAGTGGTGGTCGCATTTTTACATTAATTTGATGTGAATCTATTTTAAAATCCTTTAGGTACACTTCTACAATAAAATAAAACACTGTTTTATCTAGTTCTGTTCTTATAACTTAGTCTATTATCGAATCAACCCCACTTTTATCTCAGTATAAAATATTTAGCTGAATATTAGGAATCACTGTCACTATATGTAACACTATAAAGTGTTAAAGTGTTAGGTAGTCGTACTCTAAGAAGAAAAAACCCAAGAAAGAGCAATGTGCCCCTGAGAGACAAACATCTACATTTCTACCCGAGTGACAAGATTCCCTTCACATGCTTTGTCTCACAACTGACCTAATCCGTCACAAAAGGGGAGACAGCAAGGAGCCTTTAGAGTTGTGTAAGGGGCTGGAGAACCTTGCAAATGAAGAATGAAATCTTTTAAAACTCACAGGGCTTTTATAGGGAACTCCATGGCTTGCAACTGTGGCATCGTGTCATAAAGAGAAAAAATCTCTTGCCAAAAAAACTTGTTCCTGACACTGAATTCTGCAATCCCATCTTTTGGAGACGGAGCAAGAGAGTGTATAAGGCCTAGGGAAGATTCCGCTATTAAGAATGCCCATCGCCCAAAACTTTTCTGGTCAAATTTTACAACGATCAGCTGGAGCCCTTTTATCTATTTTCACTTTATGGTATAAAATAGGAGGGAAACAGTCCAGAGGTAGCTAGATGTCAGTAGAGCAAATTGAACACTTACTGTATTCAAAGCAAATGGGAGGTCTGGGAGAGCAGAGTGAATGAGGAGACTTTGTGTTTTGCAGAAGGTTTATGCATTTTCAGAGCTTGAAATATCTCCAGTTCTGAACCAAAATGCTGACAAGGACACTTGCCATGATGAACTTGGTAGGCACAGTTCGAAAGATGTAGCGAAACTACTGAGTTTGGTGTGATGCGTTTGGTGGCTTGTGCGACAGTTTCTTTCCAGCCCCAGGCTCAAAGTCCAGGCTCCTGTACGAGTGGTACATGTGCTGTATTGTTTTTGGGAGGAACTGACTTTTCAGGCATCCGTGTCCTCCCTGGAATAAAGGGAAAAAAAAACCCATTTGTTGATGGCAGATGGGATTAGTTCAGATGACATCGCAGGAGGAACAGAGAATAATATTTTTCTAGATTTATCTGCCGTGCTTGCTGTGCTTTTAAATTGCCCTGAAATAAGGCTGCAGTCCTTGCTGTAACATACATATATATATAAAAATTATTTGATGACCATTATGTTTGTACGTGGATGATAATAGTATAATATCTTTAACTGAAAAAGTGATCTCAATTCCAGGGAGAATGAATTTGAAGAACTGTTAGAGTTACCCGCATAATATTGTTTAGTCATGTATGTTCAATTACATATATATAATAAATACATGTAAATACGCACATAGAACATTTTGGCACATTTTTTTACCATTCTTCAATAGAAATGAACATCATTTTAATTATATAGAATAGAATTTCATATATAGAAATTACATGAATAACAGGAAGTGCATAAAAAAAGCGTGTATAACATCTGCTGGGTACACCAGAGCTGTTATCAGAAAACATCGAAGTCCATTTATATATGACTCTGTTCCTTATTTGAAAAAGTGGTTGGCATATTTTTTATTGAAGCTGTCACTAAATGATGTTTAAAAATTCAGCATGCATAAATATTTTACTAGAGCTCCTCAGGTCTCCTTATCTTGGTCCTGAAGAAATATTACTTACTAAATTGATGAAAAAAATTCCATAAAAGGACTTAAATAAATCCAAAAGTACATATTGTTTCAGGGAAGGCAAACGCCAATACTAATTGCTCTTTACAGTATTTCTCAGACACAGATTAAAGGCAAACAAATTAAACATTTTTCATGCTGATGAGACTTCAAAGCAATTTATAGTTCATCTAAAAACAGGAAATGCTCAGCTTTTTTAGTTACTACTTCATGCTTCCATTTTAGAATCATACCTGACTTGAAACTGCATAAGGCCCTTACCTGAAATTTAACCTACGTACCATCACAGATGCTGATTTTTTAGAAATTTAAATTTACTTTAGTAGATGCAAGGAAACAGTTTGAAAAGATATTTTCTATATTTTCAAATTCTTACCTCTGGCAAACAGGAAAGCTAGATTGAACAGTGTAATACCGAAAAAAATACTGAGACCCAAAGAAGAACAGTGATAGAAGCTCTGCTTGATCCCCAGAATAAATTTAGCAGGGCAAAATAGATTAGTAGATCATAAGCAGGTTATTTCACATGGTTGTGAAACAGATTCCTTTTCTGTATTTTGAAAATCATTTTACAATAGGATTGTGACACCAAACAATTTCATTAAGACAGTCCAGGAAATTTTACTGTTGCTCAATAAAATGCATGATGCATCAATGGATTTTAGTCTGAGTCTGAAGAAACATTGTTTAGAAAATACATTTGAAATCCGTGTAAGAACTTTAAACTGACTGTAATATTTTCAGTAGTCTTTATTTTATCTGAACAATTATTTAACAGAACCGCTGTGAACTTATTTCACAGTTTCTATGCTTAATCTGCAGCATCTTTAAATACAGTCGAAATGTACAGTCAAAGTATATTTGTGTGTTTACACAAATGCTGAACCAGTGGTCATCCTGGTGCTAGTCACGTGAAGGACATATACACTTTTTTTTTTAACTATTTACGATTCTTAGACAAAAACTGCCCAATTTAAATATTGATTGCATTATAGTGATGTTATGGTACTATTCATTTATTTTTGGCAGCTAGTTTTGAGCTGGATGAGCTTCCTAAAGGAGCTCACCCCCTACTCTCAAAAATGCGATATTGGCAGAGGGGACAGGGAGAAACCAAAGAGGCTGAGAGTAGTGAAGGAGAGTGGTATCACAGTGTGTTGGATGTAGATGACATTAAGCCGAGATGGAATTACACGCTTAATTTCCTTTACTTGGTAGAACTCATCTCTGATTCCAGGTCAACACCCAGCATATGAAGGCAGCCTGCCGTTTGCAAAGGGTAGATTACACATGACAATGACTTTTATATTAGTTATTCTGCTATGCAGTTCTTTTTCCTCATGTTAGGAAGATAAATATTTACGACAGTAGAAGCAGTTTTCAGTTCAGTACATCTGTTAGCTGAGAAAAATGGTGAGAGGAAGGTATCTGTTTATTTTCCTTTACCTCTCATAAGCGTGCACATTTTTGAGTAGAAAAGACTCAGCTTCAGCAAAATGCTGAAAGTCCTGCTGAATTGAATATTTCACATCTCATAAATTGCTTCTCTGAAGCAAAATAATTATATAATGATTTCTTCAAAAAGAGTGACTTCAATAGTTTGCTGGATATAAGGCCAAGTATAGAAGATAATAATTGTAAGATCTTAATATAGCTTGATAAAGAGTAATTAGCAAAGATCCTCTGTACTCTCTGCTTCTTCATGATTAAAGAAATGACCTGTGTATTGATAGAACATAATTCTAATCATTTTCATTTGGACAGTTAAAGTAGGTAATATAATTTTAAAATTTCTTCTTTCTATCCGAGTGAATGACTAGTACGTTATCAGTACAACATTGATTTATTTTGTAATGCTGATAATATGAGCAAATTAATTCCGTAGAATAAAGTGTGTAAGTCCTTGTTTTGCTATTTCATAGTATCATACAGTACCCAAATATCATGTACAATTAGATCAGAGATTTTCAAGCAGAAAAAAGTGATAAAATCATCCACTTCAGGGCAAACAGACGTACCCCAAGAGTAACTCAGTCTTCTGGTCTTACTTTACAATTTTAATTCTACAACTTTTTTTTTTTTTTTTAAATATATACAGAGAATAGTCCTGGCATTATTTAGCTTTCAGGGAAGGAACACATAAAAGTCCTTTTGTTTATTTTGCTTGACCTTACAACAGATGACCATCTGGATAACTGCTGTGCATGGTGCCAAAAAAGCCGTTAACCACTGAAATAAATAAATAAATGTAATTAAAATGAAAAGCTGCCAAGAGTGTGTAATCACAGGTCTCAGAGTCAAATTTTCAGATACAGGTCAAATATCGATTGTCAAGCTTATCTTGCATAAGTGTCTTGTACTAGGAGGGAGAACACTCCCACCGCTTGATGCTCCTCACACACAAACATTTTACGCTCAGTTTTATCTAACTTTTGCCTGGTTTGGGGGATGGGGTGTGTGGGTGCCTTTTCTGTCGATGTTACTATTATAGACAGATGATCTAAACAGTAAGTCAACTTCTGTTCTCACTTTGCTCATCAAGACAGTTTAATTCTCCTGACTTGGAATTGCAAATGCCCGCAACCACTGAATCCCAGACCATAATCCCTCTGAGCCTTGTCTGCTTATCTGAAGGAGCACTGCAAGGTAAAAAAAGAGGGGTAGGTTCAGGGACAAGCTGCAGCTTTACAAAGCACCAGGACACCCAGGGTGAAGTGCTGTAATTCTGTAAAATATATTGAAGTGCATTCTGCTTGCTGGCGTTAGTAATTTTATTTGCAGTATCCAATTCTTTCTGTTCACCTTTTGCTGGGAATGGAAGTAGCATGTGCTTTTGTCTTTGAACATAGTTTTTCTTGCAGTTTTTGGCATCAGGTTGGAAAATGCATTTTTTTCAGTAAAAAAACCCTAGTTGTTCTCTGATTTTTAATAGTGAACTTGTTAAAAAGTAAAAATACAGCATGTATGAAAAAAATGATCTTTATTTTACTTTCACTATCTGATAATAATAGAATCATAGAATACCAGGAACCTCAAGGGTCATCTGGTCCAACACTTCTTAGCAAAACATGGTCTAGACAATATGGTCCAGCACCCTGTTCAGCCGAGTCCACCACTTCCCCGAGGAGATTATTCCAATGGCTGATTGTTCTCATTGTGAACACTGTTCCTCTTGTGTCTAATCGGAATGTCCCCAGGAGTAACTTGCACCCATTACCCCTTGTCTTCTCCATGTGACTCCTTCTAAAAAGGGAGTCTCCACCTTCTTTGTAGCCACCCTTTAAATACTGGAACACGGTGGTAAGGTTTCCTCTAAGCCTTCTTTTCTCAAGGCTGAACAAACCTAGTTCTCTCAGCCTTTCCTCATGTGGCAGGCTTCCCAGTCCTTTGATCATCTTGGTGGCCCTTCTGTGGACCCTCTCCAGCCTGTCCACATCTTTTTTGCATAGCGGGGACCAAAACTGAACACAGTATTGCAGGTGTGGCTTGACAAGCGCTGAGTAGAGTGGATTAATGACAACTGTATCTCTGCTGGTGATGCCTGTGTTGATGCAACCCAGAATCCTGTTGGCTTTCTTTGCCATAGCAGCACACTGTTCACTCATACTGAGCTTGTTTTCCACCAGGACCCCCAATTTCCTTTCCACAGAGCTGCCCTGCAGCCTGGTAGATCCCAGCCTGTGCTGCACTCCTGGATTATGTTTTTCCAGGTGCAATACCTTGCACTTGTCCTTGTTGAACTTTGTAAGATTCTTGTTAGCCCACTCTTCCAGCTTATCCAGGTCTTCCTGCAGGGTGGCTCTCTGTTCTGAAGTGTCCACTTCCCCACTCAGTTTGGCATCACTGCCAGACTTCATCGGGGTACATGTGATTCCATCATCCAGACCACTTATCAAAATATTAAAAGGTGTTGGGCCCAATATCAATCCCTGGGTGACTTCACTTGTGACAGGTTGCCAGTTTGAAAAAGAGCTATTTACCACCACCCTCTGGGTGTTGCCTGTCAGCCAGTTCCCTACCCACCGCAAAGACCATGTGTCTAGACTGTAATGCGTCAGTTTCTCTAGGAGGAGGCTGTGGGAAACTGTATTGAATGCCTTGGAGAAATCCAGGTAAACAATGTCCATCGCTTGCCCCACATCAACTGAGCAGATTATTTTGTTGTGGAAGGTGATCAGGCTTGTCAAGCCTGATTTGCCCTTGATGAATTCATACTGGCTTCTCCATATCATGTGGTTCATTTGACTTGCAGTAGCCCCCAGGAGGATTCATTCCACAACGTTCCTGGGATTTGAAGTAAGAATGATGGGCCTATAATTTCCTGGATCTTCCTTTAAGGCCTTCTTGTAGATGAGGGTGACATTAGCCTTTTTCCAGTCTTCTGGAATATCTCCTGATCTCCGTGACTTCTCAAAGATTATGGAGAGAGGCCTCACAACGACTTCAGCCAGCTCTCTTAACACCCTCAGATGGATAACGTCAGGGCCAATTGATTTGTAGGGGTCAAGCTCCTGCAGTAGTTCACATACCAACTCTTCCTTGACTGATGGTGGCTCTTGGTTTGCATAAACCTGGATTTTTGTTCCCAAGGCCTGGGGACCAACAGTGCTCATAAAGACAGAGGTGAAGAAAGTGTTGAGAACCTCTGCCTTTTCAGTGTTGTTGGTGACTTATTCGCCTCTCCTATTTAACAGCAGGCTGGTATTTCCTTTCTGCTTCTGCCTGTTGTTTACATACATGAAGAACCCATTCTTGTAGATTTTGATATCTCTGGCCAATTACATTTCGAGCTGAGCTTTTGCTTCTGCATCTCTGCAAGCCGTGTCAATGCCCTTGTAGTTCTCAACAGGTGTTCATCCACTTTTCCCTCTCTGGTATGCTTTTCTTTTGGTTTTGAGCAGACTCTGAAGCTTGCAGTTAAGCCAAGGGGGTCTCTTTCTCCACCTACTTCCCTTACCTTTAAAGGGGACAGACAGTGCTTCCAGATGAGCCTTCTTGAAAAACTCCCAGCACTCACTAGCTCCTTTATCCTCCATGAAAGCTTCCCATGGAATGCCTCCAAACTGAGCTTTGAGTGAGCTGGTTTGCTCTTCTAAAATCAACCCCTCTTGTCTTAACATTAACCTTCAGCGTGCTCAACAGAATCTCGAACTCCACAGTATTGTGACCACTGCAGCCAAGGCTATCACTAACTGGGATATTACAAAGCAGGTTTTCTTGGTTTGTGAGTAGCAAGTCCAGCAGTGCCTCATTCCCGATTGGCACATCTAACATTTGTGTGAGGCAGCAGTCCTCTGCGCCTTCCAGGAACTTGATGGATGTCAGGTGAGCTGCTGTATTGTTCTTCCAGCCATTGTCTGGGTGGTTGAAGTGACCCATAAGTACCAGGTTCTGTTCACCCAAAGCTTGCTTAAGTGACCCAAATATTGCTTCGTTTGCCTTATCCTCTTGGTTTGGAGGTTGGTAGCAGATGCGTACTGTAAGATCCCCTTTGGAGACAACCTGTCTGATCTTGACCCAGAGGCATTTGATAGGGATTCCTCAATTGCCATAGTTACTTCTATACATTCAAGGCTCTCCTTAACATAGTGACTCTTCCTCTTCTTCCCAACTGCCTTTACGAAACAGCCTATAGGCATCCATCACAAACCTCCAGTCATGTGAGTTGTCCCACCATGTTATTCCTATGATCAGTCATTCCTATGATATCATAACTTTCTGACTGGGTGCGGAGCTCCAGTTCCTCCTGTTTGTTCCCTAGGCTGCGTGCATTGGTTTAGATACACTTGAGATGATTGGTCTTCTGATTGTCATCTTGGGAGGCAGCTAAGGAACATTTTTTGCTGCTCTGGTTGGCCTGGCTTATTCCCCAGTTGGTTATAATGGTGTGAGCATTGCCACTTTGGACCCTGCCCCCCAAGCCCTCCAGTTTATAGCCTGTCTCACCAAGTTGGCCAAACTGTTACCAAAGATTCCCTTGGCTCTTCTAGACAGGTGGAGCCCATCTCTCACTAACAGGCTATAGTCATTGAGGGGTGTCCCCATAAAGCCAAAACCCTCACAACAGCATCAGCCACAAAGCCAGAAGCTGATTTGAATTATACATCTATTTCTGGCTGCACCCTTTCCTCTAACTGGTAAAATGGGAGAAAAGATAACTTGAGCACCAATACTTTTTGCTTGCACCCCCAGGGCTTTGTAGTCTTCCTTGATTCTGCCCAGGTTCAGGCTTGCAATGTCATTCGAGCCCACAGGAAAGAGTAGGAATGGATAGTAGTCTGTGCTCTTGACAAGTTGTGGCACCCTCTCTGCAACATCTCAGACCTTAGCTCCTGGAAGGCAGCATGCCTCTCGTGACTCTCTCAGGCTGGCAGATGGGCAACTCAGTGCCCCTTAACAGTAACCCACTACGAGCAGTTGTTGTTTCTTTTTGTGGTATCTACTGTGCGCTGCTGGTACAGTGTCTCTTTGCAGATCTTGCTCATGGGTGTCTACAGCTGTCAAAGTTTCATGGCTGTTTTTGGTTGTAATGCTGGAGGGTGCAGACTGAAGCAGACTCCTGCTTTTGCGGGTCTTTCTCTGCCCCTCCTAATCTAAGAGAAAACCCGCAAGATTTAAAAATGTTTCTAAGACTGTGCATTAGATAATGCTTATCATAAAAATTGTAATAAAAATTGCTGCCCCTACTTCTTCAATAGCAGGTGGCCCACAGACCTGTGACTGCTTTGTAACAATACAGTGAGGTTTTTGAAAGGTATCTGCTTTCACCAAGTGGGATCTCTGTATTTTCTTAAAATCAGGTTCCTTTATAAAGTCTGAAGTTGGTCAAAACAGATACTAAGTGAAGTAGCCAGCATATTTAGTCACCTTAAGACTCTGGGAATAGCTGAAGATTAGAACATTCAAGGTTTAGCTACACATTTGATCCTAGTGGTTTTATTGCTTGTATCACTGATAAAAGAATAAAGGCTTTAGGCTGTATTAAACTAGCTTTTAATCTCCCTTACCGAACCGCTAACCGGTAACTGCTAATATTACCTATTGATTAACGTAATTTTTATTTTGTATTCTGATTATTCTTCATGTGAAAGCTGTTTTGAAAATGAGCAGTGAAACCTGAGCTGTTAGAAATAAACCTGCATTTTCTAGTAAATGCATGAGTAGAGAAGGACTTTATGAAAGTCTTTCTCCCTGAAAAGCAAATTCTTTTGGCTCGCATGCTTGCAATCATTCCTGATATTTCTCCTGACAGTACCTCAGATTGTTACTACTGACTCTATACGTACGATTATTTGGATACCTGTCACGCATAACTGGAGAGTGGTTGTAAAAAAAACCAAAACCAACACAGGATTAATCAAAGCAGGATTATAATTTTCTGCAACACCTGTTCCAACCAGCTGCCTCTGACTGTTGAGTCTTATTCTGAGTCGTCCCAAATTACACAATAAAGTCATTCTGAAATCCATGTAGTTTTGCCTATAGATGCTGAATAATAAAACTGTGAAATCTTTGAAAAATACACTCAGGCTACTGCAAAAAATAAGAAGACAATATTGATAACGAAAAATAAAACACCCATTTTAGAAGTCTGAAAATCTTATTTGCTCTGAGCCGCTACAATCGCTATTTTGACTACCCGGGACTCTGAGGAGAAAGGATTATCTTTATAACTGAGTCCTGCTATTACCTGCTTTTTTTTTTTTTTTTTTTTTGTCCCAGTGATTTTAATTCTCTGTTCCTGAAAAAAAAATATGCTTTTATTATCAAGAGTTATGCTTCATACACGTTCAACAGAAATTGTGTCCTCACTGTGGGTAGGGCTGTTCCTGCAACGTCTGCGAAGAATACCCTTCAGGCTGATTGTTTTTCTTCCTGGAGGGATGAGTTCCATTATTTTTGTGTATTTTTCTTTCAGCACTGCAGAATGCCTGTAAATATAGGCTCTGTATCTGGAGAGTGGCAACAGTGTATCTGGGCAAGAGAAAAGATGAAAAACGGCAGACAATGGAGAGGACAGGATGTATAATAGATTCCTGTAAAATCTGATTTGTGGGGGAAAATAATCTCATTCTTTTTATGTGTCCCCTGTGTAGTCTCAGATAGAATACTCCCTGCTAATTATTTTTTCCTCTCATAAATCCCCAGGTTTCAGTTTTCCTTTGAGAGATGAAATAAAATACTGTAGTAAACATGTGGATTTGCTATGGCATTCTAAAGAAATGGCAAAGAGCTGCAGAAAGATAGCTCGGCAGATTGGTTGTTTGCTTCGTGTTCTGGAAAGTTCAGGCACTTCAATCTAGCGTTTTGAAGTCCCAACAAAAGCTCCTGTGTTGTTTCCCGATGCAGAAAGGATCTAGGAGAACCTTCTTGGTCCCTTGGTGAGAAAAAGAAACCAGTGTTGCCTGAACCTTCTCTGTACGAGCCTGGAAGAAACAGGAAATTTTAAAGGCACAGTGTAATCATTTTCTGAATGTGACACCACGCGTTTTTTTTTTTCATCAGAGAAGTTCTGAACTGCATCTCAGAGAATAATTCATCTTTCACAGAGTACAGATTTGCTAAATGTAAGATTTTTCTTTAACATCTAAAGCTGTGCTGTCTCGATCTGTGTCTGCAGTTTAGTTACTGCCCAAATTATTCTCAATGACACTCAGCCCTTCTCCAAACAAGTCTGATAGAGCCCTGTGATACAAGTTGCGTGGGTATTTTACTATGAGTCAAATTTTACTGCTTCAAATTTTGTTTAAGTTTATTCAAATATTATTTAATATTTAAAGCTGTGCAATAAATGATACAAACTATAGCATATCTCTGTGTTGTATGTGCTTAGTATAGCAAATCCTATGGAAATGCAGTTAATTATGTTGCCAGAGATTTACAGGATAAATTTTATATCTAATTAAATGTTCCTTTATAGCCTTTCAGTCCCTATTATAATCATAAGGTGCTAAATCCAAGCAAGCCGTCTTCTTTTTTGAACTTTTGCAACCTTTTCATTGTAATTGCTTGAGATGTACTAATACACAACCGAGGAAGCTCTTCCATTAGTTCTATTAACGAACAAAGGAAACCAGCTCTAAAGGATTCCACTCTACTGACAAAAAAAAAAATAATTCTTCCTTAGCCAACTCAAATCTTGAAGAATGTTTAGAAAAGAGGACTACAAGCTTTGAAGGTCATGCAAAACATTTGCAGGAAAAGTACATATTTCAAACTTCTTTTTATAATGAGTTATAGATTTATAGTTTTTGCTGTTCTAATGTGCTGCGATACATTTTATTTTGAAACATTTGGAATTAGTGTGTTTAAAGAGTGTAATAAATATTTGTCAGCATAGTAGCATTCTGGAGCCAATGAAAAGTGAAATAGGACTTGTCAGGTTACCAGGATAAAGATTACTGACATTTTGGAAATCTCAAGGCACATCTTCTAGCCTCTGGTACCCACTATGCAGTGAGAACACTGTGTGGCCTGACTAAAAGCAGGGATTTAAAAGTGGAAGGCAGACCTAATCACAGGGAACTCTGACGCGGGTGGCACAGGGCTCTTAGTCAAATGACTGCGGTAAATTGCTGTCGTGGAAATCTTTCAGTAGAACTTGATGATAAATGTTGTCATTTGCCAATAAATACACTCGTAATTTGCCTGGTAGTACCTTTGCCAAGTGTAAAGATATCTGAAATTAGTGAGGTATTAATACCATCCTCTGAGACTTGTAATGGAAGGAAGATCTCAGGCACCGTCTCGGAATTCTGAGCAGTAGCGAGGCACTTCTCATACAGGGGTCGCTTAGCCGTAAAAAGAACTTGCAGCAGGGAGGAATGAAAGAAAGGTAAACAGATAGCTAGTACCTGATGCTCCGAGCAAATACAGTGTGTAACCAGGAGCTCGGCTCTGCGGTGGTACAGCTGAGGAGGCAGGGAAAGCGTCGCTGAGCTTTCTGTAGGGTGCCGGAGCACGGCGTTTTGTTACTCTTGTCACGATCTACTCAGGTGAAGTGAGCTGAGAGGAGCAGGTGCAGCAGGGTGATGGGCCAAGCAAGGAGGCTGTGCCTCGAATACATCATGAGGCATCGAGCAGCTGCCTCTGAGAAACAGCCTTTTCAACAGGAACTTTGAAAGCGTTTCTTTCAGAGGCCGCTCGGCACAGCTGCCCTGACTCCCGTTTTCCTCAGCATAATCAAGAACACCTCTTACTCCGTTGACAGTAGAAATGGCTAAAACCCCTAAAAATGCTTCCTGTACATATACGGTCACTGTAAGTCTTTTAAGTGTATCTACTCTAGATTGTATCTATCCTTCTACCATCAAGAAATATTTCTTTCTCCTCACTCTTGTGCATTTAGCAGCGGTATAGAGGTTTATTTGCATGATTAACAGCGTCCTAGTTTCTCTCAGTTTATGGAAGCTTCTTACCCTGCAAAATTAGTAAGCAACGAAGACGAGATTGTGAATCTCCTTTCGCTAAGAATCCATTTTTATTATGGGTCTCAGTTCAGGAAAATCCCGCTGGGCCTCACTTAAGCCCTACTTAAGCCTCACTGAGTTCAAACTCAGCACACACTCTCATGATTTTTCAAACAGGAGCCAACACGGGCTCTAACATGACGTCTAATCTTACTAGTACGAATGTACGGTTCGCAATTTGTCTAAGTGACTGTTCCTCACAGAGACCATGGAAGCCTGCTTTAAAGAAACTTTGAAAGGTAGTGCTGCACTGACACATCTCCTGATATGAAGATATGTTTTTCTACCTAATCTCTTATTACTGTAAAACTTGAAAATAGACTACACATTTTCTCCCCAGCCTACGAAGGTATAATTTTATTGGTTTAACCCGTCATTGATGAAAGTGAAGTGTTTCATATGAAGGTAATAATTTAGTTTTGACTTAATGGTTTATAATGGTTTTCGGTTTATAAATCTGTCTTTTATAAATGAGAGAAACAGATCCTTTTTATTACAGCTGCAATTCATTCTGTGTGTTATACACAGTAATTTTTGGGAGCAAAATTTTCTCTTTATTTTCTTTTCTCATTTTGCAAATTAATATAAGGTTAATAAAGACGTTCACAAATTCCCATTTCTAATTATTTAGTTACCAGTACCATTAATTTCCTGTGAGACTAGTGAGCTAAGAATGCATTGAGTTTTTTTTCCATTAAATATTTGTGTTGGTGTTTCTGTAGTCTGAGTAAATTGTTTGGCGTCTGTACAAAACAACCTTACTCCAAAGTATAAATTACATAGGTTTTTTTGTTGTTGTTGTTTTTAAGGACCACTTTTTCTTTTTTTTCTTGTTGCTGTTAACCCTTTCTGATTTGTAGAAGATTAATGAAATTTAATAGTATACTTTTAATACGCTGGCTTTGTTTTTCATTGTTATAGCCTGGGGTTGTCTATTCAAAAAGGATTGCAGTATATTATGTTCCTGATGAGTCTAATCCTAAATATATTTATTTCATGAAATGTAATGTTTGACAAACCTCTGAAGAGGTAGGATAATTAGCTCACATTCCTCTATTAGATGCCTTCTAAGTATTCTGTGAATGATTCCATAGATAAGAACCATTTTGAAAAAAGCCTTTTTTATAGTTCTTTAATATTTCTGCTTTTGATCAAACCCCAAAACAGACACAAAACAGCATTAACAGAAAAGCAACAGAGGCCTGTCTGAGCACATTTGGCTGTTTTTGTGGTTGATTAGGTTGCACACACGTAGCTAAATATGACATTTATGGCACTATATGGAAGTTTGAAACATCAGGGTGATGTATGCAATGAGCCAGCCGAAAGCTCAGTTTACCACCAAAGCAGTGTTCACTCCTTGGGCTCAGGATTTCTACTTGACAACATGCAAAGCTTCCACTGTTGTTTTTCAAATATATTTATAAAAAAAGACTTTAAAATAACTGAGCAACTCTTTGACTGAAAGACTAACAGAGCTGGGATTTCCATTAACTCCTCATATTAATGACGGTTTTTGCACACCTTTAAGTGACACAGAAACAGATCAGAAAGTATGAATGGCTACTGCCACCTTCTCTTTATGCTTTGTCTATCTGTTGGCAAGAGTAGTCGTGGAGGTGTTTCACAGAAGGGTTAGCATGAGAGAAAATGTGCCTGTTTCCAACACTAGCAGTTTGCCTATTAAAATACTTTTGTTGTCCCCAAATATTTTGCTACTTTTATACACTTAGATTTTCACAGTTATAAAGCCTTTGTGTCCTTAGGTATGTGTAACTCCCTTCGACTTCTGTGAGAAGACCATCAAATTAAAGCATAAAGTACTTTTGAAAAATTCCTCATTATTTTGTAACCTGACTTCTTGTGGAAACTATGCTTAGACAAACTCACTCTTTCTATGGACGAATCCCTTCTTTTTGAACTTATCGATGGATTTCCTTCAATTTTTAACAGGGTGACTGCGGAGTCAAAAGTAATTATATTCTTAAAAATTTTTGGTAATATGTGGCCAAGCAGATTAGGCAGACCATGTCACTTCCCTGTCTGAAGAAAAGTTTTCAGACATCCTGGAAAAAGTAGCACAGCTACCATGAAGAAAGCTTGAATCAGACCTAGTTCCTTGAATACCAGATTCAGTCAAGGTCAAGATACTAATTAATGTGAAATGTTGCTTCATTAGTTCTAGAGCTAATGGAGGATATATTATATAAGGGTGATTTTCATAAAGATTTTTCTCCACAACTATAACCGAAGTCATAGTGGCACTGAGGAACTACTGATAGAGCAGAAGAAAAAGTGGTCTTCATAAGCAAGCAAATAAGTAAAAATGATGACACCCTTGCAAATTTGTCCTTACTGCTTATGGATTCAGGGCATATCCAAAGTCTGACTATTTGTTGATTTTATAAAATTTTACATAGGTTCAAAATGGCATTACACTGACTAATTATCTTTAATCAGTACTCCAGCGTTAGTTCTGTCATTTGGCATGTAAATATCATTAATCTTGTCATCAACTTAACACTTTTTTCTTCAGCTATAGAAGGTCACAACTTTAGCTGAAATTGAACCTAATCTTGATTTGAAAGTCTAATACTTAATGTGTATAGAAAAGATGTTAGACAAAAAGATCTCTAGTCTTTTGCTTTTACTTTACACCATTTTGACATTTTGACTTTGAAGTCCTGAAGCTAAAGCTTCTCCTAAATTTCTTGAAGGAACTCTTTCTAAGAAGGTGTTTAACGTGGCAGTTGGTTCAGCTCCATGCAAACTGCTGTAACAACTATGACTTCATTTAAATACAGAGTGAAGAAGAAAGCAATTCCCCCTACATCTTTTCTGCTGTCGAGAGCGATGACTCAGCTACCACCTGGTAGGTAGAAAATGCAAAGTTCTCTCCTTACTCTGCCTGAGTAAGTTTTATTACCAGTTGCCCAAGCAAGCCCTCTAATTCCTGCAAAGTTCGATAAGGAAATGGTGGCAGAAAAAAGATCTGTGGCGGTGTCGTTGCGTACAATACAGTCCAGGAGTCATTGTGTCAGTTAACCATTGGTATGTCACTTTCTCATCACTTTTGCTTGATTTTGCAGCAGAAAATAATTACAGTATTTGAAGAAAGGAAAGACCAAATCAAGTTGTTGCTCCAGCTTTGCCAAAGTAGAAAGTAGATTAAATTACATTGCCATATCTAATATTAAACTGACATTAGATTTGATCTTAGCTAAAAGGCTAAGTAGAATAAGATGCTTGTAGTGAAATTTGAAAAAAGAAACATATTATTTTCATTTTATTAAAATTAATTTTATTCCTTCTGTCTCTACACAGAAATATGTATCTATGCAAGAGTGAGCACAACTGCAGCTAATATTTGTGTGACCTTCAGTATTATGGTAATTTATTTAAATGTTCTTTGTTAATTAAGAATATTTCACATAAAAGGCAACTAAATTACTTTTACCAATTAATTATATCTTTGAAATTATTGGAGTGATCAATTATCATAATCAACAAGCATTACGGAAATAAAATAACAAACGAGTCTGAAATGCCAACTGGTCTGTTTCAGGCTTGTTTTTTATTTCTCATTGAAATGAATAACTATTTTTTAATGCAAACCCATTTATGTGTTGTTCAGTTCTACATAAACTAGTAATAGAATCTTCATTAACATGGAAATTCATATTTTCAAAAGTCTCACTCATTCAAAATTTCAGAAAGTATGTGGAGTACCTATCTGGGGATTTGGCAAAATATTCACCTTTACAGCTGTGAAAGAAGAACTCTCCAAGATTGCTATCAGGTAACTCAAATACAAACCCTCTTGAAAGAAGCTTCTTGACTGTTTGCCTCAAATAAGAAAAAAAAAACCATGTTGAAAGAGTTGAAAAGAGAAAATAATTGACTATTCAATATGTTCATTGAAAGCATGCAACTGCTGCAAACTAAAGATGATGATACGTGATCAAGAGATGAAAATGATAGGAAAATATTGTGTTGCCTCAGGGGACTCGGTAATTGCCAGTAATTAGGCAAACTTGTTAGGTAGTTTCTAATATAATATTTGCACCAGAAAATCCAGATTTTTGAAAGCCAAATTTTGAAGGAATTTAACAGTCTCAACTAAAGTTTTACTGGCAATGGGTTTTGACAGCAGATTTTTGAGAAAAGAGAGGGTTATATTCAGCTGGTGTAGAAAAAAATCCAGCATATCTGAGTACAAGAGGTGAGGGAACCACTGATCAGTACTGTACATCTACTGCATACCTGGTTAAAGAACTGTAAATGCGTTTGAGATCTGGAACTTGTGGTTAGTTTCATGCAATACCTCACCACAAGGTAACCATCTCCTCTAGATAGCATGGGGTGGGAAAGTGAACTATTGGGTCCTAGGAAAATCTGCAACAGTTTTATTCTGATGAAGTTACTGTTATAAATACAGAAAGCTTTGTGGTGATAAAAACTTCCTTCATGTCCAGTTCTGAAATGATTCACTTTGTACCACAGAACAAAAAATGGAACCTGTCTACAGAAACTGAGGAGTCCTGTATCTGTCTGTAAACCATCTAAAACATCATGTAAGATTTTAATTAGCTAATCAACCTATGGGTGGTTGTCCAGCTTTCTTCCTCCCTTTCTCCCTTCCTCCCTCTCTTCTTTTCTCTTTCTTCTATTCTTTATCTTTCTTTCTTTCTCTCTCTTTCCTTTTTTCTCCTCCTGCAAAATTCTAGTTGTTATCTTCACAAAATAAAACTCAAGATTTAACACATAGCAGAGATTTTCTCCCTGCCTTTATTTTTTGGTTTTATATTGTCAGTCATCAGTGTTATTTCTGAGTGCTTTTCAGATGAAATTGACAGTCTAAACATAGTCCTTCAGGGGAATTAAGGCATCATAATGGGGACTGTATGGCAGATCTTGCATTTGTACTTGGAAAGTGTACATGCTGATGAAGATTCCAAAGGCAATACTCGGACTAGTAAAGCTGTGTAATGTGCTTGAGTTTCTTTTCAAGTAAATGTGGAATGACACATTTAAAGAAGATATATATGAAACCGAATTTTCTCGGTATTTCAAGTGCTTTTTTTCCAAACAATTTTATTTTTTAAAAGTTGTAATGTAAACTTTATTACTCAGAACTGAACAGGTCCCCACGCTGTGTGAACATGCGTGTTTATAATTAGGTGATGACAAAAGAACAGGGCCTGACATGACCATGGCTGACGAAATGAAATGAAATTTTTCAGACATCTGCAAAATTTTAAAATCCCTAAGAATTGTAGAATCATAAAGATGATTGCAAAGAGTGGACAGTGAGCATATGACATTGCAGTTATCTTACAGTCTAGAGGTTCTAAGTAGTAACCATTCTAGATTAATCCTTTTATTAAATAAGAAAGAAGTAAAATCTGCTTGCCAAATAAGCAACATCACCAATGAGATGTCTGCTTCCCCCTCTGCTTGATCCTTGAAATTAAATAGTGTGGCCCAAACGCCTTTTGCTTTAGACATAGATTCCTATGGGCAATCAATGCCGAATGCTTTGATCATGCCCTCTTCACTGTGCCTGTTCTTCGTGTCAGAGATGAGGGGCAGGGAGCTGATAAGTTTTGGCAGCTCTGTGTCACCCCAAGTTTCTCCTGTTCAGGGAAATGTCCCGGCTGGACATTTGAGCTGACTTCTAACCTCATTTGTATCAACACAAAAAATACCAGTGCTTCTGGCCCCAGAGCCTTTTTCTCCTTCAAAAAGAAAATCAAACAGCACGACTGAACCTGGAGGACGGAACAAGCAGCTCCATCTGAATAAAGAAGGACAAAAAGGGAAGAGAAAATAGCTGAAGCAAAAGCATGTTTTCTTATTTGCTCTTTGCACTTTGACTCCAGCAGATCACGTCCCTCTGAGCCTGAGCCCAGAAAAACAGCCTGTGTGTGAAGCGTGCTACAAAAGGCTCAGCAAAGCCTTCCGCTGCTCTGAAACGGAGGTCTAGCATTTTAAATTAAGTAACTACTTTTCAACTGAAAGGAGGGCCAAGACATCCAGACACTTCTGTGGTTCTAGAATATTCTTCGAGGATGGTTATTTTTCATAGATTTTTAATACCTTACACATACTTTCAATTTTGTTTTATGTATGATTATATGATTTTAGATGTTCATTGTTACATTATTTTAAGCATTTATTTATCTACTTTTTGTGTCTTTTACTTCTATTTACTTCTTTATATATATATATATATATATAATATATATATATAACAAACAAGCAAGCAAACAAACAAACCCCAAACTGATCTCAGTCAGAAGTGACAATGTTCAAGCACTAATGAAAAGATTATTCTTTCAGGTGACCTGGTCCTGCAAACAGTAGACCTTTCCTTCTGAAGCTGAAGGCTCTCAGAATCTTGCCAGGTCATCCAAAAAAAGTTTAACTCAGTGTAGGAGAAGCAGAAGGTTTCTTCTGTAAAGGAGGAGAAAAAGAGAAATAGTGCAAATAACAAAATCTGGCTTCCTTGAAGGCTTTTTCGGGATGCCAAGTGTATCTTTGAGCAATGATACATCTTAAGAGGTGCTGCATTCTAGGATGAGAGCATCTCAACAAGAAAGTTGTGGTTGTCATATCTCAACTTAGTTACAGATGTTGGGAATAGTTTTGGAAATAAAGAAGCAGTCAAGTTTTTCTGTGTTTCTTCAAACAGACCTGCTAAGAGCAAGATACATTTCATCAAAAGGGAAACAAAAACAACTTAAAAAAAGGGGAAAGAGGAGAGAAGGGAACACAATGGTTACTAAAAAATTATTAGTACTTTTAATTGATGGCTTCTACCTTAAGAGTCTTGACCTATCTTTAGAGATGCCTGCCTCTCTCCACAGTGTTCCTCAGTCAAACTGCACCTGAGATAGGTAGTAGTTGTTGATTGACCTCAAAGATGTAAATACCTTCGTTTATGGGTTGGATTTTTTTTTCCCCTGTCTAATTTTACAAACAGAGGGGGTCTGTGTAATTAGGTCAAGTACCTTAGCTAAGCTATTGAAAACCTTTGCCCATTGATGTAGTGAATGTCACAAGGTCTAGTCAAGTGTATTCTCTTCAGCTTGTCAGTTCTTTTGACGCTCTCCTCATCAGACACATAGTTCTTTGCTTTCTCTATTCTAACCTATTCTAGAATTTCACAATCCAGATTTTACATTTAGTGATAACACCTGTATTTTACTTTAAGACCGGATCTAAATGAATAGGTTCAAACAATCACGATAAATGGAAAACATCTCTGAACTTGAATGTACTTTTGACCAGGCTGGCTAGTCAAGAGTACAAAGGAAAAAAGAAAGAATGAGAAGAAAACCCCTAAGCATAAAAAAATCTTGCAATGTTCTTGTCTTCTTGTCTTCTCAGTCCTCCTGAAAAACTAAATGCAGTCATTGAAATCAATGGAATTACTATTAGTACCCAGAATTTTCCTACTGTTGTGCATTTGGAGATGAATTTGAACCTATAAGTACCATCATTGCAATTTCTCTTCGTGTAAATCATTGAGACAGTTGCAATGATTAAATGTTTATTCCTTTAAAACATGTGTTTGTGCTTGTCTTCCTCTCCTCTGATCCTACTGGCCTTGTTAAAGTCCTAAATCCATGGCTTGTTTCTCCTAATGTCACACATCGCAAAAGGTTGCGAGATTCATTTCACATAGATAAATCGGGAATAACTTCCCTGAAATAATGATACTAAAAATTTGTATGAAAAACATTTGAGTGAATGTGGCTCCTTTCTTTATGTCCCAGTTTCTTGGATTCTCCATGGCAAATTATACACATTCATGATACAATTAGTTAGCGTGGCATAGTGCATAAATGATAATTTTCTATGACGCATGAGAGGAAAATGTCCATTTAAAGCAACTGCAAGGTGAAGTTATCAAGAATACTTTTACAGTATAATTCTTTTATCTCTGCTCAGACAAAATGTCTCAGGAAGGGAAACAAAAGGGTTAAGCCTGTGTTCTTCTCAAGAGCATTCATAAGAATACCGGTGGAATAACAAGAAGTGAACAAACAAACAAGAAATGAAGAGTAGTTAAGTAAAACAGCAGCATTTTTTTTCAGATATGATTCTGGTAATACTGAGCTTTCTCCACTGACCTAACTGGAATATGCCTAACTGTTTCTACAATACCCAACATTTTTATTGTCTGTTGTCATGGTTTAAACCCAGACAGCAACTGAGCACCCCACAGCCACTGGCTCCCTCCCCCAGGTTGGGATGTTGAAGAGAATTGGAAGAGTATAAGTGAGAAAACTCATAGCTTGAGATAAAGACAGTTTAATAGGTAGAGCAAAAGCCGTGCACAGAAGCAAAGCAAAACAAGGAATTCATTCACTACTTCCCCCATCTCCAGCAAAGCAGGGCTCCATCGCACATAATGGTTACTTGGGAAGACAAATGCTGTCACTCCAAACATCCTCCCCTTCCTTCTTCTTTCCCCAGCTTTATGTGCTGAGCATGACATCACATCGTATGGAATATCCCTCTGATCAGCTGGGGTCGGCTCTCCTGGCTGTGTCCCCTCCCAACTTCTTCTGCACCCCCAGCCTCCGTGTTGGCAGGGCAATGTGAGAAGCTGAAAAGTCCTTGACTTAGTGTAAAGACTGCTTAGCAGCAACTGAAATATTAGTGTGTTATCAATATTATTCTCATCCCCAATCGAAAACAAAGCACTATACCAGCTACTAGAAAGAATATTAACTCTATCCCAGCCAAAACCAGGACACCTGTTATTGCATTTCATACTGAATGTTATCTTAGTATGACTTAATATTCACTTTGGAATCAGCTATTGCTATGTCTATAAAATATTACTTTATCTGCTGATTTTAGCAAAGAATATTTTTTTCTATAAAATCTTTAACACAGTGTTGTCGGAGCAAAGATATCTCATTAATGGACCCTGAATAATATGTGCCACTGAGATGTAAATGCTGTATAACCTCTGACTTCCCATAGAGTGTGATGTGGCACAAAAGTGCCTGATATTTCCTAGGTACAGAGACTTCTATGGCTAGGTCCTTCTGAAGCACATTGCCTAAAATTTGAACTTTGAAATACAGCACAGAGATAATGAAAAGTAAGGCTTACTGTAGCTGTATGAATTGCCATCAACTACTTTCTCTTCAGTCTTTCCCGCAATTCTGTTCTTAGGTTTTCTGTATGCTATTGCATTCTCATTCTTGTTTATCTCCTCACCAGCAGTAATGAGCTTGGCTAGCATGCTAGGTTAATGGTTTCATGACATACCTATCACAATGATACTATGTATTTTTTCGAAGTAAGACCTTCAAGTAAGCATCTCAGGTGAACATGACCCGGAAATAACCAAGTACACAGCTCTTTTTATGTTTATTTAGCACCTAGTACTTTGTGGATAATGGCTTTAGCCAAAACAAATAACAAATAATGACAGCACCGAACGTTCTACTTATACTATTCCCTGCATAATGTTAGACAATGGAGTGATTAATTCTTTTTATTATGCCCATTTTCTCCACAAGTGGTGAATTAAAAAGATAATTGTAGAAGTTAGTGTTGTCAGCTTGGTAGAAAGCACCTCATCTTACATCTTATCATGGTGTACAATACAATGATTACCGTCTTTGCCTTAGAAGTTAGTTATAGATAGATCAGCTGAAGGGGAAAATGGAAAGGAAGCCACAGCATTGGTGAATGGGAGGAGAAATAATTTGGCAACCAGCTGTCCTATGTCTGATTGATATCAGAATTCTTTTTAGTTACCCACTGCAATAGTGGTCACCTCCACAAACAGTTTTCAACTGGAGAACAACATTTTTGGACTTACACTGTCAGAAATGCCCTTTCTGATGCCATTGTCACTATTGGTAGAGACAGCTGGTCTACACATGGGATTACCTTTATCAGCTGGTGCCTGATTTTCTATTAAAATGGAACGCTTTCATAAATTTCCAAGAAAACATGTCAAACAAACATGTAGGCTTTTTTTCTGAGTTTATGTGTGTTCATGTTTGTGTACAAGTGCAAACACATCTGCACGCACTTATGCAATCAGCAGCACAACACTTTTTGGTGAGCTTTGCTTAGCTATAACTAAACAAAGACACAGACAAATACTCTCCTCCTGTGTCCTATAAGTTCTCTTGTTAATGTGTGCATGTATGAGGTTATGTAGGCACACATACAGAGTCACAGGGTAGGGCAGAAGACATTTCGGACAGGAAGTCAGTAAGTTGCAGGGACATTTGTACAGACTGCACAAATTTTGAGAGAGTATTAAATGGCTCTTCAAGCACAGTATCAATAGTGAATGTTTGGGATGCTTTCACAAATGGCCATATGGGATCATATTTTATAGCACAACGTATGTTGTACTATGTGTCTTTGGTACAACTCCTGCTGGGTACGTGGTAAAAAGGGTTCTTCCAGAATGCTTCTGTATGATATATTACAGTTGTAGAACAGACACTGCCTAAGGCAGGATTGTCTTTGAACAGGTAGCTTGTGAAGCGCGCCTTGTCTTAGGACAATCATACAGGAAAAGCATAATTAGATCCTATGAATATTTTGTTTCCCTGACATTAGCAAACGTGTTGACTTGGCTTTAAACAAGGCTTCCTTCTGAAGTGCATGGCTTGCTTTCCAAAATGTATGGTTACCCTTCTGGCACCTGGACAATTTGAAATGATGTTGACTATAAAGCTTAGAATATTGAGAACCTGATACTTGATTTAATGCTTTGAAAGTACTCCTTAGGATAGGAAATAATCTTCTTAGGATAGGTTCTATAGCAAAGAAGCTCAAAGGAAATGGAAAACAACAGTATTAATAGATCCCAACTAGCTTTTTTTTGATAATATGTACCTTATCATTGTAGAATAGGTATTCCATATGCTCATCTAAAGATTTTTGGTTTGCCCTCAATATTATACATTCTCCAGAAGATGGGGTTATAGACAAGGAGCAGTAGAAAGTGCTTTATAATGTGATATAAAAGCTTTACAACACTTACTTTGGTTGTTAATTTCATGGAATTACGTCCTTCCTAAAAATACCCATTGGCTAAATTTGACATCATGGTTCTTCTTTCCACTATCTTTTCTTCCTCCTGATCGTGCTAATGCAGAAAACATTTTCTATAAAATATTTAGTGTTTCTTTTGTTACTGCAGTCAACTTTAAATGTAGCATGAACAAGGACACACACTGGTACAATAGCATCTTTGCTTTTATGAGCCATGCCCCTGCATTTTTCCACATGGAAGAAGCTACTCAGGTGCTAGAGAGTTTGTGGAGGCAGTCATTCCCCACCTTGGGGACTGGAACAGACAGCCATAATGTGCAGTCCCAAACAGATATCACATGCCAAGCTTAATTAATGTTATTTTTCTTGAAACAGCATTTTTGGAGGTTATGTGTCTGGTGATTAATTGTGTAGTTTTTATGGACAAGACAAAAGTCTCTCCTTGTGTTTTCAAACGATTTTAATTGAGCGTTGACTAACAATCATGTAAATTTGATGGATTAAAATGCTATTAACAAAATAATAAAAGAAATTATTTATTGCTTGCTTATTTTAAAAGAAGTGTTTATTTACCTTTAGCTTATTTAAAATAATCTAAAATAATCTAAAATAAGATTTAAAATAATTGTGAGCACATATTGTTTGCCTTCCAGGCATTAAGGAAGAGAGTGAATATAGAGAGGATGTTCGAGAAATGCTATGTTGCTTAATGACAGCCTTTATGAGGACAGGCAGATGTGATGGACAGATGGGTGGACTAACAGAACTAAGTGCATTATTAACTGCTCAGACATTTATTGAATGTCAGCCAAAACCACTGAAACATAGCAATCGACCATTGTTAAACATATCCCATGGGGAGAACAACTACATACGTAACAAAAAAACGTGTACTATTTTTGGCAAGATGCAGAAACAGAAAAATGATTGTACAAACTCATATAAACCACATTTTGTAAACAGTTGAAAAAGTTCGTTTGCTTTTAAAGTGGCTATGTGACTTTAAATTATCAGTAGATCCCCTACCTACTTAATAAAATACTGTTTTAAAAAGATTTATATCCTGAGTTCCTCCTTCTTTTACACATCAAGAGAAGCAATAGCTGGCATTTTTACTATGCCCCTCAATCAAATACTTTAGAAACATTTAATAATAAGCCACTTATCGCCTCCAACTTTTGTTTTAGTCCTCACAGAAACACAGCCACTGCGAGTGGAATGCTGCATCTGTCTAACAGTATTTAGTGCAGGACTGCTCCTTGTGAAGTGTTAAATCACCCTCAGCTTGGCTTTTTATTTGTTCTCTGATTCCTGTGATCACAGCTGGTGGATGAATTAAATCCGTAACTGCATTTACAGAAGAAATAGAAATATAATTTTGGTCCCGATTCCCTTAAAATAAAACTGCACCTCACTAGTAGGCAGAGGCTAATTGGAACTGGACAGCAGCACCTCTGAAGGAGGTCATGGTGTGAGGCACACCATAACAGTGAGTAATACTTGGGGAAAAAAATGATCTGCTTTCTAACATGACAAGAATGATTTGCAGTTAATAATAGAGGGAGTAAAGGCCAGTCTTTTCAGTTACCCTTGGCTTCACCTAGGACAAAATAAAAAATCACTTCAGTTGCTGTGAGCTACTTGCCTTTTTCCCAATCATTATTGCTTAGTTATAACTTAGTGATAAAATCTGTCACTACTGACTTTATTGACATTAAAGTTGATTTATTTGCATGCCTGGTGAATAAGAACTGCATTATGTTGGCTTTCAGATTGCTTGCGTACTCAAGACAGTAAGTGCATCACTGACTTCATTGTCTTTTGCTGGTTCACTTGCTCTCTAATCTCAGTTTGAAAAGAGTATTGGGTCAAATTCATCCTTGGCATAAGTCCACTGACTTCAGTGGTAGTGCTCTAGAGAAGAATTTGATCCATTATTTCTAAACAGAGTCAAGTGACAATAGACAACTGTCTATATGATAAAGCATCTTTTTTCCCTGCTCTTGTGTGATATGTCAGTCAGAAAGCAACAAGATAAACTTTGAGGCCAAATTCTGCCCTCAGCTATGCACTAATGTGGCTGAAAATCTCAAAGACAATTTCGATATCCTTATTCAAATAACATTTTCCTGAATTACCCTTCATTTTCCATTCTTGGTTAATGACATGTATGAGAGACTGAAGCCAAGTACTTCCTGTGTACATGGGGGGCACATCCTGCAAGTTGCTTAGCACCTAACAACAGATGTTGTAAGTCTTTTCCTCCTACTGATTTGAGGGGAAGATGATTAGTAGCCCAAGGAATACACTGCAACATTTAGGGTCCGAACCTCAGAACAAATCCGGGAGGGTGTAGCTTAGTCTGGTCATATGGAACAATACTCGTCTTTGCAGTGGTCTGAATAGGTCCACTTACTGAATCAGGAATCTGGATTTTTACAGCTAAAACTTTCTAGAATGAAGACTGGAAACCTGAGAAGTCTTCCGATTGCTCCAGTCCTAGCACTTTTTAAACCTAGAGTTTGAACCTACACCAGATATGACTCTTCTAGTGTGGTATTATTGGGAGCAGGGGGCGAGGGAAGATGGAGTAAAAGGGGGTACTAAGCTTGGAGCATACTTTCTTCATTTTCCTTTCTTGGCTCAGGCCTAGATTTCCATCCTTGGTGCACTGCTGCCAGATACTGCTGTTTTCCCTGTTCCTGGGGTAAAGACAGTAACTTATGCCGAACTGAATTGAAAATAGCATTACCCTACAATGCTGGCAGTATTTACAAATAATGACTAAGAAAAGAATAAATCATTAAGGTACCATTAAGGGAAATAGTACTATGTAAGAGTAGTAGTAATAAGAAAAAATGAAATGCTGGGAGAATTCAGAGGTGATGTCAGAATTGGTGCACAAAATAACGGCAATAAGAAACCCACTGCCAACAAGAAAATCAGTGGAGACTTCAGGTCTTTTTTTCCTTCTGCAAAGTAAGTCTTCTATTCAGTTGGTGAAGTACGGACTCACAAGCCTTTGTTTTGGGTACCCTAGATTAAAAATTTTAGCCTTTGCTCCTAATTGTCCTGTGGTATGGGTTTACCATAGGGGAAAAAAAGAAATTAAACACCGACCAAGAAAATATGTTTACTGCAAAACAAGTATATTAAAAACAAGTAAGATTTCATTCTTTTCATAACCTAATATTTCTGTAATGAACTATTCCAGAACGAAAAACAAAGTTTATTTTGTTTATTCTTTTTTTCCAACAGAGTTTCCTTACCCTTTCTGAAGCGTTCATTAAAAAGAGGTATTTTGGTTTGTAGGAATTTATTCATCTATTTACTACATCCATATTCAACATATCTGATCAGGACAAAGGCTGGGAAAAATTCTTTTTATTGCGGCATTTAGTTTCATCTCCCAGTCTTGCACTTTCAGCCAGCGCTTTTGAGATGCAACTATTCAAACTACTCACCTTCAGTCAGACCTTTAGTGTTAACACAGATAACATTGACTTAGTATTCGAAATAAGTGAACTCTCCTGAGTAACTGAAAAACCATGCAGACAACAAAACCTATGAATCATCTATATCAACAGTACCCAGAAGGCCACCGAGCAAACATGCAAATAGAGCTTCAAGCTGAATCATAGCAGCTTTTTGAAAATTATTTAAAATTTCAGATCCACTGATGGAAATGCTAACATTTTGACCTTAATTAAAATACAGACTTTCTTGAGTACCTGTAAAGAGCAAATGTGAAATTTCACATAGAAACGTGTTTAAAATGGAACAGTATTGATTGTACTTGTGGAGTGTTCAAAGTTTTGCAGTATTAAAAAGCAAACTTTGCCCAATGATATAAAGTAAAAATGCCTCTGCATTGCAGAGACAGATACTGCATTCTCTATACAGAACAAATTCGCATTGAACGTCACTGGAGTTTTTCCTCTTTATAAAACCACTTTCTGGCTGTTTAGTGGGTATAATAAGATGAAGCTTGCTGAGACAGTGAAAAACAGCTCACTAAATTCCCCTGTAATAATTCCTCAATAAACACATGAAGTGACTTCTTTCCTGTAACAGCTTCCCATTTTCCAAATTTTTCTGTTAAATGTAGTTGTTCCCCTGTCCCCCAGGATTTTAATCCTATTTACTGAGTTTTAATAAAACAGATTCTATGATTGGTTAATGGTTGGACTTGATGACCTTAAAGATCCCTTCCAGCCTCAGCGATTCTATGATTATTTTAAGAGTGCTGTCTGTGTGCCTAGGCTCTACTAGGCTAAAGGAGTCTATGGTTATTGAAATTAAGAGGTTTTTTGTTTTCTTGTTTTGTTTTGTTTATGGTGCCAGAATGGCAGACCAAATTCATGGGATGATACAGATTGAGGAGACCACAGAATGTTATTTAATCTTCTTACACCTGCAGAAAAGAACATGTTATAGTTGACAGATGATTTGTGACTATTTATTTGTGAGACCCTCAGTAATGGAGATCCCACAGTCTTCCTCAGCAACATGTTCCATGGGTTCATGTTTCATAAAAAATCTTTCTAGCTGTAATTGAGCTTCCAGTTGTTTTTATGGCCGAATCCTGAAAGCAAGTTCAATATCACAACAGGCCATTTAGATACTATATGAAGAAACAAAGAATTTCTTGGTATGACTTTAAAATTTGAAGCCTTTTAGCTTTATTGGGTGAAATTTGTCCTAGCAGTATGAATTACTGTGAGACACTCAATTTTCCCATTATTTGCAATAATTTTACAGTATAATTTCTGTATGCTTTACATCATAAAAGTAGGGTTCTAATCTTTTAAATCTTCTCCCATATCTTATCTTTCTCGTCTTCTCTAGAACTTTTCTAATGGTACACCAGTAATCCACAAAAATGTAGTAATACTTTTTCCATCTTCTATTGTTCTTCAATATAAATTAACATTTTATTTGCTTTGTAGGTTTTTTTTTGTTTTCCTAGGTACACTGAAGAATTACATTAAATAAATTGTCCATCATTAAACTATTCTTTTCCCTAATGATTGATATTGATTTGGGAGGTATCAGTACAGATGAATTAATGTAAAGTGGGCAGATCCAATATCCACCTATGCTTATGCCTTAGGAATTTCCTTTGGTGTTACACTAGCTAATTCTCTGGCTGGTGTATGCATGGAATTCTTTGCTGCCTTTTCATTCTTGACCTACATAATTTTCAGTAAGAGACTTTAGTCCATCTTTCTCTTTATGCTTTTCTTCAGGACATTAATAAGTGTGTAATAAATGTGTCAAGTACCACCACTGTTAGTAAGAATCCAGGGGCATCTCATTATTAACCTTCTCCCATGTTGAAAATGAACACTTATAGCTACCCTTTGTTTTCCTATCTCTTAGCCATTTTCTAATATAAAACAGAACTTTTATCATTCATTCTCTCGCTTCTGTTTCCTTAATAATCTCCTGTGAAGGATTTTATCAAAGACATCTTGAAAGTCCCAGTAAATGATTTTTATTTAATGGGTGTTTTTGCTATTCACCCTGTACTGTGACTTCTTCTATGTCAGTACAAAGCAGTTGGATATGTTCCGATGGGGAATGAGTGAGAAAGGTGGTGCTTTCTCAATTATTTCTAGTTTAAATAGCCTCAGTTTAGTCAGGTGAAAACTTTGGTTCATTTGCTGGTATCCTTCATTGTTTTGGGGAAGATGGGTATTGGAAGCATTTTTATTGTGCAAGCTAGCTGATCCATTTTCTTAAACAACGCAAGACCTTCTGTCCATTTCAGATATGAATATAATGGAAGGTCTACTATCGCTTAGGACATTTTGCTCATTTCTTATTAATCCAAAATTTTGAAATGAAACGCATTATTGAAAATACTGTTGATATTAATCTTAATCAATACAATAAAACTTAATGAGTGTTGCTTTAATTATTAGGCCAAATGATGCCTTTGTGAATTTTTGGGTTTAGTTTGCTTGTACGGTTTTGTAAAAGTATGTGTCAATGGTTCTTACTCTTGCAGGATTATTAAAGTACTCAAAAAAGATTTTCAAGGACTTCCCCAAACTCGATGTCCTATCAGAGTAATTATTATTCTTTATGTCTTCAAAAGTATTTACTTTTCTGTGAATAGGAAATATTCTGCACTGTTGTGCTTTTAAAGTTTTTGGAGTTCCTTAAATAAATGATAAATAACTTGCTAAGTAGTCTGACTTCAAAAGACAGTGAGCACAGTCAGTATGCATCGACATTAGATGAAATTACAGGTACTTAGTAGAGGCAGGAATTCATACCCATCACTTCCATGAAACACAAGATAAGATATGTCTAAGAAGCAGTTTAGCAGCCAGAATGTGGCTTTCAAAGCGCTCTTCAGAACACAGCACAATTTTTTTCAAGGTACCGTTTCCAAAGATATTGAATGGAAATGCATTTTATAACCAATATGATCAGTTATCTTAATGCTAACGTGGTAAATAGAGTATACTTTTAGAAGGATCTCTGCTCAGGCATCCAAAAGTATATAAAAGGCTATATAACTTGGAATATTTTGTGTCGGTGCAGATTTATACCTATTTCCTTTTGTTCTATAGTATTGTGTGAATATAGAACAAACATCTTATAGTTATTTAGTCTATTTACAAAAAAATGATAAAAAATATAACCTCTATTTTGAAAAACCCTTCTGTGATAAAAGAATTCTCTTAAAAAAATTACTTAGTCAAATAATTATAGGTAGGCTGTCTTATTGCCTTTGAAAAAAGTCAGAAGAATATAGACAAACTTAAAACTTGGCATAATTATTTTCAGAATTTTTCTTAAGGTAAAAAGAAAAATGAACAAAGAAAAATACATTTTTCCATGATGGGAAATCACGTTTAAGAAAATCAGTGTTCTCATCACATTTTCTCTTAAAACGGTACTAAAAAGATATAAAAGTTATTGTGCTGATGTGGAGCTACCACATTTTTACTGACAATGACTGGGCACAGTTATAAAATTTCCCTATGGTTATTCTGAAGGAAAAACTCAACGGAAAAGAAGAAAATTGCTTTTCCAATGGAAATGAACTACTTCTTGCATGGCAAAGTATAATGTGTCCAGTGTTTGTCTTTCGACTTACAAAGACTTCTCTTTACTGGTTTTAGAAAACAATCGAACAAGAAAAGAAGGATGCGAACTGTAGAGATAGCTACATTCCTCCTCCTGGTCCAGGGCAAGACACTACGGACAGGTGAGGGACCTTTCACCAATCTACTTTGCCAAGTGTATCAAGCAGATGATTACACTGCCTTGTTTCTTATTTTGTAGAGTCTTGATTGCTTATAATCACTGATAGCTTCTGGTGCTTTATCAATGGGTAATACTTTGCCTTTTATAATTTTCTGTTACTAGGGGTTTTTTTTGTTTGTTTTGTTTTCCCCTGTTATCTTATTTCAATTAAATAACATTCTTAGTGTAAAGTAGGTTGTTCACCAATAAGGGCCTTTTTGCCAGTTTCTATTATATTTCAACTAAATTCTACACAGCAACAATGTGAGAGCATAATGGAAGTCATTATAGCCTCCTGCTGATATTGTAGGATTATCTAAACAGATTTATACAATCTGTTCTGTTTCACCAAAAATAGAATCCTTAATTTCCTTTTACCTTCTAGTGAAGTATTCTGTTGAATAGAAATATTTGTGCAGTTCTAAGTGTTTAAGAAAAAAAGCTCAAAATAAAAGCTGTTTCCAATTTTCGTAGGTCTTTCCCCCCCAAGCCCCAACATTTCGTTTAAATGAACTTGTAAAATGTTTGTATCATCTACATAGTTTGTTACTGTTTACAAAATGCAGGGTTGAGAGGGGAGGTTTGCTCAACTTTAGCTTTAAACACTGGGCTGAATTCAGCGCAGCTTCACAACGACACTGAATACCATAGCAGTAGACCCTTGTCTATATTATAGAATCATAGAAATATGATATATGATATGATATATGATATGATATATGAAATACTAGGAGAAAATTATTCTGAAATCTGGTACATATAAACTTTTTATGTTTTTAAAAAAAGACTTTTCTTTTGTTCATCACTGAACTCTTCAATGGACTTATACTTAAATGTTAACAAAAATAATTTTTATTACGACAGTTATTAACACTCTAAGCTTTGTTCTATTTTATGATACATATCTAGAAACAGAGTTATCGTTTGGTCTCAATAGCTAATTTCAAGAACAGCATCAAATTTAACTGTTTCTGCAAGAGATGTTGTTAAATCAATTTTGCATTGTAAACAAGCACGTTTCTTTCTTACTTTGTCACTATTAGCAATTTCATCTATTCAAACTAAGAGAAGTCTAAAAATGCAATTTCCTTGTTACTCCTTATGCAGGTCTTCTCTTTTCTCAGGCAATGAAAATTGAATAAGTCAGTCCTGTTTTAGTTAAAGTCACATTCACTTTTAAACTTGATGTAGTACAACGTCTGGTTTGTAACTACTGTAGCGCAATTAAAGACAAAGCATGGTTTCTTTTGAAATAGTAATAATATCTTGGTTTTAAGCTTAATAAAAGCAAAAACAACCCCCAAGCCCCCTTCCAGATAATGAGAATGATTAGGAAAAAAAAGGTAAAGTGGTGAAGAGGGGAGGTAATTTTTCCCTCTGTGTTTCAGCTTGGAACACATCTGTATCCACACAATTTCCCTGTTTAACTAATATTTTATATTGTGTTTACTAAGCATCTCATTGGAATGAGAGAAACTATTTGTTTGTGCCAGTTCTTTTAATTACTTTACATACAGCAGAAAAAGGCAGTAACTGGAATGTCTGTCATTTAATGTAGTTAACAAACTACAGAAGAGCTCCTTATATGATGAGACTTTCTAAGATGCTTTTTCTATGACTAAATTAATCAACATCTATAGAGAACATCGCAAAATAGGATCTTGGCTACCTTTCTAATAAAAATATTGGCCAATGCTTTCTTAACAAACTGGAAAAATTAGTTGCTTATGGAAATAGAAAAAATAAACCATAACTCAAATTCCTTTATCCCATCACAAGTGATATCCACGGCAATTCATAATGATTAACTAAGATTTTTTTATGTACTTATTATTTTTTCAGAGACGTAATGCATGCTTTAATTTATAATTCTACACAGTAAACTGTCAGTTTCATAACTCATTCATCCACCAGAGGTTGCAATTCTGCTTTCACGGCTGAAAGGTGCCATACAAACATGAGTTATTTATATGAATACAGTGGCTTGAGGCATGATGATGTTTCACATGGACACATGGTAAAACCTACCAGGTACAGAAAGAAATTTGATACAGAAAGTGCTTCAGACAGATTCTAATTTAAAATTCTGTAGGGAAGATACTGGCAAATTTAATCAATTTCTTGCTATATTCTTTCCTTCCCTTGAAGACATTACTGTGTTCAGGCAGGATTTCATGTCATTCCTTCTGGAACAGAAGGTGGTTTGGCCACTAAGATTGTTGTTAAACATGGACTGCAACAGTTTTTGGAAAGTTGAAAACATGCTGGTAGAGTGGGAAACAAATACATAGCAGCTGCTAAGTCACCATTTCTCTCTGATCAGGCTTCTCTCCAATTCATTTGCAACAGAAAATAGCTACAATGTTGTTTCTCTTCTTGCATGAAGCAAAGTCTATCAATTAGTTCCCCTTGAAAATTCTGTGCCTCCACTTGTAGGATTCCTCACAAGTGCTATAATGCCACAAGTCTCTCACAACAGGAATGAGTCTCATAAATGAAACAGAAGTTGGATATTGCAATATCCAGTGCAGGAGTTCCTCAAATCCTGATACTTAACTTGGAGTTTAGGTTGAAAAGATACCAACAGGCAGCTTTAGATATATAACTAAAGTTTGAGATTTTTGCCCTTCCAATAAACAGTGATGAAAGACAGGAATAAGATACACAAAGTACATCTACAGTAGTCCAGTAGTGCACAAGTCAAAGTTAAAAATATTAATGCTCATGTAGTGCAAATATCTAACTTAGCAGGCAAAGCTAAGAGATCCATTGCTTGGAAAGTGAAGCTGGGTAGTTTTAAACTAGAAATAAATTTTGATTTTCAGGGTATAAATCACTGGAAGAAAAGGCAGTTTACAATGTGGTGAATTTTCTGGTGTTAGAAGTCTGTAAAAAAAAAGTTTTACTTCAGTTCAATTATAAACCATAGATGTGGTCTTGAATAATTAGACGAAATACTGTGACTTGTGGTCTTCAAGAGTTTGTTCAAATCATCACAATCATCCCTTCCCACCATGTATCTGCTTAGGATTTTTAGACTATTGAATATTTAGCAAACAAACAACATATTCAAAGAATCTTGAGGTTAGTATAACAATTCTCAGTGACTTTCAGTAAATGAAAGCACTTGACTGTCTTAGGTCCAAACCCATCTCATTTTAGCAGCTTCTGTTTCCTTATATTAACTGAGATTTAGTTAAATTATTGAATCACTTAACAGTGCTCTTTGTGTTTCTTTTGATTTTGGCTTGAGATTTTCATTCCACTGCTTTTATGATTTTGTTCCACAATATTTCACTACATATTGTTAGTTTTGAAGGACTGTGTGTAGTTATGTGCAGGAGGAATGTAGTATTAAGAAAAGTAAGCGGTCATCTATATGAGGTCACAAAGCAGCCGTTAAAGTTGCATGGAGCTTAAGCTATAGCTAGCTTTATCCAATTCACCTCAGCTATAGGCTTATTTCAGTAGTCTTTGTACACTTATTGCAAGAACTGGCAATAGAATCAAATATGAGTAAAAGCTACACATTTTACCCAAGAATACTCAAGAGAATGAACAAAATAACACATATGCTATGCAGTTAAATTGTCCCTTTAGAACTTGCTCAACTTGAACTGCTTTCCAAGCCATTCAAATTTCCCCTCTTTGCTCTGTGTTAGAAGCCATCTGTGAAATACAGACTTGGCAAGACTAAAACAGGAATCTAGTAGACGCGGAAGCTCCATCGCATCCCCCCTCAGAATAATCTGTCTTCTGTCAGTCTGATACCAATGTCCATTGACTCTGAAGCCGCAACAGGCAGCAGAGAGATTGGGTGTACAGCTTCAGCAGCGTTGTTGCTGTAGGAACAGTTTGCTGTAAGCCCGAGTTTAAATTCACTAAAACCTGCAACACTACGCTAAAGTAGGAAGAGATGTTTTGAGTCAAGAAATATTCCATCAGAATATTCTTTAATGTCCACTAGCAGTAAATTAGCTAGAAAATTCAGTACTACCAACTTTTTAGCCTGTACCACTTTTGCCTGTCTAGAGATAAGCTTTAACCAACTATAACTCATGTTATTTGGGCATTAAGTCATACCAGCAGTAGTCATAAAGTCATGCATAATGAAAAATAGATAGAGTTGTGTTTTATCTACATTTTACCAGCATTTATGTCTTTCAGTATTTTACTTCAACAATTCTTTTAAACGTTTTAGAGAAATGTCAAGTAGGAGAGAGAACTGATCCCCATGGAACTCTGTAAAATGAAAGGTTTGGAGCTAGAGGTTTCTGGGCATACTTTTTGGGTATGTTCCTGGGGAAGGCCCTAAATCATATTAAGTAATTCCCTCGGTTCCTGGCATTTCTGTCAGGTGGAAAAAAAAAGTGCTTTTAGTGTTGAGAGAGTTAATGTTGCAGAAAGGCTACGGAAGATAAGAATGGATGTCTGCCCATCATCATTTATCAAGTCTACTAAAGCTGTTTCCTTCCCTTGTTCAAGCATAAGAATAGAGGCTTCCAAGTCTAAAATATCACTCGCTGATAGATGAATTTGCAGTTAGCTAGGTTTTATTTAACTGTTTTACCACATCAGAGTGGGGCTAGGCTAGGTGTAACATATGCTAAGGGTTATTGTCTCCCTCATCTATATTCTTTCCATTTTTACCAATGTTGAACAGTAGCTTCAGTGGCACACATGTGGCGTTAACTATGCTAACAGTCAATTATTAGCTATAGAAATCTGTCCTAGAAAACTGCAACAATTCTGTGCATATTGATTCTTTTACATAAATCACTGCACTGTTTGCTTACATGGTGCAACCCGCAAGAAAACAACTACACAATCAGTTTAGGAGCCATTCACTATTGCACAAAATATCTTACAGAGAATTTATTTGAGAAATGAGAAAAATTCTGGAGTGCTTTGCCTCATCGCATTTTCCAATTTGGAGTAGCAGACCCCATGTCTCTTACAGTACAGTAGCTGCTGGCCTGATTGACTTCACTTTAAACTCTTTTGTTTTACTGGTGTTTCAACAAGCCCTTTTGCTTGTGTATGCATGATGTTATAATTTTTCTCCTCCCCCACACAAATATGATTGGTTATTTTTTGTTGCTTCTGATACATTATCATACAAATTGCTACTGGCGTCTCCCAGCCCAGGTGAATTTTCTGATGTGAGGTTCTCATCGTAGCTGTTGTTCAGCCACATATCCTATTTGATTAAGGGGCTTTATAGCTGTGGCATTTTGATATTCAGCACACCTGATTGGTAAGCAATGAAACAAAAATGTAAAGCAGTTAGTGTTCCAGTAGTGAATAACAACGCAGACTGATCAATAGCATCATGGGCAAAGAAGTGATGAAAGGGTGAGCGATAAGTTTGTGTCAAAATGGCACCATATATATAAATGGCTCCCAACAGTGTTTTTTCCCCCAAAATAGCCAAGATCGAGGTGGTGCAGGTCCAGTCCCTTGTGCCTTCTTAAAGAAACCACAACTGTTCAGTAGCACTATAACAGATGTTCAAAAGAATCATTAACAATCTAAATGTATGTGTGAGCAGATGTACCATTTCTACTACACATAACTTTGGGGGAGAGGGAGTTTTAAAGAAAATCAATAATGAGCAGATCCGTATACAAATTACTCATCTAATTATATTTAAAAGGTAGACTAAGGTTTTTTGCTTCAGTGATTGTGGTTGAGATAAGGAGGACAAGTGATGAGTGGAGCTATTAGAGCAACCATGCACGATTGACTTGGCACGTATTACTAGATCAATGAGAGGCAAAATAAGTGGCAGTATAAGAGAGAAGCTTGTGCCAAAGCCTCAGCCCTGCTCTTTTCGGTGCATTTCACTAGAGGCACATGAAATGCAGTACCATTTTAATAAAGGAATAAGTACAATAAATAGATGGGTCTGAAAGACAGCGGGAAAGTCTGTTTACCTATGAAGTAATGTGTTCAGTGACAGGAGCACTATAACTTTTGTAATCCTTTCAAGAGCATTAATGGCATTGCCGTTGGTGGGTACTCTCTGCGAAGAACGATCTTACGGGAGATGAATAATTCTTTCAGGCATGATGTCATATTGATGACAAGATACGCAAAGAGCTTTAACTGGTGGGAAATATTTTGCCTCAGGGCTACCTCAGAAAGAGGCAGCAGTGATGTGCGAAAGACTATTTTTTCTCCCAAGAATGTGCCCACAAAAACGTATATGTAATTCCCACTTTGTCATCATGATTTACCTTCTCAATAGATAATCTTGTCTAATATTGGAATAGTCATCACTCTTTAAGCATTTATTTCAAAAGAAGTAGGAAACTTTGGGAATCTTCTGTATTAGTACTAGAATTCTAAAGGCCTTGATAACTTTTTTGGCTTTTCATATCTATCTACAGACCATCATATTGCACATGGAGTAGCGGTGGGCAACGAAGGAGTAAATAAAAAGGTGGAACCGGTTAAGTGATATTTCTGCTTTCTGGAACTTCCAAACGCTACGTCTGCGATTTTCTTATTGAATTTCCATATACTTTTGGTAAGAAAAATATGTTCTTTAAGAGATTTCCTTTAAAAATAACTGTAAACCTCTGAGATTTTTATCTCCAGCTCTGAGAATATTTTCAGTTTTCTGTACGGGCCTTTGCACTGATAATACCAGCTCCATGGTTTCATTCTCACTTGCATCTCTACTTTTTGCCACAGGCTGAAGGTCACTGTGAATATATATATAAATCCAGGATATAGTTCCTTTCCTTAATCACATGCTATATGCTGTCAATACACAAAGGAGTAACAACCTTTTTGGCTTATCTAGAGTGATTCTTGCCCAGCTATCTACTGGCGATCTCTCGTAAAATTGATACAAAATAATAAGAGGAACCAGGTACTTCAATAGCCTCTTTTGGAGGATATTTTGAAAAAATTACTGAGAGCTCTCAGAAATTTCTGGAAGCTGGTTTGTGACTCTCTTACTTCAGTACGCTCTCTTCCCCAGCTTACTGGAACTTGCTGGGAAATTTGAAAATATGTAGGTTCCCCCATGGAGACTCGACCACCATGGAGATGGCACCACCAAACTCTCATGTGAGGGTATGTGAGATTCGCCAATCATCTCTCTTTTCTACTCCCCCCCCCCCCCCCCCCCCCCCCATTGGCTCACACAGCACTTAATCTCTGGCTTACTAAGAAGGGAATGTGGCTTTCCTCTAGCTCTCCTTCTTCCCAGTACATCAGATGGATCGAGTAATTTATATCATGGTACGTTTGAGGTAAGCCATAGAAGTGAAAACACAGGTGATGTAGAGCAAAGCCCCAAAAGGCTGGGTATAACAAGGCACGGCATTTCTTCAGACAACATTGAACTTCCTGCACCTAAAAATTCAGAATCGTCCTTATTGTGCAGCTTTAGGATTAGTACAGTATGACACCTAGCATGCTAATTTAAGGTGCATTTAGAACCGCAAGCTTGCAGTCACGTTTTAGTGCTGAAGCTATACATAATGGTCTATGCATCTGGATGCGGGGACACACACACACTTTTTCTTTCCCTCTCTGTCTCTAGCTTCCTCTGGTTCAATACTGCCTTATGCTTTACAGAAAATTTTACGTAAACATAAGCTGAGGATATGTTTTCCAACAGCCACTGTTATTTGCCATCTAGACAAAGAAGATAAAATTTTCATTCCCATTTGCTTAGAGCTGGTCATCATATTTCTGCTTTAGAAAGTGCATCTGCTCTCCTCTAAATTAATGCCATCAATGCGCTAAACAATGTAGTTCTGCATCTGATATATTGTGAGACAAAACAGAGAACAAAGCAGAGACAAAAATAAAACATCTCTGTGAGGTGCAGGGGACAATCAATTAGATTCATTATCTGTTTTACATTCTAGTCACTGCTTTTAAAAAGGACGAGTACATAATACCATGGCAACAGTTGGAACTGCAGTTCTTTATGGTATATAATCATTATGGATTCTTCAGCATTCCCTGAAAATTGATATAAAAAGTCACAGGAGCTGTACTACCTACTATGCTGATTAAATGACAAGTTTGTAATTTACAAGTGCCTTATTGCCATGGCAAGGCAATCATACAACTCCGTTTTCAAACTCAAGGGTTTTTGAAACATGCTGCATGATCTCTGGCTGGGCTGCAAGCTAAGATTAAATTGAAAGGATAGCATGTAGATTTTAGAACATGGTGTTGACATTTACCGGCCAATCAAATTTTGCAACTTTCCTGCATGACAGCAGATGTTGACCTTTCAAGCTTTCCCTATCTGCTTTCACGCATTACCTGCAGAAATTAGCATTAACTCGCTTCTTGCTCCTTGCTGCTATTAATGTCAGCTGGGAATCAAGAATCATAAATTCATTTATTACACAGAGTGGGGACCCTTTAATACTCTAAGCACAGAAGGGTTGCTCCTGGGAGCTGGTATTTTTGGAAGCAGCTTCAACTACCTTTGTGGTTGAGGGATAGCTGGGAGCTACGGTGTAGAAAATGTCACTGAGAACAAGAGCAGAAAAAGACAGCGGAGGACGGATTCAAGGAGAAACCTAGGGGCCAAATGCTTGCAAATAGTACTGGATACAGAGAGCTTAACGCCTAAAAGGAAACACTTAAAGGTATTCTAATGGAGTGCAAAACTAGGTGCAAGGTACCAATGTCTCTTTGACTTGTTAACTGAACTATGAAAATGTAAGCCTGCATAATATACAGCCTGGTAACAAGAAGCTTCAGGGGGTTACACAGCATTGCCTGAGGCTCCCTGAGATCATACTCTCAGGGAAACATTAACTTTGGTAGAGGCGTCTCCTGCAATCTGACTCAGATTTTGATATAATTTCAGCCAATCATGGGATCTTGTGCCTAAAAAGCAACTAAAAAAATAAAAAAGGTGTCTTTTCTGTCTTGCCCTTTCACTTGTGTTAAGAGGAAAAGCTTCTTTTGGGTACGTACAGAAATATTATCATCAGAAAGGAAAAGTTAATGTCTACAACTGTAAAAGGGTTCCTGCAAGCATCAACTAGTTTATGTATTATTTCTGGGAATAACTTTCCAGGGCAGTGAACAACTACTCTTCAAGTAGCTATGAGTTTCATGCCTGCATATTTCTAATCTTACAATAATGTACTTCAAAGATGTATCTAATTAAATGACAAACATTTGCAAGTTACATAAGCTCCAGACAATTTTCCAAAGAAAGGAGGAAAACCTGCAGTCATATTTTTTCATGATGTAATTGCAAATATGCTCTAGGTATTGAGAAGATACAATACATTCATCAAAAAAAGAGGACATTTTTCTTAGCACTGCTTGGTCTCAAATTTCCAGAAATAAAAAATGTAAAATAGTCTGAACATCAGCCAAGAAGAGAGAAGTTTTTGTATTGCCTTCCACCACTGACAGTTATATTGATATTCATGCTGCATGTAAATGCCATACCTCTCAAAAGCCATAAAACTGAAAGCATATCCACAAAACTTTCAGCTAATGCCTTTGGCTGAAGCAAAAATATCTTTGCCAGTCTTCTGAAGAGAACTTTAAACTAGGAATGATGGCAGAGGCAGATGATAACCTACAATCAGAAGAGGACTTGGTGGATTGGGTTGGTAAGCAAGTCTGCAGGCAGATGTGGATGTGAGAGTCTTTGAAACCAATTGTTTAACCCCAGCAGGCAACTAAGCACCATGCAGCGGCTTGCTTATTCCCTCCTGGTGGGATGGGGAAGAGAATCAGAAGAGTAAAAGTGAAAAAACTCGTGGGTTAAGGTAAAGACAGTTTAATAGGTAAAGCAAAAGCTGCACACAGAAGCAAAGCAAAACAAGGAATTCATTCACTGCTTCCCATTAGCAGGCAGGTATTCAGCCATCTCCAGGGAATCATGTGTAATGGTTACTTGGGAAGACAAACGCCATCACTCCAAACATCCCCTCCCACCCTTTCCTTCTTCTTCACCCGGATCTATATAGTGAGCATGACATCATATGGTACGGAGTATCCCTTTTCTCAGTTGGGGTCAGGTCTCCCGGCTGTGTCCCCTCCGAGCTTCTTAGGCACCCCTTGTCTTCTGTTGGCAGGCCAGGATGAGAAGCTGCAAAGTCATTCACTGCTTAGCAACAACTAAAATATTACTGTGTTATCAACATCATTCTCATCCTAAATCCAAAGCACAACACTACACCAGCTGCTAATAAGAAAATCACTCTATCCCAGCTGAAACCAGGACACCAGTGAAAAAGGGCCAAAGGGGCCCACCTCCAGTGTATGCACGCAAATAAGGAAAAAGCTAGAGGACAGCACTATGGAGGAAGCAGATGAGGCCTTCCTCAGATAACTGGAAGAAGTCTCTTGATCATGGGCCTGGGTTGTCACAGGGGACTTCAACCGCCCTGATGTGTGCTAGAGGGATGGCATAACAGGGCACAAACATTCTGGGAGGTTTCTAGAAAACACTGATTAATATATCCTGAGAGAAGGGATAGGGAAGATGTCACCTTCATATATAACTTTCCTGGTATGAGTTGCCTTCAGGAATCCCAGATCTCTGAGACCAGTGGGAAAGTCTTGAGCAAGGAAGACTTTGCCTATGTAGATGAGAATCAGATAAGGTAAGTTTAAACAAACTGAATGTAAACAAGCCTATGGGCCATGACGGGATGCAGTCATGAGCGCTGAGGAAGCTGGCTGATGCCATTGTGAGGTGATTGTTGATTATCATTGAATGGTCTGGCAGTCAGTAGAGGTTCCTGAGGACTGTGAGAAAGCAAAAGTTACTCCTGTATTCAAGCAGAGCAAGAAGGAACCAGGGAACCACAGGCCAGTGAACCTGGCCTTGGTCCCTGGGAAGATGATGGAGCAAATCCTTCTGGAACCCATTTACAAACATATGAAGGACAAGAAGGTGGCAGTAGGAAGCATTGACTTACAAAGCAGATATCATTCCTGACCTACCTGATATACTGTGATGAGATAACTTGTCAGTGGATGACTTAAAAGCACTAGATGTTTATCCTGACTTTAGCAGAGTTTTCAACACTGTCTCCCATAACATCCTCATTGAAAAGCTGATGAAGAATGGCTTAGATAAATGAGCAGTGAAGTGGGTTGAAAAATGGCTGAACTGCTGGGACCAAATAACTGCAGTGCAAAGTCCAGCTGAAAGCCAGTCACTAGTCACTTATCTCAGGGTTTTATCCTGGGGCTAATACTATTTAACATCTTCATTAATGACATAGATGATGGAACAGAACACACCTTCAGCAGGTATGAAGGTGATGCAAAACTGAGAGGACTGATTGAAACACCAGATGGGGGTGCTGCTGATCAGAGAGACCTTGACAGGCCAGCAAATGGGCCAACAGGAGCATCATGAAGTTCAAGAAAGGGAAATGCAAAGTCTGTATCTGGGGATGAAGAATCCCGTGCACCAGTACACATTGTGAACCCACAGTCTGGAAAGCAGCTTTGCAGAAAAGGAGCTGAGTTTTCTGTTGGGCAAACAAGTCCAATGGTATCCTGAGATAAATTAGGAAGACCATCACCAGAAGGTGCAGAAAAGTGATCATTTCCCTCTGCTCAGCACTGGTGAGGCCACATCTGGAGTGCTGTGTTCAGTGCTGGGCTCCCCAGTACAAGACAGACATTGACATACTGGAGCAAGTGGAGCAAAGAGCCACTAACGTGATTAATGGCTTGGGGCATCTGACAAACTGGGAGAGGCTGAAAGAGCTGTGACTTTAGGCTGAAGAAGAGAAGGCTTGGAAGGAAAGGGGTTATCAATGTGTGCAATTATGCAACAGAAGGCAATAAAGAAGACAGACCTAAACCCAGGGAAAGGACAAGAGGCAGTGGGCACAAATCAAAGTATAAGAAATTCATAGAATCACAGAATGGTTTAGGTTGGAAGGGACCTTGAAGATCATCTAGTTCCAACCCCCTGCCACAGGCAGGGACACCTCCCACTAGGCCACGTTGCTCAAAGCCCCATCCAACGTGGTTTTGAAAACCTCTAGGGATGGGGCCTCCACAACTTCCCTAGGCAACCTGTTCCAGTGTCTCACCACCCTCATAGTGAAAATTTTCTTCCTAATATCTAATCTAAATCTCCCCTCTTCCAGTTTGAAGCCATTACCCCTCATCCTATCACTACACACCCTTGTAAAAAGTCCCTCTCCAGCTTTCTTGTAGGCCCCCTTCAGATACTGGAAAGCTGGTATAAGGTCTTCATGTAAATATACAAAAAACTTGTTTACTATGAAGATGAGCAAAGTCTGTAGCAGGTTGCTAAGAGAGGTTGGTGAGTCTACATCCCAGGAGATATTTGAAACATAACTGGACGTGATCCTGAGCAACCTGCTCTAATTGACCTGATGGTCTCCAGAGGTCCCTAAACCTATTCTGTGATTCTGTGAAAACTGAATGATCAAACTAAGATCAGACTGAGTCAAAGTCCAATGCTTCTCATCAGAGTCCTACACGGTGGACTTCCAATTAGGTTCCCTCACACACCAGAGTACTAAGTAAAACTTGGGGCACAAAACCAAGGAAGACACTCTGATCCTAGCAATAGTCAGCCATTACCCAGCTGCCTGTATGTCCAGCCCTACTTTGCACCTGTCTCAGTGCTGTTCCTCCCTGCTAGCAATTAATGTATTCACCACATCAATGGAGAACGTGCACTGCTGCTAATACATCAAAATGAAATGTTACAGAGACATGTGTGCACCTCAGCACTGGCTTCCTTTCACTGGTAGCTCAAGAATTTATGAAAAGTTAATAATTCTTAATACTATACCAGGTAGAGATGGAATAGTTTGGAAGTTGCAATTCCCCTAGAACCATCCCAATGGTTAATTGTCATACCCCAACAGGACCCATAAAACCTATTTAGCCCTACTGTTAGAGAAGAGCAATAACATGTTTGTTGTGAAACTGTTGGAGTCTGAACTGCAGCTTATTCTGTAGAAGCCTGATTGATACCAATTGTATTGGTAGTTGAGTTCTTATTTCCTGTAGGGGCTATCAGTGAGGACAGGATAGAATTTCAAGAAGGGGGCAGCTACATTAATGATTAATTGAAACATTTATTCTTATGTCAAAGACAAAGATTTATAGACATGATGTGAATGTGCTTGCTTCAGGGCAAAAGTCAATTAAACAGATGAAACAGGAATAAGCTGCCTTTGTGTGGCAGGTTTTCCCACAGTTGTTCTCCTGTAACTTTTTTTCTGAAACACCTGGGAAAAGTTTGTTTGGCAGTGTATGACCTAGGAACCTAATGGTCTTCCAGTATTCTTCCCTGGACCTGGACTAGTGATTTGGTGTCTCAGATAACAACAGCAGCAGCAGCAGCAACAACAATAATAATATAAAATTAAACATACAAATTTAATCTGATTATATTACTGCTTACCAGTTATTTGCTGCAACTCTAAAGCTGGACTATGTTACTGTGCAAAATACAAAGACTTGCTTGTGTGTCAGGAAACACTGATCTACATTTAATTTACCATTAATGACTGATTCCTCCCAGTATTAAAGAGAGAGTTTTAATACGGTTTGATTTTAGTCTGCAGCCTATCCATTCTCAAACAAAATCAGCGCTCGCTTTCTAGTTTTCGAAAGAGAGAATAGGCAGACTAGTCTGGCTACCAGCTTGTGTTGTGAAATGTATTAAGCATGGCTAACACCATTTCTAGGGGCAGAATGAAGAATGCATGCTCATTAGATACAGCTACTGTCTGTGTTGTTCATCTTAGAAGTCTCTACAGCATCTCCTCAATGTACATTTACCTGCCTCAGACGCTTGCATCACGGAAAGGCCATAGATGATACCCATATTAGGAAATATTGCCATATTGCCCTTCCACAAACACTGGATTAAATTAGTAGGACTCAGCAGCTATTTCCTGCCTCCTGGATGCCAAAAGTCAGCAACAACAGCAGTAAACCTTTAATGTGCAGAGACAGAGTGCTAACTTGCTCACACCTGCAACATGGAATATTAGAACAGTTCTTAAATACATACATGTAGTGGTTGAGAATACGCATCTGTTGTCTGTGACTGTTTGGTCTTTTAAGACCCTGTGGGCCTATATCGTGTGGTAGCCTCCTGAGACAGTAGCTAAAGAAACAGCTGGCTTTAGAAGGCCTTGGCTGTCTTCTTTACCGTGCCCTTTCCCTCCCACACAATCCCTAACATGACAGATTTTGTGGGCATCTAACATGGGCATTCATCCTGTGCACAGAAAGGGTCTACTACTGACCTTGGAATTAAAGCTTTTCTTCCAGCAGGAGGAACAGTAAGAATTTTCTCTTACCATACCACTCACCTCTGTAAAGTTGCCCTGTAAGGGACACCCCTAGGGAGCTGACAGTCTTTATCAGCAGAAAGAAAAGAATGAAGGCTCCAAAAAGTTGAGAGAGAGAAGAAACGCCAGGCAATTCTAAACGACCCTTAGCTAGTTTGCAAATATGGTTTCTTTTCAGCTAGAATGTGAGTTCTTAACAAAATAATTACATAAAAGTGTCACTCGGAAGTTACAGCTTGTCTCAATATACCAAAAAATACCCTAAATGCTTTTGGGACACAGTGGTCATGCACAGACTCTCAATGCCTGTGACCATCTGGCCCGTCCTTTTAGAGGCAGAATAACAGAAAAGCACCTCTGCTCAAACCTGCCAAGTCCTCCACAATCACAGCCGAGTCCTCCTGCCAAGTGATTTTTTTATATTTTTTGCTTGAATACAATGAATAATCAACCTTTGACTTTATAGTTAGTTTATAGTCTGCAGGTTGTAGACACCTTCCTGCATAGTTCAAGAAAACTTTCTGCACTGGTGAATGATTTCCAGGAGAATGAAGAAATAATTTTGAGTGGTTGCAAGCACCTGTTTGATTTCTGAATGCTAGAGAGACTGCTAGTGGCTGGCTCACATATTTCTTCAGCAAACCATAAATTGGCCTCCCCTGCTCGGTCAGTATTTTCCTTCCAGTCATTCTTGCTCCCCATTCATTCTACCCTGGCAGTTCACTGCTATACCCCAGGAAATGGATAACAAACATACATATTAGAGCTCTTTGGCAGGACTGTAGCAAAGATATGACAAGACAGGTTTAGCTTGACGACTCACTGGAAAGTGGACATAAGGTGAAAACATTCAGTCTAGAAATCAACAAGTCTTAAAGAGAATGAACTACTTAAATCTGCAGTTTTAGAAAGACCCACGCTACGGTTCTAGCAAAGAAATCTAATCCACATGTTTATATTCTCTAATCTAATCTCTAATCCAAACCTCCTTATAAAGTTAACCAAATTGGACCGTTCTAGAATCTTACCCTTTCTCAGAACTGTATAGCTAATTCACTTGCCTCATATAATTTTTGACTCCTGTCTTAACCTTATTTGTGAAGTAGTTCATCAGGTCCATACCATTTTGTTATTTCCTGAAGTTTATTTCATTTCTGCTCTGAATTCTCCATAGTTTACCAACTCAAAACCCACAACTAGTCCCACTCGAAAAGGTAATTAATTGTACCGTGAGCCATTTATCAGTTTAGGAAGTGTGAGAATTATATTGTACATGGCTTATATGAGCATCAGAAAGTATAAACCAACTAATTTACAGGCTACCAATAACTGCTGTTCTTAATGAAATCATAAACATTTCTGAAATGTTTCCTTCTTATTTTTCAACAGCTAAAGGTGATAGGTTTCTGTAACAAACTTACTTTCTAACAAAGCTGAGTTTGAGATGAAGCTAAATGTTGGCGAAAGCTATCCTTAGCGCACAGAGACAACTACTGACATAAGAGCAACAACTGAATCAATAACTAGAACTCAACAATTCAGACCATCGGAGTCTGATGGGTTAGGGCTTGATTAGTAATAGGTAACGCTCTTGTCTTTTCTGTGCAATTCTACCAATGTACTAGATCATAAATTCCTACAGAAAACGGAAATAATAGTGCACATTATTTATCACTTAGTGTTTGCCCTCACTTGTCTTGGGAAGAAAGTAAGCAAGTCATGTTCTACTGTCCATGTTTACGATGCCAGCTAATAGTACACTGCTAAAAGAATATAGTGTTATATTTTTACCAGTTGAGCACGAAAGACCAATGATAAAAGCACATACAAAAACCTATAGTGGAGTAATTTAAAAATTTGATATGAGAGGCAGTCTAGAATTTTCTAGTACTTTTTAGTCTGCAGTCGAACTGCCATCCATCCGCCACAATGCAATTTATAGTATGTTTATCATTTACTCTTGATTATACTTTTAATGATAGTATGACTTCTCATATGCTATTTTATTATGAAGCTGGCAATTTGTTTTGGCTGTCTGGACCTGTTAGAGTAAAAATTTAAGTCACATTCGGATTTAAAAGATTTAAAAAATGTACTTATTTTCTCTCTCCAGAAACTAGATCCTATCTCTGTTTTTCTGACTAGCCTTTCTTTTATGATACTGAGAAAAAATTCACTGAGCTGTTTTTTAAACTTTTATATGCTTTAGCTCTCATGTTTTGTTCATTCACTTTTTAAAGGCTATGATAACAGCAGCTGCATTAGGTTAAGAATAAGAACCTGCATACAGGTTAAGAATAAGAAAGGAAGAGAAGCTGTTTTCACTTCCAGGCTGATTAAAGCTACGTTAATGAAAATTATTACTTAGTATGTTACCCATCAGATTTGTGGTTTTTACTTTTTTTGTTTGTTTGTTTAAAAACAGAATGAGACATAAGGACAAGATCTGAAAATAATACTGCCTGACATTTACCTCTCTTCCCTGGCTGACAAAGCTGATCACTTCTTCAAATTTGAGTTCATAAAAAGAGAACCTTATACCTTATATAAACACGGCAGCAGTATGGCACTATTCATCAAATCTAAACACAGTTAATAGTGTCATAAAACCATGAAGCAGTTCACCATAGTTTCTTAAACACTGATCAATTCTAAGAAATTGTATGTTTCTTCCAACTTTCTGAACCCAATTGTTCTGAAGGAAAAGGCTTCTTTCTATTCCAAAATTATGGGATTCTTTCCTGGGATTTGTCTCTAAGAATATTTTTCTGAGAATGAAATCAGCAAAATTGAGAGTTATGAGCTTTAAAAAGTACTAAAGATGGGAGTAAATAATATCAAGTTCAAAAAATGTTTCACCAATTACATTAATTCAATATAGAAATTTCCCATATAGTACAGTAATGGGTAAAAATGAATTGTAGGCAGAATATTTCAAACTCAGTCTTTAGAAACGTTAATCTAAGACACCACTTTTTACTGTACTACTCAAATTGTATTAACTAGAAGAAAAGATTTAACATGGCATGAGAAAATAAAGCTAAACAGCAGTAGACGATAAGTTTATTAAACTTAAAATTCAGTAATTATTTGGTTTTCTGTATCTCACAGCATTTAATGAAACAATATTTAAGCAAAATAATGAGTATCTATTAAGTACTCTTACAATGTAATTATTGAGACATGCCATTCCTGAATGAGTTTATAAATTATTTAATTAAAAAAATTAAAAGTCTAGCAATAAAATTATTTTTAAGTACTTAGTTCAGTGCAACAATAGCTTTCAGCTTCTCCTGTGCCAACAGTATCTTGATGACTACACAAGAAAAAAGGAAATAATTGCATTCCTGTCCAATATGAAATAGAGCCAAAGCACTTCTGCTCCGTGAGTCATTGATCTCATCAATAGATTTAGACTGCCCAGAGGGGCACATCCTATTCACCATCTCAGGAAATGTTATTTATAAGTTAATTGTTGGGTTGGTTAAAATTCCCTTTCTATCTCTTGCAATAAAACCTAAGACAGTATTTATCTTAGAAGGAACAATGACAATACTTGAATGTAACTCTACTTTATAGCTGTAAATTTTTTTTCTAATAAACATTCTATTTAATGTTTTTCTGTTCAAGATAATTTTCTTTTCCTTGATAAACGTCTTCCCTTTGATTATAAAGCTGCAGACTGAGACTAAACTGTGAAACTGAAACATTTGCAATTTTTCTATATCACTTTGATGGAATTCATTAGAATTCCTTTATCACTGTTGTTCTTCTGTCTCACTTTCACATTTCTGTTGTAAGTGTCTATATATTCAGGAACTAAAGAATCTGACTCTCACATAAGCAAAATCTTCTTCAAAGGAACACAGTTCTTGGAAATCTGTTTTCTTCCTTTCCAGAACAGACAGTAAATTCGGGCATCATCTCAAGCAAGCCTCTTTGGTTTTCTGTTTATCAGCTTTTACATTTGTAAAATGTGACTACTGACAAAACTCCTTTTTCTAGAGCTCTGTGATCTGAAGGTAGAAAGTTTTAGATAAATTTAATGTTGGTATATACTCATATGTAATATTATTCTGCTCTCATAGGTGGTATTGAATTGATTCCTAGATGTCAATATCAGGCTTCCACAGGTGTCACTGGATGCTAGCTATGGTCCTAGAGCTCTAGTAAAAGAAGAGCATCATCATATTGGGAGAAGTGTTCTGAAGCCCTTCTAGTTGCAGCTATGGAGAAGAGAAATATTAGGGCGAACAGAGGCAGTAGTGGCTAAAAAGACAGAGAAAACCCAAGTTGCCTCGGGTTCTAAAATGTCTCAGTTTTACCTCTTCGGGTTCCTGTATTATTTCTAAATATGGCCATACACCTCAATTCTGTGAAATGTCAACAGTGGAAAGTGGTTTGTTGATATCATGTTTCAAATCACCTCATTTAGGTGAGGACACTAATTTGTGTTCCTTCCTACCATAGCTTTGACAAGAGACTATCGCTGAAAGAAATATTTACAAATCACACAAACATAACCAAGATTTCCTCTCTGGAGACAAGTGGACGTGAGAGGACATGACTGGACGTGAGTGAGATCCTTCAGAAGGAATGATGATTGTCCTACTCCCTAAACTACTCTATAATCTGATGAGATGTAAGATGTGAGGTTGCAATCCCTTGGACTTTGCCTCTCACTAGTTGGAACAGTGTTAACTGCTGCCTTGTGATTCAACAGCTGAGTGATACCTGTTTTATGTTTGTTTGTGTTTTTTAAGGGATGAGCTCAACTCAGCTTCCTGACATTGCAGGTGTGTACTCTCCATCAATTTGAACAGTTAGCCCGTATATCCAGATTCATTCCACATCACCAAGGTGCTAAAATTAGTGGCCTGATCATCCTGGACTTCTGGACAGTCAGTGGAATAAAAGTGAGCCTTCCTGTTCTGCCTGCTTTCACTATTAACTGATGATGACAGTAACTAGGCTGCTAACTTAGATTAGATACTTCATTTAAAAAGAGATGGAATGAATTCGCACTTTGACATGCAGTTTGAATCAGGTTTCTAGATGAGGCAGAAGTTCACACATATCTCTGGGTTTGACTTGTCTTATTAATTAGTATTAGCCTGCTCATGTGAATGTTTTGACGCAGTTATGTTTAGCGCTGCCAGGTTCAGAAGTATATCAACTAAATCTGAGATGTGGTTTAGCAAACTCCTGTCTGCAGGCAATGAAAGTCAGGATAACTGAATTGTTAGAAACTATTAGAAACTACTTTTAGAATCTCTAGGGATGTGTTGAAAGAGACAGAAGATGGTAAAAAGAAAAATAAACATTCAGCAATCTTTGGTTTTACAACATCTTACAAAAATATGTGCATCCATGATAGGGAATACTGAAATGGTTTTACAACATTGTCATTTCAGGCAAAAACCATGGACTAGACAGCAGCACTAAAACGTAGAATGGAGGCAAATAGGGAGCAGTTATTCAGATATTTTATCCTGGCACATGTCAGAGAATCACAGAATGGTGTAGATTGGAAGAGACCTTTGGAGGTCATCTTGTCCAACTCAGCTGATCAAGGAGGGTCAGCTAGAGTAGGCTGCCCTACTCTAGGCTGCCCATGTCCATATGACTTTTGCATATCTCTAATATTTTCTAATTTTTGCTTATTTAATTACTCTTTGGTTAGAAACTATATAGAGTGCTTTGTGTTTAGAGCTTTGCCATGAGATCCAGTTGAAATTCTTAGATGTGTTAGAACTTACACAAAAATTGAGGTAAGCTTCTCTTAGACTCCTAAACCACACATGGCTTTGGTAAAGATAGTACTGTGCGCTTATATTTGAATTTGAATACTTTGTATAAATGAGTTAAAGGAAGTTTTTTTCAGAAATATTTAAAATTATTTCAGAACACCATTTTTGTTGGTTTTCAGTTGTTCTTATTGTTATTCCACTGTCTAATTACGACTATTTCTAATTTTCATTAAACTCATAATTTCAAATTAAATAAAATCATCAAATCATATCTTACACGTTACAAGAGATGCTGGCTTGTTCTTCAGTGTGCAGTTACTGTTCTGCTGTAGAGCAAGAGAGAGGTTCAACAAAAGAAATCAATTCAAGACACTCTCAGTAGAGCTGAGATAGGGTCTAAGAAGTCCAGCAGGTTCATTGCAGGAATCCAGCAAATCTCTACAGAACTGAAAGTTTGTTCATTTCTACTGCAGTCAGCAACTATATCTTGAGATCACCGTCACTTAGTTCTTGACTTTGCTGATAAATAACAGTCCTCATGTTAAAGAATAGTAGAAATTGTTTTACTGCCTCCATTTCTATGCTGATGAAGGGACAGGAAAATGTATGTTCCTGGGTGTAAATTTGGCAAATTATCAAAAGGTCAAATGATCAATAATATTATAGGGTTGCTGCTTAATGAAAGTAAAATAATTTCTTACTTCTACTGTTAGCCTGCTCTAAGGACAATCTAATTCAGCATAATTAACATCGAACAATTATCTCCCATTCATTTTGTATAAGATGTTTATCTACTGAGTTTCATATATAAAGCCAAACCCTTAATTTACATTTGTATGTTGGGGCATAATTTGATTTACCATTTCTCCTGTTTTCCACAAAATGTGCTAATGACATGTATAAAACTGATGAATACATATTCAAAAAGCCAAAGAACAGATCTGAAGAATCCCTATTTGGCTGCAGCACTCAGGGCATATCTATCTCTGTTAGAAAAATGTCATTTCCCATATGAGCTGTGCTAATGTAGTACTTGTCATCCTAAACTTCTTTTTGCTGTGCAGTTGGTCAGACTATTGCATCTGCAAACTTTGTCTATAACCACCAAAAGACCAGCCTATGTCACGGCATTTTCAGAGCTCTCATCGTCCAATCAAGCTAAAAATACCAAAAAAGCAATTTTTCTTACATTATTACAACACCCCTGTTTCTGCCCCAGATGGAGATGAAACTAAAGTGTGATTTCAAAAATGCCAAAGAAAATGTGTGACAGACAGAAATGACAAGGTTTTGTCTACAGCTGGTGATACAATGAAGTGAAATGCCTTCCCATTGTCCCTCAGCAATATGTGTAGGGTTAGCTATGCTATATTACTTGAGCATATTCGTTCAGCTCAATTGGACCATAAGTAGACACAACTCACATCATCTGCACATGTGTATTAGCGTCTCAAACTGTGAGACAACTGCATGCATGTTTATATTTTTTCCCCTATGATTCTGACATCTGTGAGTCTAGGAGGCCAAACGTAGCAGTATCAAAATGACTTGGTCATCCAGACTGCAATGGTACTACCCTAGGCAAATATTTCACCTTTTTCAGTTCAGAAGAACATAAAGCTATGCTAATAAAGTTCTGGATTTATGGAAGTAAGCATCTTCAACTAATTCCTTTCAATACATTTCCATCTTTCAATGTTTAACCTACCATCTGTTTAGACCTGCCTGGAGCCCTCTAAACAAATGAACGGGATCAAAAGCCAATTGTTTTTTGCTCGTTTTCTAGGCATTTATGTATAAACAGCCCTAATCTTTCAGACAGCTCTCACATAACCAAACCAAACAAAATATGGACCAAGAATATCATGGCAAGGCATATAATATTACAGCAATCTAATTCACAGTGTTGACGTGTGTAAAAAATTCTTTACATAATGTTACTTAAGGATGAAATGAAGGGACTGAAAACAATCTGTTGGCACTTTATATCTATTTTTGTTCTATATAAGTACCTTTTTGACGACACAGAGCTCCAGTATAAAGCCAAAGACACGACCATTAAAACTCTGGATCATTGCAAGGAGGGGAAAGAACGTTGGCGTTGTTGTGGCAATTGTTTGTAACCAACTACCTTCTCAACAGGATGCAGAAGATGAAGGCTGGCAGCCAGAGGACTTCTGCTGTTTGCTTGTGGAAAGCCTCATCTGCACAGGGGATTCTGACCATCCAGACATCTACCAAGTCGACGCAGTGTAGTGCAAGCAAGCCAGGAAGATTCTGTGCTGTGTTGATGACAATTTCCTAATATAAATTCTGGAAGGGCCAGCCAGACTAAGTGGCTGGCTAACATTTGCCCGCTAAAGCTAACATTAAAAAAATCTAACATTTTACCTGTCCTCCTTAAATGCAAAAAAGAAAATCCAGATATCCAGAGCTTCAGGCTTGGGAAAAATTATAGAATACTTCCACCATTTCCAAACATGCTACAAACAAGGAGGTATCAGAAAGAGATCAATTTACCAAAGTTAGATCAAACTTGACCAACCTGATTGCCCTCAATGTGGAAATCGCTGGTTTTGAAGTAAAGGGGAAAACAATCAATATGTACCTTGAAAAGTCCTTTCATAAGGGCTTTTGACACAGTCTCCTATTTCTGTTCCCTTTTAAGCTGAGGAAGCATGGACTGGATGAATGCATGATTAAACCGTTTAAAAATCACCCGAACCACTGGGTTCAGAAAATAGTAATCAATGATTTGACAATCAGCTAGTGACTACTGAAAAGTAGAATATCCCACAGGTGGTATTAGTATCAATTTTTTTCCATATCTTCATAAAACAGAATGCACACACAGCAAATTTGCAGATTTTAAGAGTCCTTATTTTCTACCCCTATTTCCTTGCTCAAAATAAATATTTATATGTACTAGAAACGTGAATAAAATTCTTGAATTAATTTTCAACTTTTTGGGGGGCTTAAGTCTATAAGATTTTTATCATATGACAATTAAAGTATTATGTATTCTAAAGTTTCAATGTGGTTATGAACCACAGCATATCCTCCGTAAGCTCTTATTTGCTTTTATGTTTTTATGGTACTTCTCAGGTTTAATATAAGAAGCTGCAACACCCTGGCTGACAACATAAACCCCAATATAAATTAAAATAATTATGTAGAATGTTTAGGGAAAACATTCCCCTAGATTTTGCTATAATTCATTAAGAAAGAATCCAGTAATTTGAAACAAATAGCATTATTGACAAAAGATATCTTTATCTAAACAGAGTTTTGTGTACTCTGACTTCAGAAATACTGTATGCGATTTGGTATTAATTTATAAATATATAACTGAATATTGATAATTTAACCTCCCCCACTGCATTTGTAGAATACTTAATGTTTCAATAATCATCTCAAGATGAATAGCCTTTCATGGATAGTTTCAACATGAACATCTTTCTCCCCTTGAAACCAGTACTTACAAAGAAAGATCAAAAACTACAATAAAGGAATGTACAGGGGAGGGAAATCTTTACTTAGAGAAGGTGGTATCTCCCTCCTGAATGACCATGGGATAATCCAAAACTTCACAGGGAGAAAGCTTAGACTGCCATATCCTGAAAATGTTAACTCTATAAGAACAAGGAACAAGTCTCAAGCTGGAGTCCACCACAGACACTCCCAGAATTTTCTGCTACCCCTCTAAGAGCATATGGGCCTACATGGCAGAGAATTTCATCAGAGAAGGTAACAACTCACTCTCCTGTCTCAGAGACTGGGGGGCAAGCGAAACAGAAAAAAACAGGCCAACCTCTTTTCAAAAAAAAGGCATTTAATTTTCTTCTTTAAGGGAAAAGAAAGGAGAAAAAAAGCCTATAAATACGATCCCAGGAGAAATAACACAATTCTGGGTTGTCTTTCTGATCTCTCTTCATATTATTGCCCAGGAATTGTACAGGTTGTGTGGCTTGGACTAGAAAGGGCACTATTTTGCACTGCTGGAACAACAATATCACTGCATTTGATTGATTTCCACAGCACGGGGAAAAGAGAAAGTGAAATCTGGCTAGAGACGGCCAAGATGGAACTGCAAACGTACAGGTGGCTAGAGGCTGTGACATTGGTATCAACTCTGCATGCCGTTTTTTAAAAGTGAATCTTCTGAAGGATTCTTCAGTTAATCAGGGGGCTTCTGATATCTGTGTGATATCATGGCCAGGACAGCAAATAGCAGGGCTGGACACACCTGTAGGATCATAGCTGAGAAAGCGTGTTTCAATGCAAGGCCATGGAAACAATGAGGAATAGTTGGGTGGAATAATGACACCATATTGCTTTTTGGAATACATTTTGCTAGTGATTTCCCCATGATAAAGCCTTACAGGTTACCTGAAGGTGCACAAATGAATACGTTGCAAAATCTAGCCAAAACTATGTATTTATTTTCCTCTCTTGGTACCTTCACACATGCATCAAAGGTTGGATGTTATGGCCAACGAGGGACTTTGGCTTCTAAAGGTTCTTAGTGGCAATGCACAGCATAGGACAGCACAGGTGCAGCTAAAAGCAGTAGAATACTTCCAATGTAATGTGTGTAGTAACATTTATGTCTATCTTCTGTTAATACATCTATTTAGTAATTTAAACTATGTCTATTAGATAAGTCTTGGTGTATTATGCTTATATTGTCCTATATCATGGCTGACTCTCATTACCACCTTTGGAAATATTTAGCCAGATGTTAACTTCAATGTTGACACTTGGAAGTGTGAATGACACATGAAATCGGCAACAAAATTTGGACCCGCAAGAAACAAGCAAAGCAAGCAGATTTAAAAAAACTCTCCCATAAAATGACTATGAATCAATAAGAATGGCAAATCCTGGAGTTTTTGAAGGAGAACTAGAAAAGCCACAACCAAAGACACAGCGTTAAAAATATTTTTAGTTACTTGATAAAGATTTCACTACCCTGGTAAGGCTAAATGTAGGAAGCAGTTCAGAGGCTCTGAACTCTAGTTTCAGAACGGCATCTTGCTAGAGGTAAGGGAAAACTGCCTAAGTCTGTGCAGGAGATGGTTTGAAACATCCACCTATGCACTCTCTGAATTCATGCCTGACTTTTCCTCATTTTGCACTGAGAAGTGAGCCATGGCTCAGAAGATGAGCTTAATGTTGTCCACGTTTGAATTTGTCGACTGAGGTCCAGGTTTACATATCTTGTCAAATCCAATGAAATTGTTGAATGTGAAGAGATAATAGATTTGGTTTAACGTGTAATTTTAAAATGTTACAAGCTGTAAGAAAAAAAGTGAAAAAATCCAGCATTTGCAAAAAGGCAAATCAATCTTATAGTTTTAGCATTTTGCTATCTCCTTGATGTTCTTTCAGCTTCGAACCATTTCCAGAGTCTCCAGGAGGAAATGAAAGTAATTTTTTTTCTTTTTCCCTTAAAACTAAACCAAACCAAATCAAACTTGTAAATTAGCTAAGCGAACACCCACTAAAAGAAAATTTGCCCTGCAATTTTCTTTCTATGCAGCACAAAGCCAGCACTACGACAATATAAATATTTAAATAGCTAATATCCGCTGAAATACAAGTTTTAAGCAGACTTTCAACCGTCATCTTCCTATTCCTGAGACCCTGACCCAGAAAGTTATTTTGTTTTAATACATAACGTGGCAAAGTTAGCATGATAAAATTAATATCTCTGCTTTGCATATAAAACATTGCTAGAGACACTTCTGCTGAAATTCACCAACGCAAGCATATTTCGTACCCATTAGTCTTGAATTATAATTGAAACATTCAAGCGCATGATTCAAACTTAAGCTACTACTTACTGTACTAGAAAAAATTGTAAATGGATTTGTATATGAATCATTAATTCAAGTCAGAATTGGGACTCCTGGGTTGTAAACAGAAGAGAAATAACATTTTTAACTCTTAAATTACTTATAAAAACCCCAACAAAAATAGACATAAGAATATCATAGATCGATTACTTTTTAAATTTCTTTCTGAGACTGATATACAGCAATACGCTTTAATTTCATCATTACTTTGTATGATGACATTTGCCAAAGCTCCATAAATGCCTAAGGTTTGTGCCAAATATTTTATAAATGCACACTGAGGGCTTAATTTAGCCCCTTATTACAACTGAGCAATACTTATTCAGAAAAATAACACTAAGGGGTTAAATGCCCTTATAACAGCTATAATAGCAGTTATTTCTGTGTGGAGGTTTTTGTTACAGAGGGAGGAAAACAGCATGCATTGAGACATGTGAAAGGTACATGGCTAGAAATAGGCAGACAAACAGCATGAATGGAAGCAGGACTTGCTTCTCTCAAAGGATACCCAGCACACCTAAAAAAACCACGAGTGGGGAGGTAGTACTGTCCTCAGCCAGCAACAAAGCACCACGCAGCCGCTCGCTCGACTCCCACAGCCGTGGGAAAAATCGGCAGAAAAAAGCAAAGCTCGTGGGTTATAGTGTAATTTAACAGAACAGCCAAAGGGAAGAAGAAAGAAAAACAAGAACACCCATAAAGGAGTATAAGAAAACGATTACAGTACCGCAGCGCACCGACCGGACTCGCCCCGCCGCAGCCCGCCCCCAAGTGGCGACTGCCCCCCCCTCCCCGGCTACCGCCTCTTATAGCGGGGCATGGGTCACGTGGGATGGAATACCTGCCTCCCCTGCCGGCTCCGTGGGGAAATTAACCCCATCCTTGCTGGAACCAGGACAGAGTGCTATTCTGGATGATGCAGTTACACGTCATCTCAATGCAGGTAAGTTATATAAGCATGATGGAGCCCGGTGATGTCTATCAGGGGTAAGATAGGCTGTAGAAATGTTCTTTTGAAATACTAAATAACTTTGTTCTTGTGTCTGGTTTCAATATGAGAGTTTAGAGGGTCACTCAAAGCAGTAACATTTTCAGTGAGAATTTCCCACGCAACGACCGGAGTTGGCAAATACATATCTAATGCTTCAAATAAACATACCTACATAATACTCTTCGTTGGTAATTATGAAATTACTTTATATAGGAGGTTAGTACTGTCTTCATTCACAGAGAAGGCTAATTTTTCTATTCAGATTGCAAAACTTTTTACTAGTTGTATGGAAAGCTAGTGGCAGTGTTGAAAAAGAAACCCCAAACCTCCTCTATTTACTCTGCAACATACTGCTTTATGCCAAAAAAAAATGCTTTCTCGAAGGTTGTAGAGATCTATATTCTATAACAAGCATGGACTACGTTAACATTTTGGTAATAAAATTCAGTTAAAATAGACATTAAAATATCTGCATATGTGAATTTGATATCTTCCTAACTCATATCCTTCCAATTTGAATTTTATTTGGCAAATCTCATGAGATTATCCTTATTTTTGCGATTTTCAGAAGTGCTCAGATATACCAGATCAAAGCTGTACAATGTATTTTCCTACGTGCTCTTTCTCCTTTTGCTTTCACAAGTTAATTTGAAGACATATGTAACTGTTTCAAAAGAGAACACTGCAAGCTTTTGGAAGAGCCTTCGGCAATACTACCCAATCTATAATATCCATACCTTAAGCCACACCTTAAAAATAAATAGCCATAAAAGCAAGCATAGATGGAATTTAGAGAATTAAAATCCTTGCTTCCAAACTGTTTTAAAGTTAAGACAGATTAAGTCACTATTATGTCTAGAGCAGAGCAATATATTACTTGCAAAATGATTGTCTTACACATTAACACACCAATAGTGAATTTCCATTCAATCAAAGCAGTACCAATGCCTACAGAAAAATCCTACCCTGTTAATAACTCGTAATTTCTGAATGTTTTTGTCTGATGCTGCCATATTTCCATTTCTATTTCTTCCTCTTCCATATTTTTTCTAGCTTCTCTGCTCTTATCAATGTCTTTGAAGTTCTCTAGCTATAGAGTACTGCCCAATTCCAGTATTTCTTGACCTGCAATCAGCAACATCAGACACCATAAGGCATCTACATATTTTGAAATCGTATCTCAGTTTGGCATTACATTCCCTCTAATTTCCCTTCCATCTTTTTAACACCTCTTTCAGTGTACGTTATGTTTGGTCTCTTTCATTCTTTGATCCTTCAGTGAGACTTCCATTCTTTGTCCTCATCTCTGTCACCTTATCTCTGAGGTATCCTGAACAAACAAATTTGACACCATGGATCTCTCTCTATTTCACACCTATTTCCTTCTTTTGTCTAGCACTCTTTGTGGCCATCTAACCAACAAATCCACATTGTCCTCCTGAAAGTCCTCTCTGTACAAGCCCTTCTTGTTTACTTTAGAGGATGTGACTCTTCTTGTCATTAAGGCCATAAGTTTCAATGCCAACTTTCATGTGGACCTCTTTCTACAAGAGAACATTCAGCATACAGCTAGTTATTAAGGGTTTTCTTTGTTTACTTTAGATAAATCTGAAGCTCAGTCTTCCCTATTAATTCACACAGACATTGCTATCATCCTGGAATGATTAGTCATTTCAACTTTACTCAAAATCAACAGTTTAAGTTTTTTAACTTAAAACCTCCCCCCCCCCCCCCAACCTTCAAACCTCTTTTGCCCAACCTGTCCTCCCCTAAAAAATCTTGTATATTGGTGGTTTCAAGTATAATTTTCTATCCCCTGCTTCAGTCATGTCCTTTTTCTCTTGGTTTTCCTCCGCTTCTTTTCCCTTCTCTAGGATACCAGAATATAGAGTGTATATAGAGTATATATAAGTATCTTTCTTCCAACTTTAATTTCACCTGTGGTGAATCAATGAAAGAGGCCTTTCTGGGATTTATTCGAGCTAAACTTCATCAGCCTGTGATGACTTCTATTTATTCCTTTCAAGGCTAAGCCTAATAGCGGTTTCCAATGTCTATGTTCCTGATTTACTTTATTTCCTGTATATAATGAAAAAGTTGAGACACCACTTTTAAATAATCATTTAATAACGCTTTATTTGGTAAAATTTTATGTGGTAGGGGGCTGGAGAAGGATCTTGAGGCATCCTGGGACTACTTGTTAAAATTCTCCCAACAATCTCAAGAAAAGTTTGGGAAGAGTCTTTGACTCTGACAGTCTGCTGCCAGTCTTGGATGAGTTAAGTATTGATAAGTTATACCTACAAACTTGAAGGTTCATAAGGGCATTCTTTGTCTTGGAGATTAACTGGGTTGTGCAAAATGACAAATATTAAAAAAAAAAATTTTCTAAAAATATTTTAAAAATCCTTGTGAGAAGAAAATCCTTGAGGTCTTCTAAAAATGCATACCACCACTATTCTACAGACTATTCCAGTTGAATACTTTCCTATCATAATTAAGAACAAATATGAATGTTACAAAAGTATACTGCCTTCTGCTTCTTACCACCTATTTTAACGAATCATGCATAATGTTTAAATGAATCAATTTGTTTATAGTCCTTCATCTTTATGAACAAAAATAAAAAATTTTTCAAAGTCCTTCACTGAGATTTGGATAAGCTTTCTGTATATATCTATTTTACCTGATAAGGGAGGATTTAGTTTTCCATTTTTTAATTGAAAATTTAATTTTTTTTAAACATTCAACATTGTATTTTCATTAAAATGCTTGATACAGCAAAATATCTTTCAGTCCCCTTTTCTCACAGTTATTTTCCACTTTGTAAATAATATTATCTTTCATTCACTTTATTTGCTTAAAGGCCACATGAACAGTTTGCGCAAATAAATGTGCATCATTTGTCTTTCTCTGTGACAAAGAGTTAATATGAAAAAATACCTTTTTTTTTTTTTCTTATGGAAGACAAATTTTGCCTTCATTTTTGCTTCCCTATTTTCTATTTCAAACGTGTTATTTTTAAATTGAAAACAGTTGTATCTCACTACAGTGGCAGGCATCTTGACTTGGGTCATACGACCCCTGGGTGCAAGCAACCTGTACAGGCACTTCTTTTTCCTAAAGACTCTGTGTTATTGCCCCTTCGTTGCTTTTAGAACTGTGTGTGTCCTGGCAGCAGTTTTCTTTGCAATGCCCATTCATATGAAACTTTAGAACATTGTACCTCTGCCGGTTTTGTACTAGATGAAGACATTCAGCAGATGTGTAGTATCTGCTTGCATGGTCTCTTCAAAGAAATTTCGCTCTGCAAGCTGTTCCTCTGAATTATGTTATACTAGGTAGGCCAAGAGTAAAGAACTGATTTAGGGTCGAGTCTCTTTGAGTCTCTTAGTAAATGCAGCAGGGCTAGATTTTGCTGTCTTTCATCAAAGCCGCTTCCTGCTGCACCCATTCTCCCTACTTCACACCTCGGTGTGTGAAACATGTAAGGAACGTGGAGGAACTCTGCGAAGTTTTAGTCCTTGAACTTCCTGGCTGAGCGGGCTACAGAAGTCACAGATTGTTTCACATTTTACATGGTAAAAAAGAAAGCAGTCCCCTGCCATTCCCACACTGAACTCTGTGTGGTTTTAACAATGAGCTCACCACTTCAGTTGTATCACTGCTGTTAATAAAAATGAACAGTTTTACAACTCATTTTATTGAAACAGATTTTGAGCAAACGATCGCTTTATTTTGACTCTTCAGACTAGATGTTGCATTCAATTTTAGCCCTATGTAGGAGTTTTTATCTGAAAGAAAAATACTCCTTGTTTTATAGCTTCTCATGAATGAGGGAAAGATTAGTGTAGTGGTTACTAATTCCTCTATACCTGGAGTACATCTGGTACTTTTTTTTTTTTTACAATGTCAGTATGTTCACTATGTCTTACTCCTCGTTTGAAAGCCTTTTATGAATAATTAAAAAAAACGAAACCAGCAGCAGCACCACCAAAAAAGCCTAAAAGCTTTAGGCACAATGCAAAGATTTCTTTAGAAATGCCCACCCCAATTCCTAGTAAATTTTCTTCCCTCACACAGTTTCTTTTGTTCTTTCTCTTTCAGTGCATGTCACGTAGAAATATGGGAATACACATGCAGAAATACGGGAATACACATGCAGAAATACAAACAAGAGGAAGGAGAATGGCTTTGGTTACTTTTATGAATTGTACAGCTGGAACAGTTTTAGACTGATGCTCACATTTGTTTCCAGAATCCACAAGGTTGCAATGACTGCTCCAGAATCCTCTGCAGCCTGTCCAGAATCACGGGAGAAAAGGAGGAGCCTGCAGGTGAAGCAGTTTCCAAACTTTCCAGGTTCCAGAAGTCCAAATCCATGGTTTAAAAGTCTCACAGAATTACATTGGCACTCTGAACGTCATACAAAGAAATGCACAGGAAAAAACTGCTAAAATAAATATACCTCTTGACTAGCGTTAAACTCTGTTTTGGTGTTGAAGAATTATACTCCTAACCAGCTCTAATTGTACCTTGTAGTAGCAACAAGGATGACTGTCATAAGATCAAATTTCAGGGAAAATAAAAAAACTTCTGTCTCATGACAGAGCAAAATATTCTTAGAAACCAAATATTATTAACTTGGGTATGAGAGACATTTTCAAACACTTGATATGCTTTTACAATTAGACTCAGTGAAAAAAAGAATTTGTTACTAACTTCTCTACAATAATATGATGTTTCCTCTCAAAAATAAGCCAAAGTTTGTTAAAGCTTTCCTTATACATGTATTTTTATAAATGTTAACTTATTACTCTGTATCTTTCCATGACTCCATCTGAGGCGGAAAGGAAGAGGTTGTCTTTCAACAGCTTCCGTCTGGGTAGTTTGTAGACATTAAAGACTTTGACTCATATATAGAATGAATTAATTTGGGACAGCTGAAACAGTTTCCATTCCTGCAGTCTGCCTTCCTATCTCCTGCCAGGCATATTAATGTAAAGCATATTAAAGTTAGTGCTGGTTTGTGTTAGCGTAACAGTCTGTAAACTATGGTGGTTCATCAGCAGCCGTGCCTTTCACAGCCTGCTCAGACATCCCTGCTGTGGGAGTGTAAATTTATGGTGGAAAAGTGGGATGGAGAAATGGGCATGGTAACCACTGTAGCTAGACAAATTTAAACCAATGCTATAAATGACTCAGCATCTGCAGCAAGAACAGAACACCTCCAAAACTTCATTGTAACTGGCATATTCAGTTCAGAAAAGACAGATGATGCCTGGTTAAGTTTTCTCCCTGGACATAACAGGAATAGCTGTATTCAGCGTTATTGCAGCGCGTGCTTTAGTTTATGTTCTTGAACCTTATGGCATGACAGTTTAGCTAGGGCCACCGACTTTCTCGTGTCATGTTTTTCTTTTTCCTTTGCTACCACTTGAATTTAATTTCAGCTCTCTTCTGGAGATATAACCCTTGGAAAGCAAAACGTCATAGACTGTTAATAGAAACTTGTGAGAAAATCAAATAAGAATGACAAACCAGCAACTAGCAACATAATAAAAACAAGTCAGTATTTAGAGAAAGAGGAATATACAGAAATACCTGTGTGCTGTATTGAAGAGTGACCTTTCCTGAGAACAGAGCTCAAATGCTGCTTCTAGTATAACTACAAGAGTATAGAATGTTTCATCTGTTTTCTCAAGACAACTTTGAAGGCTTGAAAACCAAAAGGCAATGGGATGTTCATATCTATATAACAAAAGGTGAAGCAGTATAATTTTTGGAACCTTTGAATGTAATGAATGGTGCATGAAATATACTTGCCAAAAATAATACATCATGGGTTTTGAGTATTTGTATAGGTATCTGTAAATATTAACATATTTTAAGGAAAGCAATATTAAAAAATATGAACTTTTTGTTAATTTGTCAAATCTAAAACAAAACAACCTGAAAAAAACGTACCTATGTCCTACAAGTGCCACACAACTCTACTGACCTCATTCGAAAATATAGGCACATATGTAAACTGGATACTGTATCTGTTACTTTCAGGAGGTACCGAGTTACCCCACTATAAAACCTTTTAGAATAGCACGTTGTGATATCCATATAAAATGGTAAATTAACAATTATTGTTATTATTGGAAGAAACTTCTAGACTTACATTAGTAAAAAGACAGATTTAATGTCTTTTTAGATAGGTTTGACAAACTTGCTCGAATTCTGTCTGGAATTACAAGGAAAATATGAAATTTTATTCTTCTTTGAAAATAAAAATAACTAGCTACTTTAATATTTATGATTTTATTTCATTTATTTGGTCAAACAGAATGCATGCTACCTGCTTAAACACAAGTAAGTGAAACAAAAATGTCTGATTTGTCTTATTTAAGAGGTGAAAATAAATCTAATACTTGATATCTAGTATAAAAATGCACTTTTCTATATGTCTTCCCATTTCCAGGGAAAATAAAAGCTGTAGAGACAATACCTGCTAACTAAAGCCACATCTACGTAAACAAGGGATTATTAGACCACTGTTATACAAACAGAAGAGGTATTTTGTTAAATCTCCTGACAGGGTTCTCATGGCTGTATAGAATATTACTTTGTTTAATGTCTTTATCTCAAAGCTATACATAAAACATGTCGAGTCTGACTGTTACTGCACAGCAGACATTGTCTGGGGACATCGAGATCTTCTCCAGGACAGAGTCTAGGGATCCGTGTGCTTACTCCTTGATAGTTAAGATTATCTCCACTCTGAATACTTCCTTTCAAACTTTTATGGCAATATGAAAGCACCATATGGATTTTACAGAGGAAGAGGCTGATCATATATCCTGCTGAAGAGATTCGGCATGTCTGCTGGAGGGGTTTCCTGCCTCAGCCAGCCAGCCTGCAACTCCACATCTCCACCCCTCGCTACACCATAGTTTTCCCTCAGATCTGCAAGGTGACCTTTTTGGGTGGGTATCCTTTGACCTCTTCCAGTCTAAAATTGCAAAGTTAGTCTAAAGAGCAGGGTTTTGCTAACACTATTCATTTTGACAGCAACAAATAAGGGACCATTTGCAAAGCAGCTTAGCAGAGAGATTGGAGGGGATGGAAACCTCCCAGTGGACGTACTGACAAGCAGTTGGCAGAGAGAAAACTTACACTGACACAGCTGTAGTGGGAAAAGGACGTGTGATCAAGCCCTGAGTTTCAGGAAAAAAAAAAAAAAAAACCAAACCAAACAAAAGCAGCTTTGCTTTATTCTTTCTGGGAAAGAAGTAACCTTCATTCAGTGTCAGGTAAAGATACTATGCAAAAATGAAGTTTGCAACCATAAGTTAGGGGTTTTGGATTTCACTTCAGTAACAGCAGGTTTATAGGGCTTTAAAGCCAGAAGGCACCATAATGTCATCCAGTCTGATGTCCTGTAGAAAATATATCTTGACTTGACAGTCATTAATTGAGGGAATCAATTCTGCAAAATCTACAGAGGATTTGGGAAGCTGGTTTGCGCACTGTTGAAAGCAGTCACTTGGTTTTATGAGGAGTCAGGGACACATACGAGTGGAAAATCTTACTGTTTAAATTCTTCGTCTCTTTTCAATAAGGATTTACTGTTGCAAAGTTAGATGTATTCTGAATTTGTATATTTTCTTCAAAAGCCTGGTTTTGCAGAAAGTCCAAAATGTGCAAGCATTTGCACTGTTCATGTATAAAAAAGGAGTTTTCAACTGCTCTGTTGATGTTTCATCATCAAAACACAGAGGTTAAAGCTGAATATTAACCTGCTTAATTGTGCATATTTTAGCTCTTATACCACGTAGGATACTGTATGTGAAGTATCCTGCTGTTCAAAGACCTCCATAATACTGTTCACAATAAGGAAGGTTAATGACTCCAGAATTTCCTGGCATTTGCCAGACTGAAACAGACCTTTAATGCAGTGCTCATGCAGGTTTTGTTGTGTGAAAGATAATGTTGTGGGAATTAGGTCTGAGTAAAAGAATTAACATTGCTTAGCCTTTTAGGAAGTGCCAGGAAAGTGTTTGAGCTGATGGCAAAACCAGGCAGAGCGTCACTTTCTGCACAGAGCCCACCACCACCGCTATGACGAACTCTCCTGGTGTTGAACAGCGGGCCCCTATTTCTCACTGCGGACCGAACCTCTGGATTTTAACAACTGTCTTGGAATATCTTGCAGTTGTTCCACTTCACTTGGTCACAGCATGACTGACCAAACCAGTGCAGAAAATAAGCAGCCAATCGTCAGCCTCAAGATTTTGATAAAGACATAGGTTTTTGTTTTTTTTTTTTCTTTTTTTTTCCTGGCTTCAGATGTAAACCTGACTTTAGCAAAACAAATTTAACAAGTGGAAAAGTGTGGAGTAGACTAGCCACTGTTTTCAGTTCCTGAAGTCAGTGTAGAGGCCTAGACGTATGCAAGCTGTTCTGTCTGAAGCATATGGCCTGGTGTGCCGCTTTTACAGATCCAGCATATTTTGCATTTTTTACAACATGACATATGGGTTGTGTTTCGATTTTTTTTTTTAAAGTCTTGTAGTTCTAAGGAAATCTCTGCCTCTGCTGTCACCCGCAATTGGGGGATGGGAGACGGGGTGAGCCAGACGAATCAGAAACTCCTGTGGCTCCTTGGAAAAAAACAAGACTGTTGTACCACTGAGCAATTAACAGACTCTGTTCTGCCACTGTTAATGTAACTGAGGGCTGAATGTTGCTCCCGATGAAGTGGTCGGTGGTCGGCCACTGCGAGTGCCATTTATCCTTTGTTTTCCTGAGTATGAGCGGTGACCAACAGCCGAACTGAAAGGGTTTCCAGGTGCCTGAAAAGCAGAATTTTGTACCACTGACACAAATAATTTGAATCTGAGCTCATAAATATTGTCAGCTACTGCAGTGGTGGCAGATATCTAAGCCAGTCTGTCTTCCCGTGGGTTTTCACAACTTTCCCAGGACAGGACTGATCTTTATGGCCCATATACTATGAATCAATAAAAGGGGAATAAAATGAACTAATTTAGCAAATGTTGACATTATTCTAATGAAATCACATGTGAAAACATATAATGGATCACTTTTGGCGTTGCCACAATTTGATATAAAACGTTACAGCAGCCTAGCTTTGCTGCGGCCTAACTGCTGATTGCACAGTGAATCTAAACTGCTTGGGTTTCAGTGTTTAACCAAATAATTTCCCCTTCTCTAAAACCAGGGTTCAACAATATTTGAAGTAAAGTAAAACATCTCAAAGGAATGCTGGTAAGGCAGCTGGGAAGACCTGCAGATGGTTCACACAGAACTTAGGAGGTAGAAATCACTTCCAAAGCTGAGCATGATTAACAAGTTTTGGTATGAAGGACGCAGTCCATTTGAAATCAGTCAAATAGAATTCACCTCTCAGGCTCAGAAGGTTGAACAGAGTTGGTGGGACATTTCTGCTTCTGCCTAGAAAGCCCAATTTTAAATATGGTAATGGGGGGCTTATTTAAAAACATTATAATCAATTTGTTTGGAACTTTTTTCATCTCCAGTGAAGGTCAGTAGCACTTACTTCAAGGTTTAAGTGAGGGTCATTTTATAACCTTACTGTACATTCTTTTTTTTTTTTTTCTGTAGCTCAGTATTAACCTCTGTGGTCAAGAATCACAATTTTAATAGCAATCAATGGATTCATTTCCATGTTTCACTGCTTGTGAAATATGGCACTTTGTACATTCTTATGCTGTGAGAACTGCAAAGTAATGTTAAGAGGTTTTGCCACACTGAGGACATACAAGACAACATTTTTAACAAGGAAGAAAACACGTGAGTACTTTCATTAATATATTACTACACAGGCAACGTGCACTCAGCTTTAAATTACTGATAAAAGTGTGCTTAAAAAAAATAAAAAACAGATAGAAAGAAATCTTTTTTTTTTTTTTCTTTTACTATCACTCTTTGCCCAGGATCTGCATCCTGATTTCCTGCTTTATGCTGCTTCTGATCAGTTGCACAATGGAAAACAGCTGAGAAACTAATTGCCAACAGCTTATATGTCATGATACTGCATGGGAAAATGTACTTTTCAACTTTTTAACCAGCTTAATTCAGAGTAAGTACCAGAGTGAATTTGAGCCCTTTTACAGGTTTGGATTGGTGAAAAGAGGGCTACCTAACACAAAGCGGGAGCCATTCTTGAAAAGTACGTCTGGTGCTACAGTGTGATAAATTAAATTATATTTACTGCTTGTCTGCAGGTCTGTATGTGTAAATATAAAAGGGGTGGTCCCCAAGCAGTATCACTTGAAATAGCACATCCCTTTAGAGGTTTGGCTGGATTTTTGAATTTTGTAGAACTGAAGGATCGCAAAAGACAGGGATAGGGAGACATATCCCTTCTCTCTCTCCCAGTGCACGTGTTCAGTCCTGCTCTATCTGCGTAGTTGTGTCTCTGTTGTTCTCATCAGCTGTTTTGTGGATTCATAATGCAAAGATATTCTCCCTGAATGCCGTAAAGGCGTGTATTGCCAGAAAGGGGTGAGTTCAGGAATAGATACTTTTACAGTACAGAAGCCTGGAGCATAAAAGACCCCTCAAGAATCCTTAGAGAATGCAGCACTGTACAGAATTCATTCACTTATTTATTCATATGCTTGCTTGCAGACTAAAACCTAACACCTATTCAGGCTCATCACACCACATGATAATATGAGAAAGTGTAAAAGAAATATATAAAAAAGTGAAAGATAAGATTGTAGCCTTTATGAAAAAAAAAACCAAAAAACAAACCATTGAATCTTCTGTGACTATTAAGCTTTACCACTCTTTTGAAAGGCTGCTCTTCTAGCAACATAAATCCATGAATTAGATTTTTTATTCAAGAACAGATTTGATGTTTCTTATCAACAATGGTGAAATTGTGACAATTTCACTCTTTGCAGATATGAAAACTGGAAAAGTGATAGTGTGTCATAGTCTGTGGGAGAGAGGCATCAAGATGTTGGAGAGGCTTTCTAAAAGCTGGCAAGCATACCGACGAAATCTCACCCTTGCCCTCTTCCTTATTCATGTTTTGTAAGATTCTGTTAAAGGCCATTTTCAAAGTCAAGCTCTAGGAGAGGTTTTACATAAAGATTCTTATGTAAATGTGTGTTAAATATATTAAAGCATGAAACATTCATGTCATAGTTTTACATGCAATTTTTACTAGTTTGTAACGCATAAGGAAATATGATCAGGAAGTACTTCTTCCAGCATTTTAGAAAACAGAAAGAGACAGAAATTTAGGATTTTTGATGAGGAGTGTTGAACTCTTAAGAAATACCTGAGAAATGTAGGGAAAAAAAAAAAGAAGAATAATGAATAACAAGTTAATGAAAGCTCATTTCATTACATCAGTTACATCCATCATCAAAATAATATCTTTCCTTCCTACACTGTTAAAACTTCTGTGGTTCTGAAGTCTCAGGCAGTAATAGCTCAACTAAGCATTACATGTGTTTCCGCTTGAAACTGGCAGATGATTCCTATATCTTCTGAACCACAACATTCTTTTTATTCTTTTTTTTTTTTTAAACAGTTGTCTTTCTGCTCTTATAGTTCAGCATCTCAAATATGGGATGAGAGGTAGAACCATGAAATAGAGCTGGACACTTTCTTTTCAGTGAAAAAAATACAAAATTTGTGGGAAAATTGGACTTTTAATGAACCCAAGCTAAATTCAGCCAAAGTTGGCTAGAAAGGAAACAAACACAAATTTGAAGGTATTTGTAAAAGGAAAGGTTTCATTTCCCCAGACATCTGCTACTAAAATTTATTTTGACATTTTTAAAGCTGAGCAACTTTTCATTTTTAAATAACACTGAAGATTTTCTTTAACAGAATGCAACTAGCTAAAAGCTGGGAAAAGAAAAAGAAAAATTTCAGTTTTCAAGTTGATGCAAGATTTGTCACTTCATTTTGTTGAATTTCCCATATCCTTATCCCAAAATTTCCATTTCAGTTTAACCCGTTGAGGTTGATTTTGACTTTTCCACTTGTTCCAGCCATCAGTCTGAAGACTATTACTGCAAGGCACGATTCTCCAGTTTGCCATTTTCTGTGTGTCTCTCTGGGAACATCACTTTCCTCACATCAGAGTCACTGTGGTATTTGGAAGTAGAAACAATACTATATGCTTATTTCACAGTTTTGCTATGTTTTAAACAAGGTTTGCAAATGATTCTGTGTTTCCTCAGGATTTTTCATTGAAAGATCAGAAAGAATTATTTTGTCAGTGGATCAGATATTTTCTGTGCAAGATGTATTCAGTCATTGGCTTAAGATAAAACACTGGTAAGTACTACTTGGGCTGCAAAAGCAATCAATTGCTGTGTGAGTTCTAAGTTCAGCCTCTGCCAGGCTCAGCTGCAGTGATTTTGCTGACTTTTAAAGATTAGTCAAGTATTATTGATGGCATAAGAAAAGATTGACGAAATTTGTACCTTGCAAGCCAGGAGGCAGAAAGACAAGAATGAATTGTGGGACAGGTGTTTCCTGTTACAGTAGGGCTAACATTGTAATTGTTATGAATGTGAGTGATTTCACATCAATAAGGATTCAATGAATATGGATATAATTTCTTTTTTGTTGGAGCCATCTGGCACAGCCATACATTAAAGCTGGAAATAATGAAGAGGATAAGAAAGCATCAAATTTGATTTTTAGAATCTTTATACATTATTTTAAATTTAATTTAAGCCTGGTGGATTTGCAGTTAGAATAGACATGTGGGTTAATGCTCATGAGTAGTACTCACTGCTGACTCTTCCTCTTTTTGTTGGCCTCCAAAATTCAGGGACAGGTTTCCACAACTGCTGAGAACCACATCTAGTATAACATCAGTGCTATCTCTTGCTTGCCTTGAAGAAGTTGAAGTCAAGAAGAATTGTGTTAAAGGTTCTAACTATGAAAAAAGGCACACATTACCATTTGCATGTCAGAAAGAGCTAAAGAAAGTCCTTTGTCTGGAGAACATGAAAGAAGTTGTGTATTTGCACTTTGACAGAACCCAAGCGAACATACAAAAAATTTTAACACTGAAAAATTAATACAATCTTGTATACAAACCATTCAGACCTAGTTTTGTCCCCTATCTTATGTGTAAGGAAGGATGTACTGTTCATCGTACAGAAAATATGGAAATTGTATGAAATTAAGCCTGATTTAAGACTAGATTGTACCTTTTTTGCTAGGTCATAGTAATACCTAGCACAGGGACAGAAGAGTGCTCAGCAGGCTGCTATTGGTACTACCTGGCCTTGACTCCAGGTCCTTCTCTCTGCTGTCCCAGTTAACAATTTTGTCTTTTGAACAAAGTGGAACAGCATCAACAGGAAAAACTGAAAGCTGTTTGCAGAGAATCTCTTGGTATAGTTATTAAATAGTTCTATTAGTTGGCCTGAATCAGGCAGAATATAAATTTAAACCTTGATTGACTACATAACAAAGGTTAGTGTCTAAACCATTGCTCTCGTTCTTCACTCAAACAAGATTCCAGACCTAAACAACCCCATTATTTCCCTCCTCAAGCAACCCCAGGAACAGAGCATCTGTCTCAGGCTTTCCTTTCTGGTTCTTTGGCAATTTCGTGCCTCTCTGTACTACCCATGGTTGGCAGTTTGGGCACTGAAAGCGTAGGACAGCTGTTTTCAATTCCTCCTCTTGGCACTGTAGGCTACATCTATACTCATAAATTAAACATTCCCAGGACCCTTCTCAGCACCGAGGCCAGCTGGAACAGAGCATCCCACGTCCATGCTATTGCACTCTTTCCCCCTCCAACAAGGGTGACATCATCCAAACTGCCTAATAGGACTAGTCCTTGGCCTGTTGTAACTCCCAACTGTGCATGGCAATTGTCTGGGAGAGTCATCGTTGACCCAGAGCCAGAACCGCACCAGAGAGTTTTTAACAGCATAGATGATTATGTTCCAATAGTTGGGAATGTTCTCTGCATGATTCTAACATAAATGCAGTTATATCATTCTTTGCCAGGAATAAATGGGAATTGCAAGGAAAGTCTTTCTTAGCCCTGTGTAAGTATGCTGAGATTTACTACAGTCTAGTAGGGATTAGCCTCTAAACATGGCATTCCCAAAATCCACTGAGTTTTTATCAAGTCAGTCATGAGAGAAATTTCTATTAAAACAAGTCTGGCAAAGTGACAAGCAATTGAAAACAAGGTCCTATATGTGTGTTCGAACTGGTATTCCATTAATAGGCATCCTACAGTTGTATGTTTGCATATAGAAAACACCATTTTCCCGAAAGGGTCCGTTTTCAAGTCTATCAGCAAAATTTACACGAGCAGTTTTACACCTGCAACTTGTATCATGGATGCATGTCTGGATATTTGTGACTCTGATGTGTTCATTGTTTGTGAAAATTATGTAGTTGAGACTTACAAGTACTAAATTTTAGTGTATTTCACTCCCCTCGAGACTGAGAGTTTCTGTGATTCATTAGTTTCAGCTAGTCGTGCAATTTCACAGCTTGTGCACAAAAATGGAAATATTAATTAGCAATTTTCTCATTGTTTGTTTAAGAAAAAGCATTACAGACTAGAAATCTGCTCCAGGTTTCCCTGTATTTACTCCAATGTGCAGAGGAAAATTGCTGGTAGTGTTAGAAAGTACTGAAAAGATTAAATATAGATATCTAGCCTTGGGGAGTGTAAATTAGCATGTTTTTAATTGATTGCCATATTCAGGGAAACATTGCTCAAAGAAAATTAATTTTAGAGCAGCATATTTTGACAAGCACATGTGCCAATTTAAAAATCTGTGATCAACTTAAAATAGGTCTTAAAGACAACAAAGAACTGTTTCTAATAGTATAAGGAACTAACACTGTCTTAAAAGCATGTTTTCTCTGGAATTGATTCACACAGTATATAGAAATCCCCATAACCTTTCAACCTTTTTTTATAGAATTCTGAGGGGCAAATTTTAATCTCAGTTTCACTGGTGCGAATAGAATAATTCCTTTGAAGATAGCAGAGTTACCATTAATATATACCAGTGTAATTGAGAACAGAATTGAGCATACAAAGCCCTGGTCTGAAAGAAAAAGTCAATTGGCTTCAAACTGGGAACACTAAGGGACTGCTTGCTAGGCAGACTAATCAATCGCACCTCAAGCGCTGGGTGGAATTTTTAAATGTTCATTAATATTAGGTTGCTTTTTCATTCTCTCTCCCTTTTGTATTTCAGAAGCTTCTTCTCTAATTGGCACAAGTGGATTTCCATCCATTTTTGCATGCTTACGTGAATCTCACACACAGCACATAGGGATGGAATAGTACAAACGAACCACTGTCGCTTGACAAAGCTGCTAACTTGGTTTGCTCTTATTTAATAAAAAAGACAAAAGAATTCCCTAGAATTTGTTGATTAGCACAGAGGCACAGCTGTCATCTTTTATTTCTGAAGGACTAAGGGCTTAAAATATGTGAAGTGAGGCATCTACCAGAGCAGCAGGAACTTTCCTACAGTCCAGAGTTAGATACGTAATGCTCCGCAAACGCTACTTTGCTTGCCATTTCACGCTAAGGAAGGTCTCTTCCACCCCCTTTGGTGGCTTGTATGACTCTCAGCTGACCTTCCCTTGCCATGTGCATGGAAGAAAGGAGGTGCTGTCTCACACTGCTTGTCTTAATACTTGGCAAAGTAAGGAATTCTGTTTGTAGCCAATAAAGTCTGAACGAACTCAAAGTCAACGTTACCTCCTGAAGAACTGAAGTGTAAGTCACCAAAAAGTCAAAGAAATTAACCTATGCCTCTGTCTTCGCCCTTGAAAGCTGTGGGATACGAGCATAAATTGTCACAGACAAGCACAGAAACACCTCTCAGTGTAAAATGGAGTCTTACTTAATCTAATTTAAATGGAATCTCATTTTAGCTAGCAGCACAGTCTGAATGTTCACTCAAATAATGTGAAATGTTTCCAGTTTCTTCAATGTACCTAAATGTGCTAAAACTTCCTCAGTATGATTTCACCCAATGCAGCTACTGTGTTTTCTCTTCTCCAAGTTGAAATAAATGGAGTTACACAGTAGATGATACTGAGTTTATTATGTCTATATTGTAGAACAGCTCTATGAAGGATAAATCAACAATACACCGTTCCTCATGTGCATGATCCCATAAAACTCATTTCAAATTTTCCTACAGAATTAACAAGCAACCTATTCATGTTGATTTACAAAAACAAATAAAGAGCACAAGCTAGATAAACAATGTATACCAAGTCAAGCATCTGCAGATTTCTTTCTTTCCTATTTTCAAACAATGTCCATAAATAAATGGATTTTATCAATTTGCTCAAAAAAATAATTATTATCTATTTGCTAGGAACTGGCAATGTGCCTGACATCAAGACACCAAAGACATCTTGTTCCTCATGAATGTTCAATCTTCACCCGTATAGAGGAAACAGAATGCACTGCAAAGTCAAAAGGAATGTATAGGGTTGGCTCAAGCAGTCAAATAAAGGAAAGGGAAGGCCAGAGCAGGGTGGAGAGCAGCAATAAGGATGATGGAAAGCTGAGCATGTTATTCCTTTCTGTCAGTGCACAGGGGTCCATGCATGGTAGGTAGGGGAGAATGACAGCTTCTAGACAAGAGGACTGCACACTTGAGATATTGGTTGCCTGGGCTGTTGAAGATGTTGCAAAAGCCAGTCCCAATTTCCAGCAGCGTCAAAAAAGAAGTCTGATATCCTCGGCAGTCTGACACCAGAGCACCTGTTTCTTTTGCCTTACCTCTAAAGCTATTCTTAGTTATAGAGTAATATTTTTTTTTTTTTTGCAATGATCTTGTCGGTTATTGGACCTGTATTAAGCACAGCACTAAGCCCTGCACTCTATGTAATTGGTATACTTCGTAATAAGCAGATGTGACCTTCTTCAACTGGATCTCGTTGAATGTTATTTCCAAATCAGAATCCATACTTATAGCAGTGGTTTGCGAACAGCAGTGAATAATATGTTCAGGTCCATGACAAAATGATATGGATACTCACTTTCTGGATTCAAAACTAAATTATATCTAACAAACAGGTTTGGACCAGTGCAACACGAGTAAAAGACTGTAAAACCACACCTCATTCAAACTCACACCGCTGGTTAGTGATTGACCTGGGAGTAGCGTTCAGGCACTCTGACCAGAAGTCAGCTTAACTGCTAACTTTTTTAACACAAGCAAAAGCAAAGCTTTGCTTCTTGAAATTTCCGCAGAAAGCAAATCAAAAGATTTGAGAATACAGTTGAAATGAAAAACCTAATCAGAAATTGTCAAAATGTTTGCACATGATTGCTCACTACTCGTCTTGATGTATTCAATAGTCGTCAACTATTCAATTTTATCGTTTTTTTTTTTGTTTGTTTTTTTGGGGGGGGGTTCTTTTTTTTTTTTATAAAAAGTAACAATTGTCTTTTCTGATTAATATATTCGTATAGTAAATAATACATAAATTACATTTTGAGTTACAAAAGAACAATCTCTGTGCTCATTTGAAATTCAGAAAACACACAGATTATGCTTTCAGGTGGCAAAAGCTCCAGGGTTCCCTGGCTGTCTTTTGTGTTACACAGTCTTGTAGAGTGCTAAGGGCTGACAGATGCTTATCAAACATTCATGTAAACACTGCTATCAAAGCTGTGCTTTCTGGTACTGGCTCCACACAAGAGGGTCAGCATGAAACATAATTAAAGGAAGGCCAAAGATAGAAATGTCATGCCACCAGCCTTTGCTGTATTAGAGGACTCATATAGCGTTCTCTCCACTAAAGAACGATAGCGCTAGGAAAAAAGAGAAAGATACAGAAATTAAGGATTAAGGGCAGAATTTTTGAAAGTGCTCACACATTTTAGACCACATGTTAAAAACATAATTTCTCCCAAGCTACTTGCACGCTTTTTTTCAAAACGTCACCAAGAGTGTTTAGATAAAAACTATGCACTCCAATGCCTGACTTCAGACAGTTGGATCATACTTAATAATATTACATTAATTTTTATTGTCAGTAATTCCTAAGTATTTTTTTTTTTTGTCTGCATGCCAAAAGATAAGGGATGAAGAATAACAAAAGGGATTATTCTTAAGGCACTGAAGTCACATTCAAAGATCATTGAGATGCTTATTGTTAGAACCACAAAAGGACTCATGCACTGCAGAGGTAAGCACTGTAGTATTCACTATTAGCACAAACCATAGTGCCACTCTAAGCACAAAATCTCCTGCTAATTAGGGTCAAGGAAAAGCAACTAACCTCTATTCTCAGACGCAAACAGGCGGAGCAGCGTGCTGCTAAGGCAGGCATTTGAAATTGTCTAGGAGAAGCATTCATCTTGAAACCCAGAGGGTCCAGGGTCTTAGGTGTCTTTCTGTGTTGAAAATTTATCACTTCCAGACTTTTCTTATGAAACAGGAAGAGATATGACTGAAAAATGGTCCAGTGCATGGGAATGCCATGCAGAATGTTCTCACGACGCTAGGAGTATTCACACCTACTACTTTATAAATAAATATTTCAGTCTTCTGCTTTTAGCATATCTTTGTAGTTAAAGTCCTTCTGAGTTTAATTGGCATCATTATTACTAATTGGACTAGCTAGCAAGTGAATGTGAAAATAATGCTAGAGTGTTTTAATGTAAAATGTGCTTTTGAAACGGACACATGAACTCTTTCCTTGACTTCTGTAACTTTTGGTTATAGTTCTTTTTGTTTCTGAGAATGTGTGTAAGTAGAGCTCATAATTAGGATTTGGATGGAAATGGAATGGAAAAAACAATAGCAATGACTATATTGATTTATCCTTTACCTTTCTTCTTTCTCTATAACATATACAATCCTCTAATACATTGTCTTTTTATACAATAGTTCTCTTTGTTTTAATATTATGAATCTTGTGTGGTTATATTCTACACACAAAATTTTGTAAAGGTACGTCGAATGCAACTTATATTACCCAAACTGATCAGTCACTTAGGTAGCTATAGTTCTATTAATACCGATGGAAATGCAAAACAATTTGTAATTTTCTACTTCTTATTCAAAAAGAGGAAAGGAAGTGGACTCCGGTATGATCAGAAACAAATAAACTGAAGATTAATATCACCTACAAACTTAAAAACGACACGTATATGAATGTATTATCCATTTTCATGCAACATCAACATGAAAAATTGTTGCTGTGGAAGCAGATATGTAGTGAAAAAGCCATGAAGAACAGATCGTAAGATAAGCCACCTGCTTCGAAAGTATTGAGACAAGCTAAAGAAAAAAATACACTCTAATCGTCTGTGTTCCTAGTCTGTCTTTTGTTTTCTTTTATTTGTTTCCCATTTTCTCTTTTTTTTATACGGTAGGGAGAATTTGGGGGGTTAGGTTTTGAGTCGTGAACTCTCCCCATGAATTGCCTATATATGTAAACAGTAACTATTGTACAGATGAAAAGAACTTCAAAAAATGAACAAGCTTGCACTTAGTCTTTTTACTTCCACTTCATAATAGCATTAAAAATAACTTCTGTTCACCTAAATGGTGGAAATGTTGTGTGTCACAGGCAAGTGGCCCTCGGCAGTGGCAATGGGGAATACAACTGTAGCTGTGTATTTTTTCAAGTACTACTGTGCATCGTATCAAACACATACACTTTCGTGTTCTTGCCCGGCTGTCTCTCATCCACTGCTACATGTTCTATAGTAACACAAATCCAACTTTACATGCACTTATAATAGTCTTAATCCTTCTCAGTCTGGCAGACTGATGCCAAGAAGAGAAAATAAATAAAACCCATGCAAATAATGCTTCAGAGTATGTCCAAATATGACATGTCATCTCACTCTATAAAAACTGAGCTCAGTTACTGCATCCACGGTGCTTTTAGGAAGGGGAAAAAGACTTCAGTGCTAAACTCATAGCCGGGCTGACATCTGAATAAAAAATCTTTTTTATATTTTGCATTTATATGGCACAACATAGTGCAAGTAACATATAAATGTATCGACTACATTAACTTAGTGGTATGTAGTGGAAATCACTGCACATAGTGCAGCTACAAACATCTGAAATTAAAAAAAAGACAACTTTCAAATTGAAACATCTTTTAAGAGTACATTCTTACATGTATAGAGACACGTCTAAATGGAAGGATATGTACTGGTGAAATTTGCATGACAGCTTTTTTTTTAAGAGGAGCATCTGAAACAAAACATTAAAATAACAGCAACTGCATGCACAATAAAAAGCTGTGAAAGAAAAAAGTGGGAATGTCTTGTTTAGTTTACCATCATGCCCATTCCGCAAGGTTTATAGTTTCAGAAGGTAGGATACATGGATGTGCAATGGAGGATGAAGGTTATAACACTATCAAAATACTGAAAAAAAGATATTACTTTTTTGACTGTGAGTAAAATTGAGTCAGACACAAAGAAGATCATTATAACCTCGATAACTGTCAGCAGTCCTCACCTGTGGATGGTATATTCATGGGATGGCTATGCATAATTTATACATATGTTACCACATTGAGCTAACAGACAAGCAAGAAATCACTACTTAGTGATCTGTAAACACAGAAAAGAAGCAAAACTAGAGTTGCAAATATTAAAACCAATAAAAATACCTCTTCATCCTCCTCCTTCTACTCTTCCTCCTTTTTTTTTTCTTTTCTTCATACTAGTGATTTAGTAATTTAGAAATAACATTAGTTCTTGGGTAATTGTGTTTATTTAAAATTGATTCCTTTGTATTGGACAAGCATTTGTTGTCTACTAAAACTTACAGACATGTTTCTTGGGAATAGCTAAATTATTATATGTAGATGTGAAAATGCATGTGTAAATGTGAAAATGTGAAATTTGTGAGGTAAAGTGAAGGCCAAATTAAGTCGTATCAAAATAAATCAAATCAAATTAAGTCAAGTGAACATCTAGATATTACTTGGATTAGCATAACACCTTAGAGGTGCACACAGTGGAAAATGCCTCTTCTGTAGAAATTTCCTATTAACATTAGAAACCTTCTAAGTTCTTCAGAACAGATTCTGGAGGTTATTGAAACTTATAGCCTGAACATGAGTCAAGAATACAATGCTGGTGTGAAGAAGGCAAAGATTCTGTTGTAATATACGTAAACAGGATTTTAATCGACAAGCACATAAAGTAAACTTTCCGCTCTAATCAGTATTCAGATAATATTTCATTGTCCTATCACGGGGCACTGGAACTGAAGAAAATGTACATAAAACTATTAAGAGAGTCCAGAAAAGAAAGATGAGATAAGTTATGAAGAAAGGTGAAAGAATGGGAATTGTTTAGCTCAAAGAAAATGATAAGGAGAGACATGGTGAAGCACATTCCTAACTTTTAGAAGCTGAAAGAGGTCAATGGAGTCCTCCTACTCAGAAAAGGACTCTAACTCTAGGTCATCACTTTATCCAAATACCTTACAACAGAACATCTTATGAAGATTCAAATAATTGTCAAGGATAAGTAGACATTAGTTTCTCAAAAAAGTTTCTTCATTTTTTTCTCATTTTCTTTCTCTCATCAGATGAAATAAAGAGTTCAACCAAAGTCAGCATTTGAACATACCAATAGGTGGTACTGCTTGGGCTGAAAAATGGAGAGAGAAAGTGGGTGTAAATAATATGCAATTCTAAGTGCCTAAAAACAATGCACCGGTTATTACATATTTTAGTAGTGAATTTATTCCTAGTTTACGTCCTTTTCAGAAAAGGATGTAAGCAGTAGAATAGTGTCTCTAATTGAAAAAGCATAAATGTTCCCTCTTTTCTGACTAGGTCTTATGCCAAGCTGAAATCAGCTGAATTCTCACTTCAGTTCCATTATTTGTGATGTGTGCATCAATCAGCTCTGCTCAAGATCCTAGTAAGGGAGAGTTGTTAAAAAGTCAATTCGTTCTCCTTGATTTTGTCCTGAGCCTCTCTGCTGATCTTGCAAGAAAGAGTTTTCAAATGCAGATAATTTTAATGAACACTTCTGTTTAATCAGATCTGATCTGAAGCTACCTGCTCAGTTGCCATAGTTGACCACAGTGTAATTAGACACTAGGAACTTCAGTTGTCCCTTCTATAAGCTTAACAGGACCTGCTTTGGTAACCTAGATGAAACAGACTCATTACTCAAGGACTGTGCTTGCCCTCCCATGAGGTTCTGAGCAGAATATTTACAATATGACAAATATTTTGATTATAGTATATGTGACACTTTCTGCTGTCTATACACGATCTTTTTTATATCGAAAGCAAAGAAGCTAGTACAGTCCATTTAACAGAGTCTGTTGATGTTTCATCAGCTATTGATGAGATTTATGCATCACAGTGGCAAAGCATTTTGATGCCATTGAATGCGAATCATTTACAGACAAGTCTGAATGTGAACAAAATATAGATGACAAGATACAAGAAGATATATTGCTGTGTGAGTGCTCACCGATAATTATACATGAAAGTGTACTGTTGATAATGGCTTATGCAGAATGGCATAGCCTTGCGCGAACTGAGCAAGTATATATGCTGACATTAGTAAAACTGCTGCACTGCTTTGCTTCTCTCCGTACAGATCATTCCAAAAGCATTTTTCTCATCATTTTTTTTTCTTGTAGAATAGCATCTCATTACCCATATACATTGTATTGATTAGCAAGTGCAGCTGTTTTCTATGTGTGCTTCAGATTTAACCTCCAAGGAGGCTACTGTTTTAATAGAATTCACTTTGAGAGGAAAATATTCTTTTCTCAAGCAAGACAATACCGTTAAAGGAGCAGCATCTCTTCACTGAAAAGCTTGAATCAGAAGAATGACTATGCAAAGTTGATCCTTTCTTGTGATGCTGGGTAGCAGCCCAAGTGGTCTTTCTCTTTCTTAATAGCAGTGCTCATTTATCCCACTGAGACAGAGAAATGAGTTCCACCAAGCTACTGAAGCCTTCAAGAATTTTAGTCAAGACCCCCAAAACAGAGGTCACCTTTGTTCTGTGTATGTAAAAAAGGCCTGATCAAAAGCACGGGGAACCAGTGGGAGCCTTTGCTACTGATATCACAGTATCACAGTATCACAGTATGCTAGGGATTGGAAGGGACCTCAAAAGATCATCTAGTCCAATCCCCCTGTCGGAGCAGGAACACCTAGATGAGGTTGCACAGGAAGGCGTCCAGGCGAGTTTTGAATGTCTCCAGAGAAGGAGACTCCACAACCTCCCTGGGCAGCCTGTTCCAGTGCTCTGTCACCCTCACTGAGAAGAAGTTTCTTCTCAAATTTAAGTGGAACCTCTTGTGTTCCAGCTTGAATCCATTACCCCTTGTCCTATCATTGGTTGCTACTGAGAAGAGCCTGGCTCCATCCTCATGACGTTCCCCCTTTATATATTTATAAACGCTAATAAGATCACCCCTCAGTCTCCTCTTCTCCAAACTAAAGAGACCCAGCTCCCTCAGTCTTTCCTCATAAGGGAGATGCTCCACTCCCTTAATCATCTTAGTTGCCCTACGCTGGACTCTCTCCAGCAGCTCTCTGTCCTTCTTGAACTGAGGGGCCCAGAACTGGACACAATATTCCAGATGCGGTCTCACCAGGGCAGAGTAGAGGAGAAGGAGGACCTCTCTCGATCTGCTAACCACCCCCCTTCTAATACAGCCCAGGATGCCATTGGCCTTCTTGGCCACAAGGGCACAGTGCTGGCTCATGGTCATCCTGCTGTCCACCAGGACCCCCAGGTCCCTTTCCTCTACACTGCTCTCTAACAGGTAGCTCCCCATCCTATACTGGAACCTGGGGTTGTTTCTGCCCAGATGTAGGCCTCTACACTTTCCCTTGTTGTATTTCATTAAGTTATTCCCTGCCCAAATCTCCAGCCTGTCCAAGTCTCTCTGGATGGCAGCACAGCCCTCTGGCGTGTCATATCTGTGTATCTCGTGGCACTCGTCTTAAAAGATGGGGTTTATTGTCATTTCTTCAGTCACAAGATTTCTTCTCTGTATATCACTGTGCAGTGTGCTGCATAGCTGATACTGGTTAAGGACATTTTTTCTACAGCTGACATAGCACATATTCCTGTTTACATAGTATGTTACACGGATTTTTAGACTTCTCTGATAACCTTCAACCTCCATTTGTTTTAAATCACAGCTTCATCCATCCTTGGCATTATACTCTCCTTCAAGGAAACTAACTTTCAATGCTGCTTTGAAATTTTGCCAAGGAAATTGAAAAATGGGGGAGCAGTGAGTGAGTGAGTGCAAGAAGACCAATATTTTTACCTTAGCATATGACACACTTGAATAGTCCAAAAAGTTTTGATGTACACAGAGCTCGAAGGATATTTAAAAAAAAAAAAAAAAGGAAAGGAGTGCAAAAGCCTCTCAAACAGAAAATGGGGGCATATCTTATGGTTGTGACTTAAAGAATCAATTTGCTTTTATCAAGAAGAAGATCGCAAAGGTACTTAATTACAGTGTATAACTAGAGATATATGAGACTGCCTAGTTAACAGCTATTAAACCTTGCCAAGAAATGCAAAACAAGAACCAGTTACTGGAAACTGGAATTTAGAGAAATTAAAAGCATATTAGGCAGATCTGGATTTTTTTTAAAAAGGGAGAATGATTAACCACTAGAGCAAGCTACCAAGAAAGGTTTCAACTTCTTCCTGTCTTCCTAAGTTCCTGGTTAAACCCGTTTGCTTTCCTAAGAGATATAGTTTATTCAGAAGTGATGATGATTTAGTAAAACTTTTGTCATTCAGTTCAATGTAGTGAGTTCAATAATGGGATAAAATGTAATGTAGTGAGATTTAATGGTGTTTTCTGTCTTTAAAGTCTATTAAATTGTGAATAACTAGAGCTACTTTGGAATGCATGGTATAATTATTATAAGTACTACTGTACACTTTATTTTAACCATCCTGTAAATTTCATTAGCTACTCGTATTCATTCTTCAGTGAGCACTGTCAGCCAGTGAATCATCCAAGTGAATATGCTATTGAGAAGAAAAAGATTATTTTCAGTTCTAGATATCACCACTAAGTTGAAGAAAAGGATCCTCTGATGGGCCACTTCAAAGCTGTACGTTTGGAGATTTTGATGATAAGAAAAACTTCTTTATCTGAACAAGATATTAAGGACACATAATATATACAAGAATGACCAGTGGTGTAGTTTTCTTGCCCAGAAATGCCAGACATTTGAATAATCAATCAGTATTCTTTGGCCCAGCATGTAAAGCTCTGGAATGACCTCCTGGGAGGTCTAACTTGCGTGACGGCCGGCAATCTGTCGACAGGTTACCAGGGTGGCTTTGTGTAATCATTCATAACACTCTGTACTTAATTCCAGCCTATTTCTTTACTGTTGTCATTTTTTCCTTATCTTATCCTCCAGTAAAAGACAGTTGAAGACCTTTAAAGCTCAATCCTAGAAATATAAAAATAAAACAAAATTGTTCAAAGAAATAAGCCCACAACAGTTATTAATTATTTTTTGGTGTCAGCTTAGTCTTCCTTTCTAAGTTTGATAGCTTCTGAGAACAAGACTTAAGCCTTCATTAAAGCACTGTCACTGACATCCTCTACTGTACGAGGTGCAGAGCTACTACAGCTGCTCTTTTTCCTATGTAAGGCACAGCAAACGTATTTATGTCTTATATTCCTTTATTTGTTAGAAAAGAGTGTGACCATTTCAACCCAACTGTTCACAATCATTTTCTTTGTCCTCGTGTTGGGCATAGCAATGTAAAACTGCACATTAAAGTATACTCATCAACATCTGCCTCTGTCAGTGAATTATTGGATCTAGTTAATTACCTGGCATCAATATATTTGAAGTAAATTGATTGGTTCTATCCTATAAAATGTGCATGGAGTCATTACCACACAAGGCCAGGTTCTCAGGCTTTGCACATGTCAGATGGGACGGAGAGCTTAGTTTTCCGTGTGTGTATGTAGCAGGGAGATTTCCATCCATTATGAAATCTGCTGTGTATTTGAATATGTGCCATCATGACTGCCTGTATGTGAACTACCACAATGAAATATTCCTCTCAGAGCATTTTAAATGTTCCACTTTTATAGCATTATGTAGTTGTTTTACAGTGATGGTATAATGCACTACATCAGCATGTCTCTGCAGCATCCTCCATATAATCTGGTACATTTTCATATAATGTATATGAAATGGGTTTATATTTTATTTCTGCTCTCTACGTGTTATGCTATTTTAGTCTGGCTATACTCTTCTTCAATGGCATCTCTAAAGGAACTTAATATCTTCTATCTTAACCTGTATTGTGGAGATTCTTTTATGCTGCAGGAATGTAATTCTTTCCAAGAGACTATCCAGTAATTTGTGACTGGATACCATCATGCACTTTTCTAAAAAACTTGCAGGGCTGAGAGAAATTTATTATGTCCTTATGGGGAAATGTAACAGTTAGGCTGACTATTCCTGAAAGAGATTGCTCTTGCCTTTCAACTAAGGAGAAAGCTTTGCAAGTTCAAACCTGCGGCAACACTGTTCTCCCCACATTCACTCCTGTCTGAACCATGAACTAGAGAGGTCTCCTTTCAGTAGCTTTTTTTCACTTTATTTCTTTTAGGTCTTTGAATGGCACCTAGGAGATGGAAAGTATCTCCTCTTGAGTTGGGACTGGTATATTTTCTCTAAAAAGATACTATAATGCAGGAAGGTGAAACAGCTGATGTGATAAGTCTTTTCCATCTTTAGCCACTGTGATCATTCTGAGATCCAATAATGACTATTTCAGCTGTAGCTTTCCATTTTCTCAGCTGTGTAGCAAAGTTAAAATGTTCAGAAATATGTTTCACTTTAGATGAAAAATTTGTAATTTGGGTGTTGTAGTCATCCAGGAGAACCATGAACTTGTCATATGACAAGTCAGAGAAGCCAGGAGTAGGTTTGATTGCTGGGGGCCACCTCTGGTCAGATTGCCACTAGTGGTCTAGCTGCCCAGCAAAGTGGACTGCAAGACTACGTGATATCACAGCCTGCTGAATAAAGTCTGTTAAAGAGTGGAGTATGTATGTTCACCTGGTGGGGCAGCTGCACTAATACTCATTCTATGATTGCTTTTAGGAAGCCAGCTCAGGAGTCTCTACATAGTTCTACACTCTACCACATACACATATCCTGAGAGCAGTAAGTTATATATATATATAATGACATGGATACATAGCTTTAAGCATAAATATTTGAAACATGACCTAAATTGCAATACATTGTTGGGGATGGTTCGACTGATCTATCAACTGATAGATGTCCATTACTAAAACCCAACTACTTTCCAAATAAGGATTATTTTTAGTATGAATTCCAGTATCAACCTCCCATTTTGATATATCCGAAAGGAATGATTCCATTGGCTGACTTGTCCAAATTCACATAGAAAATCAATGAAAATATTTGAAAACTAATTTCTTTCTCTGAAGTGCAGATGCAAGATGACATATTCAAATTTTCATTCTTTCTTCCGACTGAAATAATCTTTCTAATAGCTGTTGTGTTAAAAGTTGAAATCGCTGACCACATTGGCGAAAGTTTTATAATTTGATGTTGTTGGGCCAATGTTTTCACCCAAATGTGTTTCACCCAAATATGCACATAAATATGATTAGCTTTACTTTGTCTGATTAAAAACATACATCTTCTAGCTTTGTACTTCTGTATGTGAAACTAATCTTCAGGTGTGCTAGGCATATAAATTATGAGAAGTTATTATCACAAGAATCTCTGGTGTCGATAGGAAATATAGCATATACTCAAAGTAAAGTTCATATATTGAAGTATATATGTTAAATTTTAAATTTTTTAGCACATAGAACAATATGATAAAGAGATATTGCTTCCCAAGTGGTATATTCTAATATTTTATGAAGCAGAGGGGAAGGGAGGAAAAATGCATTTCATCCCAACATTGCATTTGACCCTCATTCCTCATCTTCCCTAATTCTTTCAAATTGACAATTCTAGTAAGGACTCAAGGAGATACAGACATTTTTTTTTTTTTTTCTCAGAAGAAAAAATATTCATTATAGATTAAAGCTTTCTAAACTGAGATAATCACAATCCATGGACGCAACAGATGAGTAACTGAAAAATCAATTTGGAGTTATGGTATTGTTTAGTGTTTGTTAGAATGTTTGTTTACTCTTCACCTGTGACTGTTATCTAAATAAGAAACCTTCATGAAGACGTTTGTTTGAAACAGTTATTGGCACAGTTGTAATTGTGGATACATGAATTTAAGTTTATTCATTTGCCTGTGAAATGTTTGCTTGATTAAAATATATATTTATGTACTTTATAAACCACATACAGATATGAATGTTGGTTTTGAAAAGAAAGTTTATAAGTCAAAGCAGGATCAATAGGACACTTCAGGCATTCATTTTGTTGAAACCTCACGTATTGCTTTGAAATTTTATCATGCACCACTTTATCATGCATCACATCGAGCCAGATCCTCAACCTGCATAACCCAGGGACAGCATTCACTTGCCTCTTTTGAAACTTTTGGAAACTTACTGTGAAAGAACTAGGATGTATTAGGGACAATCCCTAATGAAGCTCTTTAAATATTCTTAAAAATTTACATTTGAATTTACATTTGCAAGTTAAATTTACAGTGTGGTTATCCTCCCTATTATTATGCTGTTGGTTGAATTGAAAGTGATATATTTGGGTGAACATTGAACATAACTTTCAAATTTCAGCTAAAACACATCAACAATTCTTTGGAAATGGAAAAAAAATTGTTCATCTTTATGAAACAAATGATATAATTTGGGCGAAGAAACCTAATGTTTTCATACTTTAAGAAAAGACTTGGAATCAGAGAGCTGGAGAAATAGAAGAGAGGATCAACATGAGGTCAGAGAGCTGTTTTGTTATCTGTGTGAAAGACACCTGCCTTTGGCTGACTTACAAACTCCTGAAAAAATGTTGTTTGCACATGCTAAATATGGGCCTGTGTGTGTCTGCCAATGTGTTCTCTGAAGATGCCATCTGCATTGAGCATGTGGCAGCACAAGGAGACTCTTTGTGGGTTCCAGGGTCCACTGAGGTTACGGGCACACAAACCGCAAACAAGAAGGCTCCCTCCTGAGCATGTAACAATGTGCTTGCTGTTTCCCAGGGACAGTGGTAGAAAAAGAAGACGGAACGTATGCAAAAATCAAAATGTACGTACATCTGGGTACAAAGCTTTAAGAAATAAACATTCTTTCTAACTCAAACAACTTCTACCCACGTAGGAAAACATATTTATGAAATTAACTACAGCTGCCTTATCTATTCAGTACATTGTAAGGACATTTCTCTTTTCACTATTGTTCCATACAGTCCCGATCAGGAAGACACTAAAGTCTAGCGGAGCATTTTGATTGATGTCTCACATCAAGTTATAAACTGGAAGAAAATAAATGAACCTAGTAATTTTCATGTTACTTTTTTTTTTTTGATTAATAAGAACAACAGATTGCTAACCTAATGAGATAATTGTATGCATTTTTTACACAAACAACATTTCAAGAAACGAACTAATATTTTCCATAAATATTGTGATCCAAGGTATCCTATTTATTTTAGATTTGTACCTGTCATGATATCTGCTTTTTATTGCTGTTTTGTTTCTTGTAGCAAATGTCAACACTGTACAACCTGAAGTAATTATTAGGGAAAGTGATAGCACATTTGCTAGCAGTGGAAATGCCACAAGTACTGTGTCTTCTAATTTATTTTCCACCTCAGTTAAATGCTATTATTTTAGTGAGACATGTTGGGCCTTTCATGGGGCTGGGAGTTCGCACAGTTAGGATGAATTCCGCCAGTTCCATGGTGGTGAAAAATGGTGTTGAGAGAAAGAAAACATTTTACATGAAGAGGAAAGAAGCACAGGGAAATAAAAAAAATTGCCTAAGGTCACACAGGAAACTTCTAACAGAAGTATGGAACAAAGACAAGTCTTCTGAAAACTATATGGAACGCCTTAACTAGAAATCTACCTTGCTCCTGCAGCAGGCTACTGCGCATTTCTGTTTTCCTTTCCTCAAAATAATCGTTCCATACCATTTGTGAAATCTGTCATGAAAATGGGTTCATTGTGAGTAATTTTAGAATATTGTGGTGCCCCTCTTTTTATACTAGCTCTCCAATGAGAACAAAATGAACGCAAAAGCCAATCTGTAAACCAGTGAAGTTGCATCAAATGTGTCCAGTCTTGGGATTTGAATGCCTACCTCAAATAACAGTATGAACCTGCTTTCTGTGAACATATGCTAGGAACAGGAAAGGATACAAAATTAATTCTAATTACAGTCAGTATCTTATGAATTGAAGTTTACCTGCATGGAAAAAACCTTTAAGAATAATGGAATGTTAATTGGCTTTTGGGAAAAAAAATCATATAAAATTCTCATCAATTTTTATGTACAGAATGTGCCATATTGAGTACACTATTCCAAAATACAAATAATTTTCTCAAAGATTGATTTTATTATATTGTTACAGTAATCCACATTATTACAACTTGAAAAGAAATAGAAGTGTCTATCAAAAAAATGTAGTCCTGGAATTTCAAAATCTTGTCAACTGCTGCCAAATCTCTACAGTATCTTTTTCTGGACCATAAATTTAAGACAATGCCTGACTTGACAGGAAAGAGAGCTATCATTCAGATGATCACATTACATTTAAAATTCCCAGATCCTGTTTTTTCTTCCTGTAGTTGTTACCAACCACTGATCAGCCCAATAGCATGCACCATATTCAACTCAAACCTGAAATAAAGACATTCCCTGTACTGCACATTTCTTCTCTCTCCAGGGTGTATCTACTGCTTGGTTTATCTCCCATACTGTAAGCTCAGCTCTTTTTTTGCTTAAATTTTCATGTTGCTTTCTACTCAACTACAAAAATGTCGGTATCCTTTTCCAACAGCCTCAACTTCCCTGACCTTGCTCTAGCTGGCGCTTCAGTTCTGTTATCAGTGGTTTTCCTTGAGTTTAAGGCAACACTGTGCGCCTTGATTAATTCCCATATTCTCTTCTTCTCATCTCCTCAGAGTTCCACCTGCCCCCATCTACCTTTTCTTTTCTTTTTCTTTACTTTGATGTTTTCTTTTTTTTTTTTTATTTAGCCACATAATACTTCAGCATCTCCTATGCTCCTGTGCTTCCATCAAGCATCCTTCTTGCAAAATGCATAGAGATACAAGATTTCTCTGTTTTCAAAGCCCATGAAAATCAGTAGAAAGATCTACAGTAATTTAAAATGGCTTTGGATTGAGCCCATATTAATATTACATGCACAAAAATATGTCGCCTAGTGATGATTTGAGCTGAGACTTCAAAGTTGTGAAGGAACGGGCTACTGTTTCACGTACGAACCTTGTTCAGCACTTGAAAAGATTAGAGCTTTGCTTTTAGTGGTTGCATGTATCTCCACAGAAGCACATATCTGACATAGTAGCAGGTGGTTCTAGCAGGGGTTTTTTAAAGTATTTTCAATTCAGAGAAAATGTGAGTTCAGTTCATTCTCATTTGTGAACATTCTGGAAGAAGTAGATACCAGTATTAATGATATTGTAGTTGTCATTTAGAGATCATGTGGAGACCTGCGGAGTCATTCTTAATCATAGTCACACAAACCAAAACAAAAAGGCAAAAATTTTTCATTATACATTTTAATCAGGTGAAAAACGATTTTGATGTTATCAGCAGTTTCTTCCAAATAACTATATTATTTTTGATTAAGGATAAATTATATTTTTTTCCACACTACATGCAAAGTACAGTTAATAAGAATCTTAATAAACTTTTCAGTTTAAGCTATCCAATTAATTTAGGCAGCAAAGGTCTAAATAGGTTAAACTATATGTGGCATAATAGCAATGAACATTTTTTTTCCTCTGACCATTGAAGTGGTCTGATCACTCCTCATACCCTTCTAAATGGCAGTTGATATCGTCCTTTTCCTTTTTTTTCTATTGTGATTGCTATAGGAAGATGAAGTATTTCCTGCAAGTCAGGAGAGAAGGAAAGCTGAATAGAAAGCTGAAAGAGAATTGAGACAAGGATAAAGGACAGTTATTAAATTTGTGAACTCTATCAGGGGACAAGAAAATAAACTGTATGACTGACTAGGAGTGTATTGGAGTATGACATTTCATTTTTATGCAGGTCTCAGTGTGATAAAGGTAACACATTGAAGAACACTGCAATTCCACAAAAGCAGTTAGCACATTCATTGAATATCAAGATGGCTAAAGTGCTCCTCTTTTGTCGCTATCTCATGTTTTTATATGGGGCAATATAGTTCAGGAGCTCACGACTGAACGCCAGACTCTCTGCTTCTATAACAAGTTTATTATAGGTTTCCTTTTTATTCCACACAGGAACATAATCTCTAGCTGACATTTTTTTCTCCTCCCAATTTATAGGGCTGTATTCATTTAGGAGTTTTCAGACTATATGTACCCAAGCAAAACAAAATGAATAGAAGTGCAAAAAGGAATGAGTTGTAATCTTATCATTAGGGGAACATTGAATATGTGCTGAAATAGAGAGCAAAGGGCTAAAATGAAATGCATTTGAGTGTGAAGAGACTGCAGAATTGATTGCAAAGTTAGAAACTATTTTAGGACACAGTCAGGCACCAACACCATCTGTTTGCTAAAGAAAGCAAAAGAGAGAAAGGGATATGATTACTGGTCAGACAAGAATATGGCAGTATGGCTTGAAGCCCTGACAGCCTTAATGTGAGCCTGGATAATCCAGTCTGTGTGTTGTAAAGCCAAATTCCTAAATTCGGCAAGTCCTCGATAGAATTAGGCTTCCCAATACAGCTTTGGATTCAGGGCATGAGAAAACTAGTGCGGGAACCAGTGAATTGTCTGCCAGATTGTGAAAACATGGGTTTTGTTAAATATGTATGAATGGGTACCTTTCTGTGAGGAATAACTTTGTCCTCTATTTTGCTAAAACTTTTGCTAGTAGTGATTACATCAAAATATATAATGTGTGGTCAAAATTTACTTACATATGGAGAAATGTCAAGTGATATCATGCGCAGTTTGATTTTCTTTTTACCAGGCTCTTGCTACAATAACAACAAAAGGTTCATCCCTATAGTCCTGAGTAGATCTAAGGGTGAAAGCAAAATGTCTATCTTGTTCCTCATTATATTCTAAAAGCAACATAGTTCAAACTTCAGATGTAACCACATAGGATGCACCTGCGTGATTGACTAGTGCCATACAAAGGAGAAGGTAGGAAAATTTGACTTCCCATTATGGTTATAGGACCATATACACCTATTGCATCTTTAGAAGCAATGAAATCTGCACTAATTGTTGTTTGTAAGTACACGTTGTGCGGCTGTACTTAATAGGCTATGTGAGGTAGATTTCTGTACAGATATCCCAGACTGTTTTGCTGTCATTGCCACATCACATTGTAAGTTTTCTACATTGCAAGTGGTGATCTTTAGATGGTGCACTAATGCACAACTTCAGTCTTGGCTTAGCCATGATGAAAAGCTTAAAGACAGCACAGTAGTGTTGTGTGGTGCACAGCAATCAAATCCAGGCATGGATACAAAGCAAACCTACACCTAAAAAGAGCCATTCCAAAGCACTAAATTACCAGTGTAGATGCACACACAGTGGTGTATCAAGGGAATTCCCTTCATGAAATCTCATCTGAGTGGGAGATTCTGGCTACTTCTACATCATCAAGTAATTAAGCCATCAGACTCAATCCAGCTTCTTCTCTGCTCCTAATCTACACATGTGTATCAGATTACTTCCAAGGTTCCTTTCAGAGCAGATCAACTAGCTCCCATTTAGACAAATCTTTGTTTTGGTGGAAGTTCTATCTAGGGATCATTCTCAGTAGACTCTATGACTTAACCACCAACATTAGACTCTTTTAACTCTCTATAATCCTTCACGCTCATCCATGGTGGTCTTGTGCTTAGTATAAAATAGTTGTGTCCCCCATTCCCTCAAGAAATAGCTTGTTATTAATTACTCATGACATTATTGGAAACAATTGTAAGAAAAATATTAAATAGGTTTCAAGCTCAGAGGGACACCACAAGGAGTTTGGAAGAGAACTTGACAAAGTTTTACAGAATATGGAGGGACCCTGCTCAGTCTAGTGGAGTCTAGCCTTGGACAGTATAGAGATCAGCCTTTAGGCACCATGTGGCCTGGGGACCAGTGGATGCTCTCACACTTAGTCTTAGCCTTCAATGTGATCTAAGAGGAAATCCCTTGATTCTTCCTTCATGGTTTATAAACTCTGTCTAAACTAAGTAACAGTACTATAACGTGGCTTTATTTAACAAAGATTGTTTAAACAAAAAATACATCTATAAATTAAAGTGTCACTGTTTTATTAGGTAGCTTACTTGATTTCATTGAGATGTCTTTATTTACACACACTTTATATTCAAACTTATATTATCTGTTTTTTTCTTGTTCAGCTTTTCAACTCAGCTTAAAATTGTCACAGATGAATAACCTTTTTCATTTGTACTGCAGCACATGCAGTGGATTCTTTTCTTCTGTCTCATTGCTTGGTCTCACTCAGAGTTCAACCTGACTCCTGACTCACAGCTTTTTTTTTTTTTTTGTCATTCCATTTGTTTCTAGGGTCAATTGACATTGACAATCCAATCCATTTCAAACCTACTTTGCTGACTTATTAAAGTATACACAAAAAAGAATATGTCTCTCTGAGGTTCTTCTTTCAATTACAATTAATTTATGTTTTTTCTCCATTAGAATGAAGTTCATAGCACGCTGTAGTGCCCCGGAGCAAAAGGTGTAGCATGTAACTCAGGACCATACTCATGTTTTATCCTACCACACTTGGAAAAAACAAATCAATACATAGGGGAGCTTAATCACTCAGATGACCTTCTTACCTAAGCAGGGGTGTAAACTGAGTGGCTTAGATTCATTAGTATGAAGAACAAGCATGACCACATCATTGTGGTATATGAAATGAATCTCTGTACTGAACCCAGCAACCTACATTTGGCCTCATATCTTGACTATGATGCGTAAAAGAATGAGAATCCTTCTGCTTTCCTGCAAATGTATTTCTGTGGTAGCTTGTACAATTATTTTGATTTATATACCTTTTTGTCTATATCTCGCCATTTCTTGAACTGTTGCATAAACTGTTACACTACAGCATATGGCTGAAACAGTCTTATGTTTATATTTTTGTTTTGCAGTGCTGATAGGTTATTTGAAAGAAGTCTAATTCCAGACAACAGGTCATGCATATTTAGAAGATACTGAGGTCCATGGTTATGCTATTTGCCTTTTTCTTTTTTGGAGGTGATATCCACCACAGTGGGAAAGGTGTTTAAGCCTCCACATAGAGCATCCATGAAGCGTCAACAGAAATGTGTGTGTAGCAAGATTCAAAATAACTCATTCGTCTGAGTGGTACATGTGTATCATATCATTTCTCATTCATTGAAAAAAGGATATAAGATATTGGGTTTTTTCCCATTATTTCTGTTAGAATGCTATAAAAATGTACACATAAAAATCATGGCTAGAACTATGTGATAGATGGTGACTACAGAAGTCGTTATGTATGTTAAGTAGAATAGGTTACACTGTAAAGTAAGATTTGCTTTTCACAGTGAACACTCTTGAGAAGATTAGTATAATACAGCCTGTTTTTGCGTGCTATATTTAGACATTTAGAGGACAATGACAGAGGAAGAAAACCTTAACAACAAACACAATGAGTTTGGCATTTGCAAAAAAAAAAAAAGTTCTTAAAATCAGCTGAAATTTGCAATTCTCCATATGTGCCACAAAAGTTTAACGTGAAGCACACTTGAAATAAACCATCTCTAAGCAGTGGAACGAACCTGCTAAAGTTACCCGAATTAATCCATGAAAACGATTGATATTTTTGGTGGATTATTCTGCCAGATTTAATTTAATATAATAAGACAGACATATAATTCAGCCAAGCATGAAAATTATTTGGATTTTAAAAGTTTGCTATTCTTGAGAAAGCAATCCCCATAAACTGATAATTAATCAGATTATATAAATATTTGGAGGTTTAAATATTTACCAAAAAGTTGCAAGTTTTTATCATAGAATCATAGAACGGTTTGGGCTGGAAGGGACCTTAAAGATCATGTAGTCCCAACGCCCCTGACATGGGCAGGGACTCTTTCCACTAGACCAGGTTACTCAAAGCCCCATCCAACCTGGCCTTGAACATTTCCACATGGGGCTTCCACAACTTCCCTTGGTAACCTGTTCCAGTGCCTCACCACCCTTACAGTAGAGAATTTCTTCCTAATATCGAATCTAAATCTACCCTCTTTCAGTTTAAAACCATTACCCCTCATCCTATTCCTACACTCCCTCATAAAGAGTCCCTCTCCACCTTTTCTGTAGGCCCCCTTTAAGTGCTGAAAGTTATCCCCGGAGTCTTCTCCAGGCTGAACAACCCCAACAATCTCAGCCTATCTTAATAGGACAGGTGCTCCATCCCTTGATGACCTTTGTAGCCCTCCTCTGGGCTTGCTCCAACAGGTCCACGTCCTTCTTATGTTGGGGGCCCCAGAGCTGAACATAGTACTCCAGGTGGGGTCTCGTGAGAGTGGAGCAGAGGGGCAGAATCACCTCCCTTGACCTGCTGGCCATGCTTCTTTTGATGCAGCCTGGCATACAGTTAGCTTTCTGTGCTGCAAGTGCACATTCTTGGCTCGTGTTGAGCTTCTCATCAACGAGCATGCTCAAGCCCTTCTCCTCGGGGCTGCTCTCAATCCATTCTCCACCCAGCCTCTATTTCTGCATGGGATTGCCCCAACCCATGTGCAGGACCTTGGACTTGGCCTAGTTGAACTTCATGTGGTTTGCATGAGAGCACGTCTCAGGCCTGTCCAGGTCCCTCTAGATGGCATCCCTCCCCTCCAGCGTGTTGACCACTCCATATAGCTTGTTGTGGCAGGCAAACTTGCTGAGGGTGCACTCAATCCCAACATCCATGTCACCAACAAACATGTTAAATAGTACCGGTCCCAATACCTTGTACTGGGAACAACACTTGTCACAGGTGTCTAATTGGACATGGAGCCGTTGACTCAACTCTTTGAGTGCAACTGTCCAGCCAGTTCCTTATCCACCAAGGAGTCCATCTGTCAAATCCATGTCTCTCCAATTTGGAGACAAAGGCATCATGCAGGACAGTGTCAAATGCTTTGCACAAGTCCAGGTAGATGATGTTAGTTGCTCTTCCTTTGTCCACCAATGCTGTAACCCCATTGTAGAAGGCCACCAAATTTGTGAGACACAATTTGCCCTTAAGGAAGCCATATTGTCTGTCACCAATCACCTCCTCTTTTTCCAAGTGCCTTAACAATGTTTCCAGGAAGCTCTGTTTCGTGATCTTGCCAGGCACAGAGGTGAAGCTGACTGGTCTGTAGTTCCCTTGTCTTCCCTTTTTCCCTTTTTGAAGATGGACATTATGTTTCCCCTTTTCCAGTCAGTGGGAACTTCTCCAGACTGACATGACTTCTCAAATACGATGGATAGTGGCTTAGCAACTTCATCCACCACCTCCCTCAGCACTTGTGGATGCATCTCATCAGGTCCCATGGATTTGTTTACCTTCAGGTTCCTCAGATGGTCTCAAACCTGATCTTTTACAGTGGATGATACTTCATTCTCCCACTCCCTGCCTTTGTCTTCTGTGACTTGGGTGGTGTGGCTAGAGCTTGTGAAGACTGAGGCAAAAAAGTCATTGAGTGCCTCAGCCTTCTCCATATGCTGGGTAATCGGGTGTCCTGCTTCCTTCCAGAGAGGGTTCATATTGTCTCTGTTCTTTCTTTTATCACTGACATACCTGTAGAAGATTTTCTTGTTGCCCTTGATGTCTCTGGCCAGATTTAATTCTATCTGGGCTTTAGCTTGCCAAACCTGATCCCTGGCTGCTCAGACACGTTCTCGCTATTCCTCCCAGGCTACATGTCCTTGCTTCCACCTTCTGCAGGCTTCCTTTTTCTGTTTGAGTTTCTCCAGGAGCTCCTTGTTCATCCATGCAGGCCTCCTGGCAATTTGGCCTGACCTCCTCTATGATGGGATGCATTGCTCCTGAGCTTGAAGCAGGTGATCTTTGAATATTAAGCAGCTTCCTTGGGCCCCTCTTTCCGTCAGGTCTTTATCCTACTTTACCCTACCAAGCCAAAGTCTGAAGAGGCCAAAGTCTGCTCTCCTGAAGGGTAGTGATCTTACTGTGTGCCCTCCTCACCGCCCTAAGTATCCTGAACTCCACCATCTCATGGTCACTGCAGCAAGGTGGCCCTTGTTGATGGGAACAAGGTCCAGCAGAGCACCTCTCCTTGTTGGCTCCTCTATCACTTTGGAGAAGGAAGTTATCATCAACATATTCCAGGAATCTCCTTGGTTGCTTGTGCCCTGCTGTGTTGTCCCTCCAACAGATATTGGGGTGGTTTAAGTCCCTCTTGAGGACCGGGTCTTATGAATGTGAGGCTGCTCCTATCTGTCTGTAGAGGGCCTCATCCACTCGGTCTTCCTGGTCAGGTGGCCTGTAGCAGACCGCCACTGTAATGTCCCCTGCCCCTGCCCCTGCTCTCCTGTTAGTCCGGACCCATAATCTCTTGGTTGGCCCCTCATCTGTCCCCAGGCAGAGCTCCATGCACTCCAGCTGGTTATTGACATAGAGAACAACACCCTCTTCTCATCTTCTCTGCTCTTCCTTTCTAAAAAGCCTGTATCATTCTATTCCAACATTCCAGTCATAGGAGCCATCCAACCATGTGTCTGTGATGACAATAAGATCATAGCTGTACAGGCGTGTGCACGTCTCTAAGTAGTCTTTTTTGTTCTCATATGCTACGTGCGTTTGCATAAAAGTATTTAAATTGAGCCCCCAGTGAAGCTGACTTACTGGCTGGAGTTGCTGGAATTCCTTTGGGTTGCACTTCAGGTGCTCTGCTGGTGACTGGTGATCCTTCTTTAGGCTCTGGGCATCTATTGCTGGCATTGGCATCAAACTGGTAGGAGTGGGATGGACTGAGGTTCCCTTGCCCCGGTGACTTTACTTTAAAGCCCTCTTCACCAGCTTGGCAAGCCTATGACTGAAGATGCTTTCCCCTTCTCTAACAGGTGGACCTAATCAGTGCTCAGTAGACTTGGTTTCTCAAAGTGAATCCCGTGTTCTATGTAGCAAAACCCCTGGCTGTGGCACCAGTCCTGTAACCCTTTGTTGAGTCACCAGATTCAACTGGTCCTTTGAAACCCCTTCTCTTTGACCGGGAAGACTGATGAAAAAATTACCTGTGCTCCAGAATCCTTTACTGCTGCTCCCAGGGCTCTGTAATCCTTCTTGATGCTCCTCAGACTGCTCTTGGATGTATCACTGGTGCAATATGTCTTGCATATTAAACATTCTTGGGATAAATTTCCAAAATAGGTTGTACATAATATAACTGTGACTGTATTTTGAAATTTTTGACTACATAATATTGTGAAAATTGATGCCAAGTGTATATTGAAGGTATAATTCTTGAGGTCTAAAACCATGACTGTTACTGGAGATTTAAATATGTGTGCATCTGTCAACTACAACAGTAGTATCGTAGCACATGGAGACAATTTATTACTTAGACATCCATCAGGCACTTGAGAATTTCCCAATTCAAGCTTAAAAATAGCTAAAATTTTTCTATACAAAATTTAGGTTTCAATAAACCTAGGTTTTCACAGGAAATTATGTTATTATTTCTGATATTAAAAAACCTGAATCTTGGTTTATACTTCATAATGATGACATGGTTAAAAGAAAATATAAAACCTAAAAATGTCAAATATTTGTTATAGCTGTTATGCCTATACATATTTATCCTTATGTATATTTATGTATATGCATATTTATAACAGGATCTCTACATATGTGATAGACATTGTGGGGGTAGTTGGACATTTTATCTTAATGTAAAAAAGAATTATATTTTAAAATCTCAGCATTTCACACAAAAAGGGAAATCCATATTTGCACAGGCTGTAGTATAGTATTTTTCTATACCTGAAAATTATCTACCTGAAAATGAAGAGGCATCCTGTCCAGATGAGATATGCTCACAAGTCACAGGAGTGACTGTTGGACATTGAGGTAAAAGTTTGAGAGAACCTGAGCTTCAGCACCTAACCTAAGTTTACTACCCAACCTGTTGTGAGCAATAATTTTACAAGTGGATAAAACTATGGATGGAGCAATTTGATACTTCTATAATGTATGCGATAAGGTGAATCAGACACTGTCTGATGATCTGTATAAGATACCAATTCTTCTATTCATTTTTAATTTTAATCCACTTTAGTGTACCTTAGAGTGCTAATTAATAATGGCTGAAAGATAAACATGTTCTCAAAAAATAGAAGTCTTAGGGAAAATGAATAAAGAAAAACAAACCTGAGAAAGAGACGGAAAGAGACATGAATTCTGTGCTAGAAGACTATAACAATAAGACACAGAAAATGGAACTAAATAGAACTGGTTTTCCTTGTTTTATTTCCCTCACTTCCTTTCTCTCTCTTAAAAAAAAAAAACAACCCAAAAAACTAACAACAAAAAAGAAAGCAATTACTTAAGGAAACTAAGATTATACTTAGCAATAATTTGCTGCAAATTCTGTGTTTAAAATGTTCAAGATCAAAACACAATTGATTTCCTTTTGGAGAATCTGGGTTTTGCAGTATAGGGAAGGAGAAGGATGAATCACAGCAGGAGGGGGTGAGGGAAGAGGAGACAACAAAGCCATAAAAGTAACTTCTTTCAAAATGGAGCTTGATCAATGGATTATGTGATGTGGTTATCTGCTCTAGCACTAGCAAGGGAATGGTCTCAATGACCAACAAAGTCCCTTTACGATCTGATGTTCTACAGTATCTATCATTTTAAGTTTCTTCAGGGATCACTCCAGTTTCAAGATGATAGCCGTAATTGAACCCTAAGGTGGTAAATACATTCAGTTACAACAGGAGATAGTAACTCCTTATGGAGGCCAAGTTGTTCCCAGAGCACTCTTGTTGGAAATTTGCATCCCAGATGATTGATTCTGTTGCATAATTATGGTGATTATATGATTATTTGTCTTTTTTTTTGTCTTTGCCCAACTACTATCCAAAGCTCTGTTATTTTTTACTAACTGCAACGTACAGGAGAATGCTTCAGTCATGGGCCCAAATTTTAATAAGTTTGCCCTCTCTGAGCTTATAAATAAACCAAGGTCATGCTCTGCATCAGGGCCCACTTTACGGTTTTTCAAGCTGCTTCATGAATGTGAACTCTACATAGATAGGGGCTGATTCAACCCGAAAAACCTGAAAATTAGCAATCTGAAGCACTTGTCTTATTTGGAGCTAAGCAAACAGTCTTCCTCCCCTCCCCATCTTAGAAAGTCCACCTCATTGCTGTCTGGAACTGAGCATGAAACCCTTCCTGTTGTCCGGAGATTGTTATGTAGAATCTGCAGCTCACATATCTGACAGGAAGGCAGGTAGTTAAAATTTTTGTGTTGGGAATGAGTGGAAAGAAGCATAATGGAAATATACTCCAGCACAATATCTTTTCTCTAAGAGTGAAACAGAAATAAAAATAGAAATCCTTTACTAAGATAAAGCCCCTTTGTCCTGAGAGAAACAGAAAATCCTGATTGTTTTCTTGCTGTTGTTAGCCGAAGTTGCAACCAGAGTTTGAACCATCATCAGTCCACTTTTCATTCCAGATCACTGCTATTTTATTACAAATCATTGCTACATTTTGTAGGAGTGAACTTCCATAAAGGAACGTACATTAATAGAGTTTTTCAGTTTCATGTGAAAGTTGAGTAATGCATATGACTTGTTGTATATTTACCCTGATGTTATATTGAAGATAAATTGGTCCCATCAGTTTTAATTTTTCTCCTTATTTTATCAATGCAGCATCATTTTCTCTTTTTACTTTATAGTAAAAATTCGTATAGTCATTGGACAGTGACACTAATACTGTTAAAGATGTTACAGATACAAAAATCATAAAAGTGAAGAAGGAACAACTTGGATTATCTTCTCTGTTTCTGGCCTTAAACGATTTCAGATTTGCTCGACAATTCATTGCTCTATTAAACATGCAGGAACAGAGATGAGATGAAAAGGAATCATATGGGACCCTGATGAAAATCTTTTAGAAAGCAGTCTTATTATCTGCAGGGAGTAGGAAGTAAACACTGAAAAGCGGCTTTACCAGCAGTTTCAGCTAGACTTACAGAGAATCTGTAAGTTTTCTGTTGTTTCTAACCTCTTCTTAGAAAGGAAGACGGCTCCGTAGACATATGCCAGTTGTTCTCAATCTTTTTGTAAAGCTCTGTAGGAATAGTTTGATTTGAAAGGTTGAGATATGGGGAAATTCATTCTTGGGCTGAAAACAAAGACACTTAAACACTTCAGCGATAATTATGTCACCAGACCACAAAAATATAAACAGGATGAATTGCATTTACTGATTAGGGAGTGTAATTTTAGACTGGAAACCAAGACACTGCAAATATCACCTCATAGGTTGCAAAATAAACTATTTTTCAGCTGTTCCCTGGATAAAATTTAAACTGCTTTTAGAAAGAGCAAGGTAAATAAGCACTCTTCCTTTATTCCAGAAATTTTGCTTCCCTTCAAGTTTCTAACAGCTTTTCTACTGAAAGGCTTCCCTACAAGGGAAATTAAGAAGGCAATGGTTTCCTGAGTATCATCCACGTTTGAAAGGGGGAGGATCATTTTAGATGTCTGAGAAGAAAAAGCACAGTTGGAAACAAGGACAGAAAAAACAAATTACAAAATGTAAACCACCAGATTAGTTTTGGCAGATAACAATAATTTGTGAGTTTCTCATGATTGCGGGATCCTTTGGGGTTGTCTTACTGTTGCTGAAAAGAGTGTTTAGGCTTGTATTGGCAGTGTCGAGACCAGGCCAACAGAAATTTTTCTGAGAATCCTAAATATATATTTCAGTGCATCATCTAGTCAGCTAACTTTCAATTTATTCATTGCCTTCTCCTATTCTCTTGCCATTAGGTATGGCAGTAAAATTCAACAATGCAAACTTTGCCTGAATTGACAGGTTAAATAAATTTCTTCTACAGGTTGTCAGCTATCTCCAGCACTCGCTTTGTTCTTTAGAAGTCAACCCATACATATATTGAATTTCAATGCTTTCTTAAAGTTTTTGTGCTTTCTTTCCTCTTTACCAGAGAGAAATGTTAAGGAGAAAAAAAATGAAAGGTAAAATAATATATATAGTTATAATAACTGAAAAACGATCTTTGATATTAATAAAATATATTGATTGTATTACAGTTTTTTTTCCTTATAGTTTTATTTTGAAGGTTTTCTTACTTTAAGGTTGAACAGCAATCCGAAGCTTTTAAAAATATTTTTAATATTCAAATAATAAAAATGAATAAATTGTTCTGAAAGGTGTTTCATTTAATATAATTTATGAATACCATTTGAAGATTAATAAAACATATTTGTTTTATTATAGATGATAAATAGATGATACCCACTTTTTCCCCTCCAAAATACATACCTCTATGAAATTCAGACAAACAATAACACTAGTTTACTAGGCATAAACTATAGGGTTGAATCATGAGACGATCAATGTTCTGATAGTTCAAAGGAAAGAATAAAATATTATACGGTAATAAATTATATTTATTCAAATGTGTATTAGAAAGGGTCTCAAAGCATGGCGTGTACACTGCGAGCGCCAAAAAGCATGTCAGAAAGCAGCAATAGCTGCCCCTCTCACACCTGCCAAACAGCCGTCTCATTGCCTCGTCTTTGGAGGCTGCAGAGAGCTGCTGCTCCTCTGATGCTGAGGAGCACCAGGAGCTCTGGAGCCAGCAGTGACTTTGTGCAGGGTCCAGGTGAGAGGGGAAGGTGGAGCCGGCGCCTTGCCTCCTTCCACCCTGGCTCATGGCCCGATGCAAAGCCCCCCCCGGCTGCTGCCCCCCATCTCTGGCCTATGCCACCGGTGCCTGCAGGATATCGGTATGGGGACAAAACCAGGCTTGAGAATCGTTGCTCTGATGTTTTGTGCTGTATATTTCTGTATGAATCAGGGTCTGTTGCTCACTGTCCCCGCAGGGTACAGAAGGGAGAAAAGCCATAGAAATGGCGGTGGGAGGTGGGACGCAGAGATACCGCTGTCTTTACCAAGCAGTCACAGATGACTCGCGAAAAGCTGATCGTGGGTCCTGTTTAAGATCAGGAGATGGGCTGGCAAATAGCTACTTCCAAACATCGTAGTCTGCCTGGAACAGAGTAGTTTGAAATACCGGAGTGCTACTCACCTCAGAAAGATGCTGCAGTGGTTTGATCATGGGAGAGCTCTGGGTCGGTTTTAGGAATGGGTGTGAAGGAAAAAGAAAGGTGAGGTTAGAGAACGGTAAACAGTCCTGCACAGCAATGGGCTGAGCAGGGGCAAAGAACGGAGAAAAGGAGTTGACACATTTTCTTCGACCTTCTTGCCTTTAATTTCTACTTTTGCCTCTCCTTCATATCTTACAAACCCCAAAGGCTTTTGTGGCATCATCAGGCTGTTTCATATGTATATTTCCATTCGGAGGCCAAACACCTACGATTGGGAGAGGATAAGCGGCTTCAGTACTAGTCAGACTAAAGGTATTTCTTCTTGAAGTTAGCACAGACTCAGATTCCTCATCCCTGGGACTTTTATTTACGAATGGTAGTATATGTTTTTTAATTACCTTCTATCTAGACTTAGATGAGAGAAAAGACATACTGTTGTGGATTGCTCCTGCTTTGAATTTAGAAAATATGTATTATTGCACTTTTAAATGAAAAAAAAAAAAAAGGCAAAGCATTTAGATAGATATTTTAAAAAGAAAAGGAAAGGAAAGGGAATAGAGCAGTAATTGATTTTCCAAAAAAGTTTATCCTTTACAAAATTTGTATCAGGGGAGGGTGAATTGATGAAGGCTGTGACCAATGACCTTGCAAAAATTTTAAGGTATGGAAAAATCCTATGCCACAATTCTTTTTTTTCAAAGCATGCCTTTTGAGAGATTTGGGAATAGAATGGCTAAGTATATTTCATTGTTTTGAAAGTGTTATTGGCTTTGACAAGACTGGTAAACATGGAGTGACTGAACAGGTGAAGAATGCTGCGACAGGTGAAGAATGCTGTGCAATATTAGGAAAAATGTAGCAGTGCATGGAGGTATTACTGGAACTTGCAGGATATTGAGGAATTCTGCATTCTACACTATTTCCTGTGGAGGGTGATCTCACATCACTTAAAAGATCCCATTAATTTCTACTGGTCATTACCATATATGAAACAGTGAAAATAAAGCAATATAATAAATTGATGTCCCAGATTCCACCTACTGCTCTGTGATGAAAACAACAATGTGAAGTATTGCATTTCCTATACCTAAACACAGAATATCTACCCTAAAAGTATGCCATTTTGTAGCACGTGCTGCACCTTTTTGCCGTTATGCATTAATCTTTTTTAGTTCCAAGACATGTGGTACATGCATTAGTATAAAAACTGAAGCCAAGCCTGGAAGTGACGGAAAAGAAATTCCACTGTTGGCTTCCAGTGCAAGTGATGCATTATGTCTTTAGGCAGCAATAAAGGTAATGACTTCACAGCTCCAAATTGAGCCCGCTAGATTTATGTTCACAAATTTTCTTCTCATCTTAACATTTTGAGCAACATAACGTCATTATCAAAGGTACAATGTTACAACTTTATGAAAAAGTATCCGTGGGTACAAAGTACACGTTCAGTAATCCCAACTGTTTGCTGCTTTGTAAAAATTTCCCAAGTGCTCTAAAAATCTATTCTGAATAAACAGAACCTGGCATTTTGTTGTATAATCTTATTGTGGAAGTAAAAATTTTCTTTTCAAACTTGCTGAATTTGATTTTTAGAAACTAATGAAATTAAGAAGCCAAATATTAAAATATTTTAATATTTCAAAAAGAGAACATTTCAGATTTGACTTTCAAATATGATTTTGTATCTAGAAATTTATTATGAAAGCAAAAGTCGTACTGTAAAAATACATTATTTCACCAAAATTGTTAAAATTTATGTATTTAAGATAAAAATTTATTTATGAATTAAAAATTAATAAATTTTATTGAAATTCTATTTCCTGCACAGTTTCTCCTAATATGGGCAGAAATGAATTCTATTCTACTAGTAGAGACCACTTATTTACCCTTACACTTGCGTTTTTTAATCTGGCCAAGTCTTTCACTTGGACTGGTCCATAAGTGAACTAATTCTATAATTACAAGTTTCAGGTTTGTAAGTGCCATTTTATTAAAGTACTTTCTTGGCTTGGCATTTTAAACTCTCTAATCTATATCTCAAAAGATATGTAGGCACCTCTGCCTTTACTTTCCCAAAGTCTCCAGAGCTGCTTTTCACTGCTTTTCAGCTGCTATTCAAACCTACAGTGACATAAAACTTGGTGCTTAATCTTCTGTCTGTCAACATTTGCAGAATCTCTTTGGTGCTGAATCTGCTCTGTAGCAAAACACTCCCTCAGAGTCACAGGTTAAGCTAAGGCTTAAGAGGGTTCAAAATTATTTCTCAAATTACATGGAAAAAAACAATTTTTGCAATACTGTGATCTGATCACAATATTATGTTTAGAGCATTTTTTGACCCTGATTAGCAGTGCTACTTCATTAAGATAAAAAGAGAAAATCCAGCTACACATGGAAGAACAACAGAGTGCCCACAAAAAGAGCCTGACAGGACACAAGTAACCTAAAGGTAAATGCGAAAGGGGTATTTAGCAAGAGAAAGGAGATCAGTCTGATGGTTTCAGGAGTCACTGTTTGGCTAACACAGCTATGGATCCTGCCATTAAATAAGCAGGTCAGAACAGCTCTAAAAGCATTATACGCGATAGTTTTCTCCAAACCAACTCAGGTATGTACTTGATGTTCTGTCTCAGGTACTAAAATCAAAGTTGCCTCATTGGAAAAGACTAAGAGCTATGGAAAGGCATTCACCTAGCAGCCAACTAGCTTTTGAAGACACCTCTCTAAAGATATTTTTTTTTTTGTCTCTGCTTCTCATTTGTGTTGCCATCCCAAAAGCTCTGCTGGTACTGGTTCATCTGACTGTTCCTTGATCTGGTCCAACAAGCTCAACTTAAACAAGATTATTTTAAGCTGAAGGTTTGAGATGATTCATTATATTTTATCTAAAGTAGGACTAGTGAGCATTTCATTAACAAGATGTGAACTTGTGCCAGAAGGGTACCAATGAACTTCTTGTAACAGTAATGTTTCAGACTTTCCCGTTTTATATTTTGGCAGGACCACTTGCATGAGGCAGAAACCAGCATTAGCCCAGCTATACTGTTTCTGCTATACGAATGGCTTCAGTTATTTCTGCACAGCAATGAATAGAGGTATCCAACTTTAGAAGCTGGATATCTAGTAGAATCTTGAATGACACAGAGGTTTCGGAAATATTTGTCATGTATTTCAGTAATAAATATAGTGTAGAATTTAATTCTAATTTTCAGCTAGCTTTGCTAGAATAGCTTTTATGCGTGTAATAGCTATTTATCTGATGATTCATATTCTATTTGCATTTTTATATAGATATACCTTATATATATTAGAAGAATATTTAAAGCGTGACTATGCATACATCAATATCTGCATAATTAAGGTATATTCATCTAAATACATGTATTTGGTGTTTTTTAAAATAGTTTATGTTATTATAGGAAAAAATCCCTCAAATTTTGTATCTAGTCTGAGACCATCTTAAGCCTACTGCTATTATGACTAGGCTCATCAACTCTCTGTCTAATTTCTCCTTTTCTATGGTCTCCTTCTGAACCTTAATTCGCTTAAATATACATTTATTTCAAGAAGAATCAGGATCGTGTACGTGCCCCATCATCTGCAGTAACAAAACATGCTTTATAGCTGAGAACATTACAGACGTGTGCATGCACACGCACACACTGCGAGAACATAAGAGCTTGTGCTCCATGTGAAGTAACGGGCACAGAAGCACAGTAAAGCATCCTCACTTCTGCAGTTTGAACTCCTTCAGCCGTTTGTTGGCACAATTTATGACAGCTATTTATATTCATTGCAAGCCTGGGGGAAGAAAAAAGCTCAGAAGGGGTCTTGCTGGTAAGAGTTTTCAGTCCTTAGAAAATGTAAGTAAAATGGAACGTATGACTTTATTGTATTTTTTTACCGGTGGAACAATAATTACAGTTAATCATTCTTCTTCTTACATTGAAAATAAGTTACATAACACCTGAAAAGGACTTATGAAGATTAAAAAAATGATATCTTCATCTTCTTTTTATTTGAATTTATTTAGGTGCAAAAATAGCAAATTTTATGGAGCAAGAAAATTATTATTTTAGGAGAAATGTATTACAATATTAACAAAGTCAAAATCAGAAGTAAAGGTAAAAGCAAGGCATACTTGTGAAGTTCCAAGCCACAGAAAATGCAACATAATTGGTGTTGAAATATTTCCAGTAGGAAAAAAATAGGAAGGCGAAAGGTTTCCATAGCAATGCACTACTATTACTTTCTCTTAAAGCAAAAAGGTCCTCTAGAATGAGAACACTCTCTAGCAAAAATGAATGCAAATATATTATAAAAGTTTGATTCTGTACAGTTTTTTTTTTTTTTTAATTTCATTTTATAAGACTTCAGAGCTGGGAGATGAGGCTCTAAGGCATAGTGACTTGGCATCAGTAGTAAAATAAGACACATTCACAAAGGTGATCAAACAGTAAAACATCATGATGGACACAAGCTCTGTTAATGAAACACTGAATCTGCTATTTTGCTTTATTGCACCCTTCTCCCACCAACTGCAAAAATGGAGATAAAATTCAGATTTACCTCTGCACATCCAATATTTCAAAGTTAGCTGAAGTTCTACATGTTTTTTGAAGAAATAAATTCCAAGATTTGTGTTTTAAATAACGTTATTGTATAAACTGTATGTTCTGAACTATTATGATGGCATAGAGTAGCCAAATCACAGTTACATCTTCCTCATTTGTCCTACTTTTCTCCGTTCCCCATGCCTTTCACAGCCAATATGGTAGGAACAATATGGAAATAGTTTCAGTTCCTAAATTTTCAAACTATAAAACAGAATAATCACTCAAGTTCTATAATTCTATTGAAATGAATGGGTTTGGATGGATAAAAGATCAAGGAACATTTGTGTCAGAAATCATATAAAGTATGTCTAAAATAAGAATGGGGATACATTTCACTCAAGGGGTACCTGTTTGAGCGCTTGACTGACTTTGTCCTTCCAATTTTTGCTTTAAGTTACTATACATATGTTTTGCTTTTCTTTCTTGCTTTTAGAGTTCAAGGAAACTGGAGTAACAAACAAGTGAATTTTGTGGTCCACAGAATGCGGAGAATAGCTTTGCTGTCTGGTTGCATCTATTGTTTCCTCACAGTCTGGCTGTTTGGGACCATGAAACTCCCTGAGTGCTCAATTCTGGTAATATTAATTGGCCACTATTACTGGTGTGCTGACTCCTCTGATTTCCTACATCTGTGGACTCCAAGAATGGTTTTCCCGTCTATTTTGTTGCTGTTAACTCAATAGCTCACTCTAACTGGGTGGGAAAAATTTCTCTTACAAGGATGATGTCTCTTAGCCATATGTTGTGAAAAACTGTATTCCAGTCTTCTGGAGGGTCAAAAAGTTCTACTGAAGGTTGATAATTTGATAATAGCTTGATAACTGCCAGCTCGTCTGTTCTGCATTTCCATGGAAATATTTAATCTCAGTGATTGGACACGGCTCTGAAAATTCTTTTCTAATTATGATCCATAGTTTCTTTTACTGTGCTCATTGTGTTCCAGAGTGTCTAGTCTGGTACTATTTACAGTATCTTTTCTTTCTCTATCAGCCAAACTTTTTAACATAATGGCCAGATTTTAGAAATGTGTTTGCCACCTGGGGCACTAACATGAGATAAATAACAAAAGAATTTTTGGGGCAAATATCGCTCTGTAATTGCTTCTAAATTTGATCTGGACCTATACAGCTATGATTAGTTCGGGAGTTTCACCTTATAAATGTAATATGTATTTTGAGTTTTGTAACACTTTCTCGTTCTCTGATTTCTAATATATTCAAAAAACAAAACAAATGTGTAAGAAGATTCAGATTCTTGACCAGGTTTTTGTGAACTCTGCTGCTTCTTATGAATTGCCACAGGCAGCCTTCTTAGTGAACATGGAGAAATAAAATGCTTGCAGGAAAGATTTAGGTCATCCTGAAGTATCTTGTAAAAAAGTTAGATGACCAATTTCCTAAAAAAATGCATATTTCTCTTAATTTAACATGAAAGGCATTTATAGAGGTTCTCAGCTGTAGAGAACCAGATTTCAGATGTACAGCATGAACCAAAATGAGTTGCAACTGTCACAGCTACAATATAAAGGAGGACACGGTTGAGGGCTTTTTGATAGTTCACTAGTTTTAACTTTTGTGAACACTTTGCCTGTGATATTACCTGTCATTTTCTATGCTTTCCTTACTGTATAACTCAAAAGAGCACCAGTTTCCGGAATTACTTATCCACCCCTTTCACAGGCATTACTTTTATTTATTTGTAAAAAAAAAAGAAAAAAGAAAAGATGTTCAGGACTGCCTTCAAACCAGACCTCTTGAATACATTTAATTTAAACAGCAAAGATATTTATAGGCATTTTCAGAGGTATACTCCTACCTGGAGCCCCATGGAAGTTTTGCAGATCGGAGACCTATACATCTAAACTTAATAAATACATTACTGAACAAGTGAAGATAAATAAATAAATTATTATGCAATTTGAAATGTTAAAGATCCTTTGAATTTGTCTTCCACGCATATTCACCATGACATATTTTTATAGGGAATTTAGATATAATGTATGCATTACGAACTGTATAGAGGATGACACATCATAAATCAGCAATGGCATTTTAACAATAATAAGTTTTATGCACTCACAAATGACCCGTGCATTATCCTTGTGCTTATTCCCTTTTTCTGCAGTATATTTTTAAGTTGATAATATATAAAAAATTTCAGACTGCTTGCTAAAAAATTCTGTATTCTTCACCAAGCATGGCTATTTATATTCATTACTTAATGCCGTGTTCTCAACAAATACAAAAAGACAACATTAAAATAACATCCAAAGGTAATTTTTTAGCAGTCCATAGGAATATTTTTATTCAACTTTTAAAGCCAACATTCATGTTGGTGGAGTCCAGAATAGCATTCTTTAAAAGCCATATAAAAAGGATTTGTTTTAAATCACTGGAACGCAGAAAATTGGGCATTAAGGCTAAAATGTCATTCTTCAGTGAGCCTGCTGTGCTTAGGTTTTGCAGTTGACCCAAGAAGCAAAAAACACGGAGGAATGAGTTTCCATTCACTTGAATTAGGCAGGGCGAATAATGCAAACCGTTGGAATACTGTCATCATTAAAAGAAAAAACAAACCCACAAACAACAAACACCACCATTATGCTTTGACTGCATTTCCTCTTTCCCTCCTGTGCTCACGTTGCATAACCAGTGTAACTGAGAAGCGAGATGCGGTAGAGTCAGTAGAGACAGTTTAAGATGTGACCCTTCCGTGACATCTGATCCCCTGTGGGAATTTCTGCCACTTTAGCAAAACTAACAAAAAGGAGAACGGGTCTGTTTTTCAGCAGCCATATTTTACAGACTGGTGTCTCGGGTCAAATGCTGATGAAAGCGGTCGATATAATACAGCTGACCAAAGTTTGGGGTGGTGAAGACTCTGGAACACATGGCCAGCTGTCCAGGCAATATGTAAATAACCCTCCAGAGGAGAAACAGCACAGACAGCAGAGCAGTAGCATCATAAAGCACCAGACCTAGGTGTCCAGAATGCTTTAATTGAAATCCCTGAGTTTTAGCAATGTGAAAAGCCCCACATTTTAAGCTATGCGTGAAAAAAAGGTGTTTTTTTTTGGTAGAAAGTCAATATGCTCAATACATTTATACTCTGATGGACTCATGAAGTCACAGGAAGAATAGTAGTATCTATGTGGTTAGTCATAATGCGAAAATAAAACTTACATATAGGTAACTGCAGAGTGGAAAAAAAAATCAGAAAGAAAAATGCATCCTCTGTCTGGGCATTGTTGTCTGATATCTTAAAACGTTTGACTGGCATTAACCTCTATGGTAACAATTGAGGAAATTGGTACTTTTGGCTTTTATGTAATGTAAAAATAATGTATTAATTTTTAAGTACAAATATATTTATATTTATCTTTATATATATATATGTTTATATTTATAAAAAATTGGTAGAGACCCCCGAAGTTCAAACAGTCTTCCTTCTCTTCTATCGCTTATCCTTATCAGGGATTCTCTGGCTAGTGTGAGACACTGGGAAATGCTTCTTTCACACCAGTGTACTACATTAACAGTGCTTATAGAAACCACTGCAGGTTTCTAAAGGATTTCCCATCCTATTCTCCCTGTTTTTTCTGTAGTCCTGAGACCTGTACAAGAAATTGAACATTATTAAGAGATCTAACACATTTATTTTAAAGATGACACACTGTCCTGGTTTGAACAACACAGGACTAATTTCGCTTCTAAGACTTGGGAAGACCGCACTTTTAGAAGACTCTAGTGTCTGAATTTGTGAAAATATTTACTTTATAGCCAGCTATGGTGTGTGGGTTTCAAGGCCTCAGTGTTTTTGAGCTCCCCAGGTGCAGGGATGAGGAGGAGCGAGACCTGGGCCCTTGACCCAAGCCGGCCAACAGGATTATTTCTTACCATGAACGTCACATTCATTATAAATTAGAAAGTTTGCTGCGAAGTTCTCTCTCTCCCTTGATGGCTGCTATCCTAAGAACTTCATGCCCTGGTGCCGGACCCCTGAGGCCTTCCCTTCCTCCCGAAGCCGTAGTGCTCGCAGTGTCTGACATTTACTGCCCACTGCTGGGAGTGCTCAGCTTCCCACTGATACAGTTGGCTGAGTTTAAACTTCATATATTTTGTGTTCGTATTGGGATCAATATTGGTTCTTTAGTGCTGTTAATCTGAACTATCTAATCTTACTCTATTAAATCTGTTTATACTTCAACTCCCGTGTTTCCTTTTCTTTTTCCCGATGGCCTTTCCCAGGTGGGGAGGGGTCATTGGGTGATAGAATGATTGTCTAAACGACAAATTGTTACGGGTTTCTCAAACCATAACACACAGGTAGGGACTAGAGTGCTTTGATGTTTGCCAACTATCCTGAACTCTCTCTTGACACAAGCCAGAGGTTAAGGCAGAAAGAAAAGAAAAAATATGTTTGCATAATTTAAAAGTAAACATCCCATTTACTATTTTGAAAAGTGCCCCAAAAAATCTACTACTTTGATATGCACATTTTACATTTAATATGAACAACTCTCATATTAAATTCCTGAAGCAGAAGGCTCTATTATAGCAATTTGGAATATGTTCCTTTCGTTCTGTCAAACCAGATTAAAAAGGACTAGTATGAGAGATACCTACATTTACAATTGATCAGATAATGGTTCTGCTGCTTGAAAGTATGCTTTCTCTGCAACGGGAAACTTTTGCTTACTTATATTTTTTCCTTAAGAAAACTAACAAGGTGGCTTTTTTTCCTTCTCTGTCTTTCCCAAATTTCATTAGCACACCTCAAATATCAGCGATGTACTCAAGGGTTTTCTCAAAGTTTGGGACAGCAAAGGTATGGGACAAGAAAGATTAAGACAAGAATGCCTTTCCCTGCTTAAAGCCTCTCTGAAAAACTTAATCCAGAATTGTCTTGTGATCTTTCTACTTTTTTAAACAGTACGATAGTAGGAGCAACAATGTCCTTGAAATTTTCCACAAAGCTTCAGTAATATCCTGAAAGTCCTATGAAAGACTGAGTTTAGGCATTTGGGTCAATCTATAATGGCCTTTGCATTTAAGCCATTAGGATAGATTTCTTCCTTTATCTCCCAAATTATTTTTTAACTACATTAGACTGATTTTTGCTTTTAATAGTGTGAAGTCTGTAGGTAGGTTTCCCCAAACAATTCCATAGTTTCTTTGTTTTGTTTTGAATTTCAGAAGGTGGTAAAGTCATCGATATGAGTTTTTCACAATTGTGTAATCCAGCCAGCCTTTAGCTGACCTGCCTCAATATACAGCTGAAGGACCAGTCAGCCTTTTAACATAATCTTGTCTCGCATCAGTGATGAGAACACGTTTTATTTTTCCTCCATAGAAAGAGGGCTTTCCAGTTAAATCCAGTGTGCTGGCATTCTTTTCTCTATGTAATCTGGTGGGCCATCCAAAAAAGAAATGCATCTGTCACAGTGACACGTTGACTCTCCAGTGATTTACATGCCACCTTATCTTACTATTTCTTCACAGTATTCTCAGATAGAGTTCTGCATCTGAATTATATCTGAAAATTCAGTTACAAAGATTTAGTTATAAAACCCTACTCTGACATTTTTCCTACTTCTTATGTATCTGCTTCACAAATGACTACAAAACCCCCATGTCTGACTCTGTACCACTCTTCGGTGATTATGTCAAAAATCACAAAATTAATTAGAATTGGTTCTTCAAACTTTACTTTTTTGTCTTGTGCTCAGTTTGAATTCCCTTCTCCCTGCTGCATCTGAAGTTAACAACCACCTCCCAGCTGTGACAGGATTTTAACGTACTGATGTACAGAGTTGTTGGTGTGACCTTGTTCCAAAAGAGTTTTTAATTTACTTTATTAGTAATGTTATTAATCTTTTCCACCACTTCAAAAGGCTTTTCCCAACAATTCTGTATTTGCTGATGTTTAACAAAAATTAAGAAGATGGAATTCAAGCCCTAGGTTAAGTGTTTACATAAATTTTTATTTTACCTTTGGAATTCTTTGTCGAGATACTGTTCTACAAATTCCTCATGTAATGTAAATTATTATTGACTCACTAAGTATATGAAATGACTGCTTCAGCTTTTGTTTGGTGCTACTCTCCCCAAAATCTCTAATAACATCCCCCAAAATTCAAATTTTCATTTAGAAAGGTGATTAAGTCAGATTGTATGCCAGGTTATCTAGGGAGGATAAGTACAGCAAAACTGTAACTTAATCACTTGCTGCTTCTACATACTAGTAACCTGCACTTGAGTGCCCCTTCAGAGCTCTCAGCCTACCTATTTGCTTTACTCCATTTAGTTCCACAAATCCTTAAAAACTAGAGTAAATAAATTTATCCCTTGCCTGACTGTGTGTTCATCCACCTTTGATAGTTAATGAAATATAACTCCTGCCACTGTTTCAACCTCTGCATTTGGAAAAGACTGCATCTGCAGAGAAAGTAATGTCACATGACTACAACCACAGATTTTCTCCATTTGTGGTGATCATAGAATAAACCAAGAATATCCATCAAGACTCCAGGGAATGGATCCTAAAGGGGGGTGAAGGCAGCTTCAAGAAAATCTCTTCTTTTTCTTCTGTTATGTCTGACAACATCAACTTCTGATAATATGCAACAGTTTTCCATTTCTCTATGCACATCATACCGATATTTGATTAAGCATTTCATAAACTCTGTCTGAGCTATGCCCAATACCTGGTACCCAAGTGATTGATCCTTGATGGATTGTAGGTATTTTTTTCCTAGATGAATGCCTCTGCACAAGAATCAAATTGAGAGAATATCTCCATATTTTCCCTTAACATTTTGGGCTTAGATACATAGCTTGGTAAGTAAGAAACCTTTTCCAGGTTCTGCGAGAAACTCTGCAAGAATTTTGTCTATGCAAATGTTAGGTTCATCCAGTCCTGTTGGCTCCTTGTCTTGTGCATATCATATTATGTTTGAGTATGCCTCAGGAGTTCTTTAGTTTTCTTTTTCCTGTCTGTAATGTCACTCCTACAACATAAGTCTCTTTTCCCTCCCATACATATTTGTCTTCAAGGAGTCTAAAGACACACAGTGGATATTTATTCCACTGAAAATTATTAGATTAACTAATTAAGGCAGATTTAAAAAAAAAAATTACTACAAAATTATCATCTATAGCCTGGGAAAATCACCCTGTCCTTATAACTGTTCGTGCACATGCATCTTTCTCCTTTGATGTCACATCCCAAAGCTAAGGATTAGAGCTATGCATCTTCCATTCATTGCAGAAAAAGGCACAAGAAAGTTTTAGTCTAGATTTAAACACAACTGTAATGGGTGATCCTTGTTGTGAAGTACTTCTGTGTTGTTTTGTCATGATATGACATTATACAACGTTTACAATCTTCACAGAATAAGAGGATTCCTGAATTAAAAGCATGGATTCCTACAGTTGAAGATAAGGGCTTAATAATCCATCTGTAATAACCAAGTGAGTTTAACAAGTGTTGTGGATCAAGCGCACAGAGGACAAGTAATACTGGGATTGCACTGGCACTGCAAGGGATGTCTGTGGAGGAAAAAAAAAAATGCAAATACCTTTTGAAACAGTGCAATGCATTAAATGCAGTTAAAATGTTTTTTTTTAATGCCACCAATAGAAAGCACCAGCTGCCTGAGATACCAAAACCACATTTGATTTTCTGGTTTATTTTTTGCCAGTATTGCAACATGTGTGCGAGTCTGCAAATTCTCAAAGAGCAATGTCTTTGTGTAAGATGCAGGACTATGCATATTAATTGAACACAATAAATATCTGCAACCATGGCAAAAGAACAATTATTGTTACAGCAATTGTTGTATTAGATAGTACCTAAGGGCATTAGTGTTTAGGATGAAAGCACAGGTACACACAACTTCGTAATTTGTGCGTGTGATAGGTTTACTTGTTGGTTCTGGGAAGGAAAAGTGCTCTGTAGCAGTATGGAAATGTGGGTAGCTCAGAAGGCCCAGAGGTATTTGTACTATGCTGTGACCTATTTTGTTATATGTTCATCAAGATATATGAAACTGAAAAATTCCGAGTTGGTAATAATTTTTTTTTGCGATAGCTCATGGTTCTGACAGCCAAATTCAGTATAATAGCTTAGTATTGCATTTCTTTACCATCTAAAATATTAATACAAGATTGACTAAATATCTCTTCTAAAGTCTATATGGCCCAGAGGTTATTAAGAAATTCTGATTTTGTCTTCAGGGGGTTCAGTCTACTTTCCATACCTGCAGATAGCTTTTGTGCACTCAGCTTTTGAAGGATGGATCTTTTTCAAAGCAAAGGCAGAGGAATGCTAATAAATCACATCTTTATGAAATATTCATTAATTCAGTGTGTTCTTTACAAGGCTGCTGCCAAGGCAGCGCAGGGTGACGAATTACATTTTACACACACAGGAAATGGTTGACAAGATACATTGTCTATACAGAGGGTTTCCTGAATGGTCACATACAAAGCTAACCAACAAAAGTTGTTTACACTATTAAGCAAGCAGGACAAAAATGCAGCTGTCTATATCCCTGCCAAGTTCCTGTACCTCCTCTCTTATGAAGAGGTTTCCCTCCTGGCTTAGTTCTACTTTTTTCTTGTACCAAATTTTGTTCTTACGAGGTGCTTTACTTGGAATGCTGGTGGAATGAAGTCAGATGGGGAGAAAAAAGTGAGCCAGCCTTGTGGCCTTTGTTACACCTTGTGAGAGGATGTGGACTTGCCTTAAGGTCTCTCTTATTCATGTGTCAGCAGTCATCAGAAACACACTGCACAAAAACAAGCTGAATGTTCCTTCACCAGAGAGTGAAAGGGAATCTCTTTCTTGATTGCCTCTTTCATCTCTTTAGCACTCTGAAAGCCACCCCTGGGTAGCAAGGACACTGGAATCAGTACCACTATGCTCCATCTTGCCCACAATTACGCCCTAACACAACATCGTGATAAAGGATGGTGTTCTCCTGAAGTCACTCAAAGGGCACATCTTTCATTACAAGGTACGTATCTTTTGACTGGCTCGGTAAAAGAAGAATGACACAGATTTACAAAGATTCAAAGGCAAAGTTTGCAGAAAGTAGCCATTAAAATGTAATGGAACTCTTTGTCTTCAGGGGAGCATACAAAATGTACAAGAACTGGGTTTTGTCCCGGACATGAAAGGAAATACAAGATGCAAGGGCTGTGATTTAATTAGACTGCATCTTTATTAACTCATCTGGGAACTATGCAGGTCATCTTAATTATTTCCACTTTCTGGAGGGCAAAACCCACCATACTCAAACTCCACGCTCTCTGGACCTTTAACAGGCTGTTTGGAGACTTACTGTTCTCTGCTTATACGAAGGTAAAGGGGATGCTGAAAAAAGAAATGTCCCCCAGTCTATCTATGTACCATATATATTGGCAGTGTTCAATTCTGTTCCTGAAAATTTCTTGATGATGGTTCTATTCAGGACTGTTCTCAATTCCCATAAACTGAGAATGAGATTCTGTATGAGTTTTCCTTGATAATACATCAAGTGTCTTGGTTATCTTTGCTCACTCAAAGCAGATTCCTAAACAGTTCACTCTCTTGTGTAAATATACACATATATATATATACACTGTCTGGGAAGAGGAAAGTCTAATATTTTCCCATTTGTTCGTTTTTGCGCTTTATTTAACAACAGAGCTTTTATATTAAAAAATCTGTGTAGAATTGAATCATCCCAGAAGCTGTCAGGGTTCTCAGTGAGCACAGGTAATACCTTTCCTAAGCAAAGACTGATTGCCAGCCAGCAGAGTGCCTGTGAAAAAATATTCCTGACGCTTTGTCATCTACCAGAAGCTCCGCTATTTCCTTTGGCAGTAGCCATTATCCCTATCTTGTCTTTGTTTCCTTATCATACTTTCTCTGTGGTTCCTCTTCCCAGTGAATCTTTCAACTACCCGTTATCCCAAACCTTACCTTAATAAGTAAATCCTGTGTCTTTTTGGTTCGACCGCAATGCCCGGTCAAGGCTTTGTTTCACCACCTGGACTTGGTTCACACTGCCTCCTCTCTTCTCACCTGTCTGTTCAGCCTCTGATGTACCAGGGTATGTATGTCATACAGGACGTACAGCCCTGGGTACAGTGCCTCACACCTCCAGTTCCCAGCATTCACACACCCTGTTCCGGCAGGTTCCTAACTGGTACGTGACCCCAGCCTCTGTGCTGTACTTTTGACCAAATTGGATAAGCCTGGCTGTCCATGTTTTTTTGAAGACACCTTATACCTTTTGAACGTGTGACCACATTGCAAATTTTGCAGCTTTTGTCTTCCAAAATACAATGACTGAATCAAGATTTTCCAAACTTCAGAAAAGGCTAGGTCACCAGAATGCTTTTTTATTTTGTCGATATTGTTACTATTGCTGTAGGTTTATTTTTGGGTTTATGTCTACATCTTATACTTCCAAAATACATACACAGTTTTAGAACAATATGGATGTCCTACCCTGAAAGTAAAATAAGCTCCTTTTAATTTTCATACTAACTTCCTTTCCATAAACAATGTTTGTGCTTGATTTCAAAAGTCTTTAAAAAAACAAAACTAACCTGAGCAGTACCTTTTGTATTAGGTAGGGAGAAAAAAAATGTTATGTGATGCCCTATAAATATTTTAAAATTGGGAACGTCTCTTCCTTTTTTAGCTACCTGTCACAGGTAGTCACTGTGTAGTTTTTAACTGGTGGCCGATGTGAAAATTTTGAATTCTGAATTAAGTTTGTGATGGTAAACAATGTATACTAGACTTTTAAGAAATCTAGATTTATCCACTAAAGATCAGATCAGAATCTAATCACATACTTAAGGAAAAACTTCAATGGGTTTTAAGACTGTGATATATTTCAAAGTGCTTATCTGAGGCCAAATCCAGCTGATCACTAAACCGATCTTGTTTGCAGATAAATATGCAATACCTTCTGTTTTCATAATTGACATGTATGTAAGTGAGATAAATAATTTAAAATAACAATTTAAACAAAACAACTTGTGTTAGGCATAAGAGAGTAAGGCATTAATTCTTATTTTTTCCTTTTTCACATCCATATGAGTTTCTGTTAGCTTATGTATAACCCGTTTATTCTGGAGCAACAAAATGCAGTCCCCTAATAATTTTGGGTCAAATTCTCCTGACATTCACCATTGTTACTACACTGACATTCATGAGCATAAGCTAGCAGAATTTGCAGGCACACTGCCTACAGTAAAAGGACAAACATTTTCTGTTATACATCAGGGTCATGAGGAATGAATGGAGACTCTCAGTACTATTGAAATTCATGATAATTAAAAGTAGGAAGCCCAAGAAGTAAATCTAATGGGAAATGTTCTGTAATTTGTTTCAGTTTCTAAGGTCAATTTTTAACAAATTCAAACAAACTTTCATTTGAATCATTTCAGCTCACTAGGGAACATACATCATTGAAGTACCACTGAAGCATGTCATCTGTTTTTTCCTCTGCTTATAATCTCCCCCATCCTTGAAATGCCCCCTGTATTGAGGTTATGAAAAGAGAGGTAGAGGAACTAATTTGGATATCCATATGCCTTCAAGCAATTGTGGGAGATTTTTGTTCCCTTGACACCAGCTGAGCTGGACAAACTGAGCCAGGAAATGCATCCCTGAACCTTAGTCCTCTCTGCTGAGTGAAGATAGTTCCTCACTGGACAAGTTAAGTCTCCATGCCCTTTATAAAGTTGGCTGCAGAATGCTGAAATGAAATGTTAAATAAGAACTCTTTCATAGATTTTACATGTTTAAAGCAAAAGAGAAATCAAATATTTGATCAAATTAGGTTTGATTCTTTTTCTCCAAATTTAATTTCTTTCTATGTGTCTTTTATTTTTAGTCTTACTGTAAATAATACAAGCTAATTGAGGGCTTCTGAATTAGGGCTTCTGGCAGCAAGAGCAAATATTCATATTTATCACTGAAACTAACATACTTCACTCGTTTTACTTCATGAAATGGCCACCCTGAATCTACAGTATCATTTTGATAGTATTTTATTCACACATATTTATGATGCTGAGTTTATTTCAACAAATTCAAAGTTTAAGGTTTTTTGACTCAGGGCAAAAAGGCGAAGCTGTAACCTCACAAGAAACAGATTTCCATAGGCTTTTTCCAGGTGATAGCAGTATAATCAGTTAAAGACATAGGGTTGTACTCCACAAATTATCAAAAACGTGATGAAAGATTTCCTTTTCTCTTTGAGCTCTTATAGTAATAGATGTAAATTGGCCATGTCAGCTTCCAGGCCTGATTGAGAAACCCGTCTCCTAACATTTATCATCAGTCCTCCCAATATTTGCCAACTCCTGCAATGACATTGAAGTTTGAAAATCTGAAACGTGGACTAGGGAAGGCTCATGGAATTACTTTACAACAGTATTCCTAAGGCCATAGCTGAAGAGGAATTTAACGAAAAGACTAGGTCTCATAAGGAGGGAAAACAGTGCATAAAATATAGCATCTTTCTATATAATGACTTTCTTACAAAATAGAGAGAGCCAGGGGTTCACGCATTTACTGCATATTCACCTATAGATAGCAAAAGGTACTGGTGCTTTTTGCCATACATATGCTTTCCTTTTGCTTCAGCTGAGGGCAGAAAGCCTAGGAATACCTTCAGGGTAAAGTTTGTAATGAAAATCTGCACCTGCACTGATGGCATGAGGCAGGGCCTGGGGAAAAAAAATCATATTTAGAAAGAAAATATGTGTTCAAGGCAGCAAATGGTGGTGTTAGCCCTTGTAGGTTCTGAAGTTTGATTCTTTACAGTGTGTCTTGAATCTAGTAGGGGTGATTTATGATGTCTTGGAAGTTGTGTTGCTGGGTTTCTGTTTGGAATTTATGGAATCACCTTAAGAGTTGAATAGACACCAACTATAAAATTCCTCCAGTGTGTTTTTCCCAAGGAGCTATTTCTATATATGTGTAAATAAATATACAATAATCCAAGCAACACTAACTTTCTTGTTGCTTTTCTGAGCTATGCCCCTTGGTGTCCACAGCTATGAGCTCATCAAATATGTTACTGTTAATCTTTTCTTGTTCAATGTGAGAAAAAAACTCCAACAACTCAAACATGGGAGACGAGTGCAATAAGTGTGGGAGTACAATCAGTTGGTATTTTTCCTTATATGAGCAAAATATTATGAAGGTTTTCCCTATGTTGTGTTGCTTCTCCCAAAAGAAGCAGCACAGATTGTAGTGTACAGTAAGTAAAAAGCTTAAGATACATCAATCAGTATCAGTTTCCTTCTTTGGACCCTTGAGTAACCTTGAAAGAAATAATTTTGAAATAAATAACCTTGAAAAATGACCTTGAAAGAAAGATTCCTTTTTTTTTTTCTTCTTTTTTCATGTCTAACCTGTGTTATTGAGCTGATTCACCTGTGAGCACATTGACTTGATTCAACTTTAGCAGAGCAATAAAAATGCAAATACTAGAATTTGGAGCAGACTGCCTGACTAATCCAAGAGTAAATTGTTCAGTGGACTGATTGCCCTCCTTGGAGAAAGCGAGAAATAGCCTCTCTTCCACCTAGTTTGTCTTTTTCTCTGAATGTTATGTTATCTACAAAGATAAAGGTTAAGTGTGTAATATCCAAGATGTGCTTAGTCATTGTTTGAAGAGAGAGATTGAAGGTTCAACTGCTGTGCCATGCTTCTTCTTACTTAAGTGCTCAGAGGTTTCTATCTTTTTTTCTTCATTGTTGCAGCCCTCTTGCAGAGTTAAAGAAGTGCTGCTTCTAGAATTTGACGTCTATTTTGGTAGTTGGAGTTTTCACATAGATTTATAACAAAGGTATTGCTAATAGAAAGGATTCTGTGTGATTCATAGTTGTACTTTATTATTTGCTAGCTTGCAATGATGGGAGTAATAATTATGCTTTGAATGTTTCAAGGTGGCATCGCTGTGGAGTTGGAAGCTCAAGAAAAGAAATCACAGGTATGGTTTAGGAATCAGCATTTTAACTTTTTTTTTTTTCCCCCTTTTTAAAACCTCATCGGTAACTTGTGATCCAGAGATTATCATCTCTGCTAGAAAATCAGGGATTCCTGAAATGTTGGCATTAGAAAAAAGCTATCAAAAGGCCCCACTTGTTACTGAATTCTGGCACAATTTGGGGTAAAAGGATCTAGCACAGGCTATTTCCAAATCCTGGCTCAAAGAACAGGTGGGGAGAAGACATTTCCTGCTCCACAAATGTGGGCCCTATCCTTGGTTTTATCTAATGTATGGGAAGAAAATTGTTTAAATTCTCTAAAGATTCCCTTCTCTTTTTCTGGTTTCCTCAAGAGATTAGGGGGAGATGCTCAGGCCCCCAGGTGAGGCTGAAAGAAGGAATCTTCCCTAATAGTATTTCATTTAAACAGTTTGGAAAAGCTAATCAAAACCATTGGGTATATTTGAAAGCCAAGGTTTTCCTGGGTGCTGGCTCACATCCATTGCAAACGTCTGGGATCTCTGATGGTATAGACAGTTGCATTATGAAAACAAAAGTAGAGATCTACCTCTAATCTCTAATCCTTCTTATCCCTACCACTAGAGTCCCTTTAGTACTATGCCCTCCCATTCATCGTCTCTCCTTTTCCCATAAGCTATCATCTCCGCATCAGAGCCTCCAGGCTCTTCCAGCAATTCTTGTTGCAGTCCTTTCACTCCCAAACTCCATTTTCTACCAAAGCAATCCAAGAAACAAAACATCCAAATATCACAGAAAATGTTGTACTGAAATCTCTTGACCTTGATTTTCGCCAAAAAACTATTTAGCAACTGACTGCCTCCAAAGTTTTTTTCACCCTTTCGCTACACGAGCTTCCCCATCACTTTGTTGAATGTACATGTAGTGTTCTAGAGACAAAAACATATCTGAATGGCATTTTCAAGTTTGTGTTCTGAAGGTAATAGGCACTGTGCACTAGCTGTGGAAAACTGGGTAATTAAGTTTAGTGATGGGACCATTAGAACACAGTTTGGACTCCTACAGCAGTACAGTTTTTAAAAGGACTTGTTGGGTTTATGGAAGTTTTGATGCAATTTTGAGAACCTCTGGCTCCAAAGACTAATTTTGGTTCACCTAAAATGCCAGTGACAAAAAACAGTTTCAGGGAAATCCAGGTGGAAATAAGGAATACAGAGGAGATGCCTTCTACGCAGAAGGATTCTTTTCACTTTTTGTTATATAAAGTTATGCTGTGATTTTCTGTGCCTGTGTGTGTTTGTTCTTGAAATCTTCATTCACTGCTGGATAGCTACCAAAAATTAGAGGTGGGAAGGAGACAAAGTCTTGCTGAGTATCAATGTTTGGGAGAATCAAATAATTGAGATTTTCAGCCAGGAAACAAAATCCAATTATTTATAACTCTTTATGGAATTTTGCAACATCTATTCTTTTTTATTATTATTAATGGATTTTTTTTCTAATCTATTCTAAGGAAGCAGGTGTGAAATATTGAAAAGCAAGTGACAAATACGTATCAGGCACCAGGGATATTTGGGGTTATTAAACAAAATGCACGTGTGCTTTCATATGAGTGTTTCTGTGTGCATGTGTAAAGAGAGAGCAGAAAGAGAAATCTACCGGTTTTTGTTGCATTCATCCATCCAGCTTTATAAGCAATTCTCTGAGGAGGCTGCTGCATGAAAAGTCGGCTTCAGATTTTGTTATGTTACTGTAATAGCAGAGGTAAAGATCTAACAGAAATCTACTAATGTTCAAAATTAACAGACAATATTTTTATTTTTACATTCTAACACTCCCATGTGCTCAATTAATATCTTATTTTAGAATCTGGGTGTGCTGGTTAATGACTGAGTCTTTGAACATTAGCGTTAACACTGCTGTCCTAAACTACTACCATTAGCCTGCAATGCAGCAAATTGTTGACAGCTATAACAAAGCATCACATCTTGCTGCCTTGTAAGCCTGGGATCCTGAAATGCTCTCTGTTGCTGTATAGTTGAGAAAATACTATTTCTTTTTAATACTGCCACTCAAAACAATCAGAACAATCAGTTGGTCACTTGGAATCGATTTCCTCAATTCGCTTTCTTAAGCAACACCTATGAAGTCTGCTTACTTGCCGAATATTTGAAGCTATTCATATTTAATTGGAGTCTGTGATCCATAGATGTGGGAAAAAGTGGGCGATTCCTTTGCCATGTGAATGATCTTTTGTCACAGGGTAGCAAATACTGCTAAACGACATGTTGCTGCATCCTTACCTCATTTCAACCGCTGTTTCACAGCATTGTTCGGAATAAATGCAATATTTGCTGCATATCTACTGATTTTCAGCTCTAAATTAATGTATTCTGCAGTGCAGCATTCATTCTATGAGTCCAAGGCTGTACATTCAGCAGACTGGTTTTCCAACAGAAGTCTGGCTCATTTGAGTCTTCCCCGTTTATAGCTACATAAATTGAATCTGCGTCTTATGTGGAAGCATCACTGCTTTAAAAGTTATAACCAGCGCGGATCAAAATACTGTTTCACTCTGTGCAGCTAATTTTCATGTCTAACAGCTACACATGTGCAGTGGCCTGCAAAACTATTTAAATATCTGTTTAATACCTTTAAAAATAGGGCACTTCATGAGAGGTAATTTTCCGCAACATTCAATGACAGGAGCTGCTAAAAGCTAGAAACTAAGCTATAAAGATTGTGGGTCTGAACTGATGGAGCACTATCATTTTATTTCGCTTTTTTTGTATTGGTCTGTTTGTTTTTTTTTTTTTTATTGCCCCCCCTGCTGCAAACACTGACCCCACCTTTGTTTTCATTAGTAAACATTGTTGTTCATTTCAAGAAAGCAGAACATCTGGCTAATACTCTTTATGTATTCATAAGTGAGGATTCATACTGTAGTCCTTTCTCAGGGAACATCAGATTTAATCAAGAGCAGAACATGAAGATTTGGTTTTGATGAAAAAAATGCAAATATGAAACACCTCAAGCCGGAGTTTCAAGTAGGCTGTCAGCTAACACTGCTGCCTTAAGCGGCGGACCTGACCTCCTTCTCTACCTGACAGCTTATTCTCACCCCGCTTTGCTTCCTCCCTTGGGCTAGCAGAAATGTTTGCGCTGCTGCTCATTGAACTAGATCAGGGAACCAATCAGAAGTAAAACTGCCTAACTGCCTTTTTTTTTTTTTTTTTTTACCCCCAGATTAATTTTAACTCAGATCAGATTCTCAATTTGGTTCACCACAGGATTGCGTGAGCAGGAAAAGGCTGTTGGCCTGTGGGAAAGGAAGGGTGAAACGCCAATTCATGTAGCGTAAGTATTATCTTAAACTGTGGTTCCAGAGTCATCAGGAATTTGCCTCATTCTTGCTGTTCACATACACAGGAATATGAAACCTTCTAATTGAGTCCAGCTCCTTCATTTATCTTTTGATTAGCTAAGGGTTTGTTTGTTTGTTTGTTTGTTTTCAGAATAATCAGTGACCCGCCCCAGCTATCCATGCCATCTTTACTCAACAGGTATAGGCGTAAACTGTATGATTCACAGTAAAGATATAGTGTAGCACACAGAGAAAATGTGTTCTGTCTCATAACATCAGCAAGTACTTTATAAACTTCCTCTCAGAAACTTAATCAGCTCCATTTTAAAAAAAAAAACATTTGTTTTTCTAAGCTCTTACTGAAGTTTTACTAGAGAACCCCTCTGCTCTGATGGAAGACGCCTTCTATCTCTGTGCCTAAAATTATTCTGTGCATTACAAAAGAGCATTATAGCTTGGATTTGAACCTGGGCCTTTGCAGAAATCACTAACATTGTCTTACAGAAAACCCTGGGAAGCATGTAAAGTTGAGATATCACTATTTGAAAGTACTAAGCAACTTAAAATTGTTTCAAATTATGGTAGTATATTTGGTTTATTTGGCAAGGTTTTGGTGGTAGGCTGCTGCAGGGGTGGCCTCTGTGAGAAGAGGCCAGGGGCTGTCCCCAAGTTGGGTACAGCCAGTTCCAACTGGCTCCAAAATGGAATCACTGCTGGCCAAAGCTGAGCCCAATCAGCGATGCTGGTGGTGCCTCTGTGATAACATATTTAGGACAGGGTAAAAAGTGCGGTGCAGCAGCTGTGAGAGAGGGAATGAGAAAAATGTGGGAGAAACAACCCTACAGACACCAAGGTCAGTGAAGAAGGAGAGGATGAGCTGCTCCAGGTGCCGGAGCAGAGATTCCTGTGCAGCCCAATGAGGAGACCATGGTGAAGCACGTTGTCCCCCTGCAGCCCATAGAGAACCCCCCGCTGGAGCAGGTGGATATGCCTGAAGGAAGCTGCAACACATGGGAAAGAGTCCATGCAGGAGGAGTTTTTTTGTCAGGAACTATGGCCCATGGGGGATTCGTGCTACAGCAGTCTGTTCTTGAAGGACAGTACCCCATGGAAATGACCCATGCTGGAGACAGGGAAAAGTGTGAGGAAGAAGGAGTGATAGGGATGAAGTGTTCTGAACTGACCACAACCTCCAGTCCCCATCCTATATGTTATTCCGTGGACTATACATTATTCTCCAACTCCCTACCTTTGTCTTCTGTGACTTGGGTGGTGTGGCTAGAGCACTTGCCTGTGAAAACTGAGGCAAAAAGTCATTCAGTACCTCAGCCTTCTCCATATCCTGGGTAACCAGGTGTCCTGCCTCCTTCCAGAGAGGGCTCACATTGTCTCTAGTCTTTCTTTTATCACTGATGTACCTGTAGAAGCTTTTCTTGTTGCCCTTGATGTCCCTGGCCAGATTTAATTCTATCTGGGCTTTAGCTTGCCAAACCTGATCCCTGGCTGCTCAGACATGTTCTCGCTATTCCTCCCAGGCTACCTGTCCTTGCTTCCACCATCTGCAGGCTTCCTTTTTCTGTTTGAGCTCCTTGTTCATCCATGCAGGCCTCCTGGCAATTTGGCCTGACCTCCTCTATGATGGGTTGCATTCCTCCTGAGCTTGAAGCAGGTGATCTTTGAATATTAAGCAGCTTCCTTGGGCCCCTCTTTCCGCCAGGGCTTTATCCCATATTACTCTACCAAGCAGATCCCCAAAGATGCCAAAGCCTGCTCTTCTGAAGGGTAGTGATCTTACTGTGTGCCCTCCTCACCACCCTAAGTATTCTGAACTCCACCATCTCATGGTCACTGCAGCAAGGCTGTCCTTGAGCTTCACATTCCCCACCAGCCCCTCCTTGTTGATGGGAACAAGGTCCAGCAGAGCACCTCTCCTTGTTGGCTCCTCTATCACTTGGAGAAGGATGTTATCATCAACATATTCCAGGAATCTCCTGGGTTGCTTGTGCCCTGCTGTGTTGTCCCTCCAACAGATATTGGGGTGGTTTAAGTCCCCCTTGAGGACCAGGTCTTATGAATATGAGGCTGCTCCTATCTGTCTGTAGAGGGCCTCATCCACTCAGTCTTCCTGGTCAGGTGGCCTGTAGCAGACTCCGACTGTAATGTCCCCTGTCCCTGCTCTCCATTTAGTCCGGACCCATAATCTCTTGGTTGGCCCCTCATCCGTCCCCAGGCAGAGCTGGTTATTGACATAGAGAGTGACACCCCCATATCATCACAGATAAGAGAGAGCTTAGCTCTTAAGCAAAAGCTAATTGTCAATGCTCTTCATAGAAGAAATGGTAATGTTGGTCATACGTCTTTCAGACAGCTTTCAGTTATCTCTGTTGTAACATGTTTATAGGGTTTCGGTTCTGCAGAGAAAGTTCTTATAGTCAGAACAAAAAGGACTAGCTTTTTCAGTCCATTTTAGGCTGGCAGAGTTTGAAAGGACTTGAGACTCACTCTTTGGAGTTTGAAGAAACATCTGAATAAGCAGGTAACTAGCAAAACGATGGTAAACTTCAAAGAAATTAGAACTGAGGAAAGTGGTTGCTAGGTTGCTAGTCATATCACTTATTCGAGTGATATCGAATATGTGTTTGGAAACATAAAAACAATTGTTCTTTAACCCCCAGGTCATCTTACTAGTTTAACTAGTTCTGCCTTATTTTTTTGTATTAGCTGATTTACATGTTTTTTTTCTAAGAAAGTTTAATTTGTATTATAATATTTTGTATCTAGAATATATTTTACACATTAGTTATAACGCAAAACCCTTAATAAATATTATTACTCCAAAATTCTTATTTGTAAATATTGGTAAAATTTCAGAGTAAAACTGCAAATTGCATGCACAGGGAATGTAATGTATTTTGATTGTAAAAGGTCACTTAACAAGCTAACAATGATTTCTTTTGGATCTGTGAAACCTGAACTACGGTGAAATAGTTGCACTGAAGTTTTATCCAAGACAAAGGCATTAAGACTGTTCTGCCTTAGTGAGTTTTAAAGTGTTTTTTTCATGATGAACTTTAATGGGATCTTTCAACTTAAATATCCTTTTGTTTTCAATAGTTCTTAATTGTCCCAGTTTTAACACCCACTTCAACATTGTACGACCTGACAGATGTTCAGATGAGGCTGCTGTCCATGGAGGAGCAAGGAAAACCTGACTTCTTTTGTATAAACAGTAAGAAAAGCTTGACATACGAATGTTTCAATGCCTCAGCTGATTTCTCTTTCCCATATCAATTTTGGGGATTCTGCTCCTTACTCCCTAAAAGTTTTATTGTCTTAGCGAGTCAGAAGTGAGGTAGATATAAGTTAGGTAACTAGAAGAACTCTCATATGAGAGTATGAGAGAGACCATGGAAGAGATATTGAGTCTGTGACACGAGGGATGTGAGAAAGCCAATGCAAATCTGATGGAAATCCATTTTGATATTTCAATGTTTGAGCAAGAAATACTGACGGGTTTGATCTGGTTCAAAATGACTAAGTCAAAAGATTTGCGGACGCATACGATTAGCTGGTCTCATATTAACAATTTTGTGTGACCCTCTGGTAAATTCAGCACCCAGGTAAGTGTCGTTTTAAAATAAAAAGCTTGTATTTCAACTGGTCCTACTCCAGCTAAGTAGCACTTAGTTTTTTCAGTCATAGATGACCAATGTGTAAGCCTATCACTGTCCCTCTGTAAGTTTGGCAACTGACCATTAAGTGATCCCAGTGTGTTTGTTATAAGGAACTACGGTCTAACACTGTTGCCTGAAGGAAGCAGAAGGCAGGATCTTCTGAAAAGAATTGCTGGAGGATGACTACAGACTGATGACACAAATGAGATGCCTTTTTGAAACCCAGGGGAGATTAGAATTCAGATGAGTTAAGAATCCTGATTGTAGACACTGCTACTCTTCAGTGTTTCTCAGTGCATTTTTACTTTACGTAATCTTTAAAATCGTAATTCTGAAGAAGAGGTATGCTCACCCATTTACGAATGTGTCTTTTCAATAAGCGGAATGAGTCACTGCTTCTCTTTGAGCTTCCATTCCTCTTTTGTAGTGTTCAAGTTTGCTTAGGTTCATCTGTAGGAACATCTTTGTGGTCAGACTGTGTGAGACTTCTTCCCAGTTACCTCACTTTAAAGTGTTTTCCTCATATTTATTGATGGTGAATTTTATGGTGAATTTTATGATATGATTTCAGGATATCCTCTAATCTAAAAGGATTCTGTTTGTGTGGGCCCTCAGATATTCATTTGTAATAGCATGGTTGAATGAAAAAAACTGGTTTCTGAACTCTGTAATTTACATATTAATGACATTCCTGAGTCAATATAGGTGAGATATTATTATTATTATATTTTCACCACTGGAAAGATTGTTATGAGTTGTATGGTTATATTGGTGGAAAAGTAGAGTCTGAGAAGGGCAATACTAATTAAACTGCTTCAGCATCTGGTGACTGTTCAGAGACCAAGATGTGGACTTACAGAAGACACATGTGTTACACAGGCTCTTGGATCCACGCTGGATCCCTTGTTCACAACAAATATTATTAAGCAGGTGTAAAAATACAAGACCATTTTGGAAGCATGAAATATTTCATAAATATTCACTACTGGAAGAGTAAACTCATGAGCCATTTTCAAGCCCTTTTTTATTAGTTAGGATAGGAATATAGCTGTAAAGTTTGCCTGAACAGGTTAAGCTTTGTAAGTATAAAATTTCAGCCAGTAGTTAAGACAGCAGTTAAAGTTGATCAAATACACTGGGGAGGTGAAAAACTGTTTTTTTTTTATTTATAATTAAAAAAATATACACCTGTGACTCCTCTGCCAGCCTGATTTATCATATTTAGATTTTCTTTCAAAAAAGAAACACTTCAAAATTCTTTAAAAGCCCTGAAGGCAAACATTCAGGCTTATTTCTTCAGAATTTAGCCTTTATATGATTTCTCAGGTAGCAAAAAAGAAGCCAAGAAGCGGTGATCCCAGTATCAGTTCTTTTCTGCATATTGTGAGCTCCTTTCTTGGGGTAATATTGACCTCTAAGCTCAGCTATAAAAGGATTCTGTAAGTCCTTTTCACAGGTGGTTGCTGTTATAAGATTAAAAACAAAATAAATGTCTAATATAGATTTTTATTCTCCTAGCTGTTTGATTTCCTTGTCCAGGAGAAAGGGTCTCTTCAGCTTTGAAAGTAAACTGGTAAATAACCGTTTCCCTGTTGTCTACTAACAAATTAAATAGTCTTTCAGGGTGCAAAAGCAGGCTTGTGAATTTCCTGCTTTACTAGAGTAATCCAGCAGGATATTCATTAGTCACTGAAGAATTACTTGAGAAACAGTTGATGAATGCGAATGAAAAAAAAGGACAACGCGACTTATTTGTTTATACCAGAAACCTTGCTTATTTCTACACAAAGTTCAAAAGAGCAAAACCAGCAGAAACTGGAAAAGGATCTAAAACAACACGGGAGAGATGGTAAGTGCATAGTGAGTATTTCAAAACCCAGGAACAGGTCAAGGAGTAGGGAGCTGATTGGTTTTGAAATATGAAGCTCAGGTGACATGGCTCAAATTGCAAGGGATATAAAACGGAGTGCAGCTTTAAGTGTGCTGAAGACAAACATGGTAATAGCATGGGGAAAGGAGTTTTGAAAGCAAATGGTAAGATTTAGTTTCCTCTGTTCTATTGTAATAATACACCACAGCTATTTTTAAGTGCAATAATATGGCCAGTAATAGCTAACGCTGCCCTCTCTTCTGGTCTTGTTCTACAAAATACAGGAAATAGATATTTTTCTTATTGTTGCTTTAAATAGGTATAATTTTCATTTTTTACTTTTAAAAATTAAAGACAAAAGGCCACTGTTGGTTTTACTAGATTTATGGTGTTCATTTTTTAGATCATCTTCTTTGGGAACTTTCTGGTCTTACAGATAAACCTTATAAAGTCTAGTCTGGAAATATTGACGTTGTAGACTGAAACAGGAACAGCTGAAGTGTTACTGAAACCTTGCTTTCCAAGTAGATGTCACACAGGTTCCTGTAATGTAGAAAGAACTTCAAAGAAAATCTTTTTTTTTTTTTTTTTTCATGTGCCTATCAGTACGATTAGGAAAATACCTTATTTTTACCTAACAATGATTTTGTAATTAATATGAAGTCAGAATTACTGCCAAGACCCCTTTGCCCTCTCGCCTCCTTTCCTTCTTGCTTTAACTAGCTGACTTTTCCATGGATAGTATTTTTTCAATTTGTGAGGTCTTAGCTGTAAGTTATGATCCTTTTAGGAGAGCAATTGCACTAGATGAAACTCTGGAAAGAGCTGGAGCTTCTTCTTTCCCTGGGGGCCAGCTGAGCACCCTGGAGGATTTCAGAGACTGCAGGATCTGAAATGCAAATCTGCCTTGCAAAGACTCCGTGGCTAGGAGGGTATTGCTTTACGCGTACTTTATTCTTTTATTTTCTTTGGTGTAACCACTTAATGTCTTTTTCCAGGTGGTAAGTTCAGCTTTAATAAACCACTATTTTTTATTTGCTTTTTTATTTTTAAAGACTGTCTTTTCACTGGCAGAAAAAGTTCTTCCACTTCAAAGATCTACCGCAAGTTTTTTTTTTTTTTTTTCAAGTGTCTATAGCATGTAACAAAATGAAAAGATCTCATTTTAAAAAAGGTATCCTTCATACTATTATGTCTACATGTGAGTATGATTGCACGATATGAAAGGCAACCCTGTCACATGGCTTAGCATTGATATGTTTGTCTCAGTTGAATTCTGCATCCATTTTTCATCCCTGTACATCAAGCAAAATTTGAATCACCGGGTTGTTTAAGAAGAGAAAAAACAATGATTAAAGGCCTGGAAGTTTTTTAAAGAACTCTCTAGAGAAGAGTTTTGTCAAGAATGACATAGAGACAGCATAGATACTGCAGAAAAGTGAGGTACAAGGTGAAATCTGTCATCATAAAATCATCGTAGAATAACTTATGCCATGACATGTCACAGCTGATCTTTTAAAAAAATAGGAGTATGAGTACCACATGAAAAGTTATCTTTAACTAGTGAAAAATATTCAGCTCTTCTTGCTGCATAAAAAGCCTTTCTCTCCCTCCTGTTTACTGTAATTCCATTAATATAAATGAAGATCCTCCCAACTGAGAGGTTAATAAAGTCTTCACAACCTTGTCAGGACCCTCTGATGTTTACAAAGATGTGGCTTATGATGTTGAAACATACAAATTGACTACTGAGTTCTGATATATAATAATAATGGAAAATAATACTTAAAAATGTATAAAATATTATGTCTGTCTCCCTAAAATCATACATTTTCCAAATTCAGTTTGCATCCCGGCTACTTAACTGGCAACAGCTGATAATGAGTTTTACCTGTTTGAATATAGTGCTGAGATGAAAAAAGCTATGGTTTGATCTTTTTAGGCCAAAGACATGAACCAATCTCTCAAACACACCTTTTAGTCTCTAAACAAGTATCCTGAGGTTGACAAGAGCAAATCTAGGTCATAATTACCAGAAACATGTTAGACATAGAGCATCTCAGTGTCTAAATATATACACAGATACATACCTAAGTATGCGAGAACAGTAATATATATGTTACAGTAAGCTCTATATGTGTCTGTAAATAAATAGTACTGTTTCCAAAAGGCTAGCATATAAAATGAGATTACATAGAACTGATAAGTTTAGAATAAAAGAAAGAAGAAAAGTATGCAGTGGCTTTATAAAAATACATGAGAGTCCTGAAGCAGTAGACACTTAAAAAAACTGGGAAGCGCTGAATGATCACATAGGTGAAAGTTAGGGAAAGAATAAATTATTGTGGGAATGTGAAAGAAGCAGCAGGTGAAACAGAGATCACATGGAGGAGAAAAAAGGAGACAGAAAGTCTGTGATCACAAAATGAAAAATATGCAATGGAAGCATCATAAGTGGTTTCAGGACCATGCCCAGTAGCCATAAATCCAGAGTCCTGGTGTACCTTTCTGGTACAAATGAAGTGTGATATTCTTCATTATTCTTTGCTTGGTTTAGGTTGACTCACTTCCATGAAGTAAAAACCTTAATATTTTAGTAAAAATGCTTTAGGTGAGGACAATATGTTTTTGACAGTTTCGCTGTTGTTTGTTTTGTTTGGTTTGTTTGTTTTTAAATGGCCCATGAAATCACTCAGGGGTCAGCACTGCAGATGCATATAAATAGGGACATGGATATGATCACAGCCTGTCACCAATTTAAAGCACGATTAAACTGTTTTACTGCTCTTACTTTTTGCCTTATTGTGTACTGGTTAAGCTCACAAAACCAGTCCAACTATTTGTACAGAAAAGCCTGACTCTCATTTTCCTTGGAGAAGTTTAAAGATGAACCAAATTGCCAAATTTCAGCTATTGTGTCTTGCATAGAACTTCCATGGTGTTTCTTTGGGTTTTATATTATTCAATCTAATTTAATGTTTAAATGTAATCAATACGTTATAGTGACATTTTGTAGGCCTACAAGTAAACAAATAAACCATTTCTCTGCTAAATCACCTAAATCCTAACATTGAATTGAATTTTATTTCTTAGAAAGAAAATAAAATTGCTCTTTCTCTAACTATTCTACAATGTGAACCACATCTTGAAAAATGTGCCGGTGATTTTAACTCCCACTTGTAGACCTATTTCTGACTATGTGTAAATTGAATCACCAGGCTGATTTAAATAAAAGAAAACACTAATTTGGAAAATTAGTGTGAAAATAATTTTGTTACCTATTGTGATTTCTTGATTTTGGGTGTGGAAAAGTTTAATTTTTGTTTTGCTTTTCTGGAAATTTATCTCTGGTCCATGGTTAATAACAGAAAGTGCTATATTGATATCAATGAGTGTTTCTTCTTTCTAAAGGAGTATAATTTTGTCAAGGTAGACACCACCTCCTTCCCTCATCTATCTATCCAGTCATGCCATCATAGAAGGCTATCAGTCAGACATGACTTCCCCTTGGTGACCTTGACTTCAGCAAGGCTTTCGACACCGTCTCCCACATCATCCTTACAGGTAAGCTTAGGAAGTGTGGGTTAGATGAACGGACAGTGGGGTGGCTTGAAACCTGATTGACAGATAGAGCTCAGAGGGTTGTGGTTAGTGGTGCAGAGTCTAGTTGGAGGTCAGTAACGAGTGGTGTTCCTCAGGGGTCAGTACAGGGCCCAGTCCTGGTCAACATATGCATCAATGACCTGGATGGAGGGATAGAGTGTACCATCAGCAAGTTTGCTGATGACGCAAAACTGGGAGGAGTGACTGACACACCAGAAGGCTGTGCCGCCATACAGTGTGACCTGGACAGGCTGGAGAGTTGGGCAGAGAGAAACCTTACGAATTTCAACAAGGGCAAGTGTAGGGTACTGCATCTGGAGAGGAATAACCCCGCGCATCAGTACAGGTTGGGGGCTGGCCTCCTGGAGAGCAGCTCTGTGGAAAGGGACCTGGGAGTCCTGGTGGACAACAAGATGATCATGAGCCAGCAATGTGCCCTGGTGGCCAAGAAGGCCAATGGCATCCTGGGGTGCATCACAAGAAGAGTGTGGCCAACATGTCAAGGGAGGTCATCCTCCCCCTCTGCTCAGCCCTGGTGAGGTTGCATCTGGAGTATTGTGTCCAGTTCTGGGCTGCCCGGTTCAAGAAGGACAGGGAACTTCTAGAGAGGGTCCAGCAAAGGGCTACAAAGATGATTAGGGGATTGGAACATCTCTCTTATGAGGAAAGACTGAGGGACTTGGGTCTTTTTAGCCTGGAGAAGAGAAGACTTAGGGGGGATCTTATCAATGCTTATTGATAAGGGAGGGTGCCAGGGCGATGGGAACAGTCTTTTTTCAGTGGTGCCCAGTGATAGAACACGAGGTAACGGGCACAAACTTGAACATAGGAAGTTCCATCTAAACATGAGGAGGAACTTCTTTACTTTGAGGGTGGCAGAACACTGGAACAGGCTTCCCAGAGAGGTGGTAGAGTCTCCTACTCTGGAGACATTCAAAACCCTCCTGGATGCGTTCTGTGCAACCTGCTCTAGGTGACCCTGCTCTGGCAGGGGGGTTGGACTAGATGATCTCCAGAGGTTCCTTCCAACCCTGACCATTCTGCGTGAATTCATGTTTACTACTTCTGATAACCATCTTTTTGTCCAGATGCTTTGAGATGATGCCCAGAACAAGCTGTTCCATCATCGTTGCAGGAATGGAGGTGAGGCTGACTGGCCTGTACTTTCCTGGGTCTTCCTTCTTGCCCTTTTTGAAGACTGAAGTGACACTGGCTTTCCTCCAGTCCTCAGGCACCTCACCTGTTCTCCAGGACCTTTCAAAGATGATGTCAGGGAGAGCTCGATACATTCCAGTTGCTCTCTCACATGAAGAGCAACTCCACCACCTCGCCTTGCTGGTCTATCTTCCCAAAGAGAACATAGCCATCCATGACAACGTTCCAGTCATGCCAGCTATCCCACCATGCCTCAGTAATTGCAATGAGATCATGGTCCTGTGACTGCACACAGATCTCTAATTCTTCTTGTTTATTGCCCATTCTGAGTGCATTGGTGTATAAGCCTCCAACAGGGCAAATAACAAAATCAGCTGACCTTGGGTGTTATAGCAGTAAGTGTAAGCAAGAGTCTCTTGGCATACCATTCTATGGCATAAATTCCAACTAATCAGATCTTATCACTCTGGGAGTGAACAATTTCTGCACAATCTGCTGTTAATTTCAGAAAGTTCAGTTAGTTAGAAGAAGCTTAGCTGCAAACTAAAATTACAAAACAGAAAATGGGTTCTGTTTTACCTCAAACCAGAACACATGTAAATTTTCTGATGGTGGTTTTTGCAGAAGTTTGTGTGAAATTGCAGCAGAGCTTCTATGGGATCACATCAATAACTCTTTTATTTATCATTTCTGTAAGCAGCTTTATGTTCCCACAATTATTTAGAGGGTTTTTTTTTCATACATATAACCCTATTTGCATATCTCTGGTTAAAACTGCAATAGAAGAGGCACTATTACTTGTTTAACTTCAATAAACAAAAACTTACAATATAACCAAAAGCAACATAAGGAATGTTTAGGCTGAAAACTTTTCCTTTGCAATATTGAAGATAGTTAAAATTAGTGTGAGTCATATTCACACCAAATAAATAACGAAGAACAACTTAAGGTGCTGAAATTCATATAATAGCTGAAAATTGAAGCTGAGACAATGGTAAAGATGCCCCGATTGCTTATTATTTCTAATGCTTTATATAGTTTATCAAATTCTATCAACAAATAATTTAGAACCTTTCAGCAATAATAAAAGAAATTTGCTAATCTTCAAGACAACAGTAGTTCATTTATCACATGAGAGCAGACCACATCATATTATTGAAATGGGACAGAATAATCCCAAGTAACAACTCAGCCTGAGGTCTTTTTTTTTGTCCTGCAGTTCTGCTGAGAAGGACCTGGAGGTTTTGGTGGACAGCAACCTGAACGTGAGTTAGCAGTGCACCCTTATTACAAAAATTATTTACTGTGTGAACAACTCAGTATTGGAATAGGTGCCCCTTAGAAGTGGTGGAATCCCCCTCACTGGAAATATTGAAGGCTTGCCTCGACAGGGACCTGGAGAACCTTATCAGAGGCCCTGTTTTCAAAACCAGATTAGACCAGACGGTCTTATGGAGGTCCCTTTCAGCCTAGATTTTTCAGTGACTCTATCATTTAAAAAATAGCAAGGGAAGACAACTTTTCCTTCTGAAAATGTCAAGATAAAAATCTGAAAGGGTAGTATCTTCCTGATAAATATAATTTTTGATTTGCAGTTAACTTCTGCGGTAGTCAGTCATCTACTTAGTGTTGTAGAGGATCTAGAATAACCTTTAGAATGTTTACCTGCCATCAAATACATAGTGTCATGTACGAACAGGTTTATAATTTCTTCTTAGGATATTGCATCCTCTTATTAGTGAGAAGTTTTCAGTTAATTTACCATTAGCAATTTCACTGAAAGAAGAGAAAAGCTAGGTGAGATACTCAGAAGGAAGTGATTTTTTTTTTTACTACGGGTGTGTACATAAACAGTGTATGATTCCCTACATTTTTTGGAGGCGAGGAAGGGAGAAACTATCTCCTTCCTACTTTCAGATCCAACTATCTTACAGGATATACGTGCAAGATAGAAGGTAACACAGAAGCATCCAGAGAGCCGCTCATTACACAGTTGCTTAGGAGGAGGACAGGGCTCAAGGTGAATCTGTGATTGTCAGTACTAAAAATTTCAACTGGTTTATTAGAGAGAAGAACCTTATATCAAAGAGGAAGATCTTTAATAATGCTCTTTAGCAGCAACAAATTAAACACGCATATACAGAAACAGTCTCATATTATTTTACCTACTGTAAGTTTTGAAATTGTCTTCACGGATCACTAGGTTGTTTAATGGCCTCTCACCCCTGAGGCTGCACTTCAAATTAAAACTGTGTAAGTTTTGAGAAGTAACCAATATCAAACTATGTTTGGAATTTGTATTAAAATTGTATAACCTTGGAGATCTCCCTCTATGAGCTCAACAAGCTTGCAAAAAGTTTAGACAACAAAGCTTTCACACAGGAGGCCTTTTTTCCTTGTTAGTACAGGTTATTCCCTACAGCAAATAAAGGATTCTTCCAATAGATATGTGAGAAATACCCTATACTATTATACCACAAACAATACTGGGGAAGGGGGGTGGAGGGTGGGAAGAGGAGCTCTGTTTTGTTAGTTAAGTCTGCCTGAGAAATCCTATTCTGCTACACCATTGGAAAGAGAGATGAAGTGAGTTTCTGCTGCTATTTAGTAGGATTCTTTTATGTGCACAAGAAGATACGGGGGAGCAAAACTCTGTTCACAGTTTTCATCAAAATAATTTTCAAATGCACAACATTTCTCTGAGATAATTTGCTCGTCTGACAGAGTTGATCATTGCCCTTTAACAACTTGTTTCCCCTTGACAGTGATCTGTCTGAAACCCATATTTCTTTATCTAAATTGGGAGCTTTAGAATAAAAAAAAGTAAACCTACGCACAAACATACACACCACTCTATATTCTGCAGAGGGAGGGTGTTCCATTTTCTCATTCAGCGGTGCTTGTTCACTGCGTCTTGTGTAGTTGTCTCTCTTTACAACCTTGCATGTGGGTGACTGAGAGCAGCCCTATGCTAGAATAGCTTTCGCTTCCAGGAAGAAGGCGGCTAGGGCTCGCTCATGATGTTTTCATAACATGAGGATTTACCATGAGATGCAATGCATCATCTCTATGTCGCGTCAAATTACTGAACAGAACTGCAGTGGAGCTCATAAACATGCTCTTTCAGATAAATATTGCTCTGGGCAGCAGTCCAACTCCTTATTGGAGAGTTTCACTAAACATAGGTCCTTCTTTTGGCTTTCCATACCATTTAGATATTGCTCCTTTAGGTTTTCTATTCAAGGACAGGATAAGATGACAACAAGCTGTGAGTACTGCCTGAAAAGAACGCTCGTTGGTGCAAATAAAGCAGTAATCCCAGATGGCCCCAGCACAAAGATTTCCCTGTACAGGGTCTGTGAGATGTCATGAACAGATCCTACTCCATCATTCTCATTATGGTCACTATAAATAATATAAAACCTGCTGAGGGTGGTCATTATTAATGCCTGATGATTGATATGTTCTAGATGGTGATAGGGTTTTTTCTGTTTGTTTTGGATTTTTTTGGTGTTTTTTTTCCCTGATGGTTTTCCCTAGGTTACATAACTTCCTTGTTAACAAAATTAGTTGAAGTGAAAACAGCATAAAACTCACTCACTGATGGTTCTTTCCTATAGTCCCTATCACATATCCAAAAGAGAACAGTAAAACATAGCAGATGATAGAAACATGTAGAAAAAAAAAAAAAAAAAAGAGGTGAGAAGACTTGAGAAGAAAAAGTCACAGAAAGAAGAAAAACCCCACAGGGCTAGAACATTAACTGTTGGGGTATTTTTTTTTGCATTAGAATAAGCGTAGGCTTTCTTAATCAACTTTTACAACTATTTACCATTCGTTCAGAGAAGTCTCCTTTCCACTGGGTATCTCCATTGACTATTTTTGCACGCTATGTCCTCATGCCTTTCTGATGTTTTATAGTTCTTTCTTTACAGTACAGCCTTGTTACTCGGGCACTCTAGGGTTTGGAAAAAAACACACAACCCAACAATGACTATAGATGATAAGTGTATCATTTGCAGGTCTTTCCAATTTAATGAGCAGTGCTTTCACGAGTGCTTTCAAAACTAGGTTTTCTTACAGGTAACCTGAGTGTGCCTGGGTATTTTTCAAAGCCAAAATCCAACTCCCATTTAAAAGTTAACCATTTGCATTTGTATTTCTTCCATTGCACAGACAAAAAAGCCCCAACAACTAACAATAATAAAAGAAACACAAAGGCATCAAAACAGATAAATGAATAAGGCAAAGGTATAGATGGTGTTAGTAGAATCTAAGGATCTCTCCCACCTCTCCAAAAAGGGCAAAAGTTATGTGTGGACATCAGAGAGGCTAAAGACAATAATATTTTTGCTGTAGACTGTGGGTGCTCTGATCTCTTAATCCAGCTGCTGTTAACATGTGCATGTAAATTATTCCATGGTTATATTAACTTTGTGACTTTTACTCTGAGCTTTGACTTTCAGTATGATAAGAAAATAAACTTAAAGGACATTTCTAATTTAAAGGGCTTTGATCATAAAAGTCTCAAACACAACAGAAATTTGCAGGTCAAATACACGGAAGTTCTGTGACAACTCCAATCTCTTCTGTGGGTATAATGCAGAGATGACATTCATCTTCTACACTCGTATTGCCTTTTACTGCAAATGTGCAACTTAAATACGTCAAAATTTAGAAGCATAATTCAGGGAGTACTTTCAGCAAATATGATTTTCATTGCCCCATTTTCTTTGGAGAAACTCAAGACTTGAATATTAACACAACCGAAGTGATGGCAAAGATGGTTGTGATGGGAAATCTTATTAGTAAACAAGAGCTGCATCTGAAAAATATTGTCATTAAAAGCTATGCAGTAGTTAATTGAGTCTGATATGAAATTTAGTGTTGGAAAGTTAATGACTAATGCAGCTATTTCACAGAGCTTGGTTACTGCAGGCTCTATAATGATCTCCTTTGCTTCATAGCAACAATGAAATTAACCTCTCTTTTGTCCTGCAGGTGTTGTGTTCTGATAATGTATATCCTTTACAAGTATGAGCAAATTATTTGCTTTGCATACAAATTAAGCATAAGCTGAATCCATATGGAAAAGAAAATGAAGACTTCTTATATTTTTGAACTAAAGAATACACACTTAAATGTAAGTCAAAATTCAATAAGTTGACACCTTGTGTGACTTAAAATAACATTAGTACAGGTAGGAATTTAAATGATCATTATTTTCCTGGATTTCTATCTATATTATTCTATTGCCTTAAAACCTTGCTGGACACAAACCCACCGGTTAGCAAAGCACCTCCTTCACTTTAGCCTATGAATCAAATCCCAAAGGACAAAGAATTTCAAGTAGGGTGGTCTAGAAAGCTGATCTGGGGGGGGTCAAGGGGTAAAAGGCACATTGTTAGCTTTTGACGATCAGGGTGTCTAATGTGTTAAAGAAGGCAGAGTGCATTTATAATTTGGAGTGGAGGGCATAAAAAGGAGTGGCAGAGGCTCCTGGTCTCATGTCAGATTTTAAAATTATCATCATTCTCAAGGTAAATAAAACATAAGTTAATAATCAAAAGAAAAATAAGGAAAACGTGATGAGAGTATTATGAATGAAGTAATAGGAAATAAAACAAGTATGGGTGGAATGAGTAAGGTGAGCATCCTCTACTCAAATAAAATCTATTTTTGCTTTTTGTTCATTCAGTGACCAAATTACTCATGCACGTCTTATTGGCTGCATTAACAAGAGATACATTTGCAATAGCAATGATGATATTTGATTACGGCTTCACTGTGAGTATGAAAGGTCAAGAAAAGTTTGAGGGTGCTCCCTCTCTTCTCTTTTCCAGATTTCCAGAATTCTAAATGAATGTGACAGGGGAGACGATAACTGTTTAACAGAAGATTAGTTGATAGATTTTAACAGACGTTGTACTAGTGTTCTTAATGTAGGCTGTTTTAACTAGCTTCTTTCTCCTAGTATGAAAAGCAGTCATGAGGACAAGGTGGGAAGTGCTTACTATCATCTCCAGAACAATGATGACTCTGCAGCTGACTTAACTGTAACCGCTGCTATCAGTGAGAGTGTGTAGACTGATTCAGTTTGCACGTTTAGAAACTACATCAGCAAGTCAAAAGCAACCTAATAACAATAATTTTCAGAAAGCGGCATGCTTGATTTATTATTGCAAGCTCAGTCTAAGCACCCAGTTTCTGCACATGCCATAAAAGTGATGCATAAACTTGGGCATAAACAAATATTGATTTTTTTTGATGGGAGGTAATTATCCAGGAATGACATTTTCAAAGACTAGCTTAGAGTCAGAAAATGAGTGGGAAACCATTCCTTTGTATAAGCCACCAGTTTAATAGGACAGTACTGTATATTTCTGCATGTCAGAGTCAGTGATATATGACTGAGGAGGAAATTACATGCTGGGTTAAGAAGCATGCAATATTGGGTCTCTCAACTTTTCTTTATTCTGGAGACTGCTTTCTGATTTTTTTCCCAGACAGTTAGTAAGAAAAAGCTTTTACAGGAAACAATTGAAGAGTTGGGGTAAAAGCATTTGCTTTTGGTTTAATTTCCCAATATAAAAAAGATATGAAGGAAATATTTAACAATAGACCTGGTAAGAATTTTGTGTTCCTTAGAAAAGTCTGAGAATTGTTGGCTGAAGGAACAGAATAAGGTAGAAAGTCAGAAAATTCCTCAAAAGGAAAATACTGAGAAGCATTTATTTTACAATACTAGATTTTTTTGTTGTTGGAAAACTTCTAATTCTTATTTGGAGGAATGTCTCCCAGCTTACACTCCCAGCTTTCCTATGTTGGTACACATGTAGAAAACTGAAATCTTGGGGCCTATGGTTTAGTACATACCGTTTAGGCATCTCACAGTTGTGTCTATTTGTCAAAAACAGGGGTTCATGAAAACCGAAAACAAAAAAGATTATTAAAACTCATCGTAACTTTAAGAGTCCCTCAAAATTTTCAGCGATTTTATGACAAACCTGGTTGTATAAAGAGAGAAAATATTTGTGTACCAAGGAGTAAGAGAAAGAAAGGGAAAGTTCATAAGACAAGTGTCTATATCTTATTTTAAGAATTCATTCATAAATTTTAATAGCTGAACTATTTCAGTATCTAATAAAAAACTTTGTGGGAAGTTCCATTTCAAACATCTGCTCATGGTTTTGTTAGTATACATCCATAATGCAACAGTCTCCTCTGTCTTTTTTCATCATAGATTCATGGAATGATTAAGGTTGGAAGGGATCTTCAGAGGTCATCTTGTCTGATCCCACTGCTCAAAGCAGGATTGACTACAACAGATTGCTCAGGAATGTGTCCAGTTGGGCTTTGACTGTCTCCAAGGATGGAGACTCCACAGCCTCTCCAGGCAATCTGTTCTGGTGTTCAGTCACCTTACAGCTTTGAGCAACCACATCTAGCAAAAGATGTCCCTGCCCCTGGCAGGGGAGTTTGTCTATATGATCTTTATAAGGTCCCTTCCAACCCAACCCACTCTGTGATTCTACAGTAATTGCACCTTTTCTTGTGTGTAAATAGAATATTCTGTATTGTAATTTGTGCCTGATGCCTCTTGTCTTTTCATTAAGTACCACTGAGAAGAGTCTGGCTCTTACATCATTATTCGCTGCCATCAAATATTGATACACATTGAGAACATCCCCCCTGACCCTTCTCTTTTCCAGGCAAAAAGTCCCAGCTCTCTCAGACTCTCCTAGTTCAACAGATGCTCCAAGCCTTGAATTGTCTTACTGGTCCTTCACTAGACTCTCCAATATATTCATGCCTCTTCTACTACGAAGCCTAGCACTGGGAACAGCGCTCCACATGTGTCTCACCAGTGCTGAGTAGAGAGGAAGGATCAACTACCTACTACCTACTTGCTGGTGGTGCTCTTTGTAATGCAGTTCGGGATGCTGTTGGCCACCTTAGCCGTAAGGGTGCATTGCTGGCTCTTGTTGCAGAGTAATTTGTAAGAGTTAAAGGGGCAGACTTAATTTTGTAGCCTGTAAATCTAGGTCCTGATCAAGTAGTCTGATCTCATTCTTGATTTTGAAGTCAGCAAAATACATCAAAGTACTGATATTTAAAATGTATGCTTTATTTCTTATTCAAATTTCTAAATTCCACAACCAGCCTTTGGACAGTCTATTATTATATTTTTCCTCCTAACTGAGCCATCTCCTTTTCACCCATCTGAAACTTTACTAACTGAGTTCTATCAGTTGTGGGGTGTTTGTTTTTGCCTTCAAATTTGCCACTGTGGGGCTCGAATTGTGAAATGCAGAAGATGACACAGTAGTCCTGTGCCATACACAGATATTATATAACCTTCTTTATCCCATTCAGTGTATCCACGCCCGAGCATCCAAAGATAGCTCTATTTGCTCAAGTTGTTAATTGCCATTAATTAATTGAGCTTTCTTTAAATCTCTCTATTGAATCTTACATCAGCATTTCTGCTCTTTAAGCTGTGAAACTGGACAGACTGAAAAATCTATAGTTATTTAGGCCATTGTTTTTACCCTTTTAAACTAGATGCAGAGTGGTAGATTCTTATCAGCCTTTTGGAGCTTCCAGAGTTGTTCAAATCGAATATTAATGGTCCAGAGACTTCATCAGCTGAGCCTTTTCCAATTATTGTTTGTAAATTATCCATACCTTTTGATTTGAGACGTGCAACTTCATTAGTTGTTGTTTAAACACTGCTTAATATCTGCTGGGATGAAAAGTATTTTTTCTTCAATCACCACCTGCTTATTTCCCAAACATACAACAGTATTTACAGAAACACTTAAGTCTTCTATGTTAGAAGTTTTATTATTTACATCAAATAGGAATACCTAAGAAGTGACCAAAGATTCACTGACCCCTGAATTGTCCATATGGATTTCAGGGCATTCCAAAAAAATGCCAAGGGAAGAAATACACTTGTCAGAGGAGAGAGCATACGTTTTATCAAAAAGGAGCAGGGCGGGTCATAACATACCCATAAGTAAGTTTTCCCATTGTTGGTGAGGCAAGAGAACTATTTGGGAAATTAGCTTAAAAAGTTAGTTTAGAGAGGTGGTAGATTTGATCTTACATGAGGATGTGCCGATAACCACTGCCTTCTTTTTGTTTTCTGTCTGGTGTAGCAAATCATTCTGGCCTTCAAGGCACAGCTTCTTGACCATGAATAGTGACAATGACAATTCCCTCTCCTCCTTCCTTTGGGGGAGGGAGGCCACAGAGGTGCAGTGGCCATTGCTGTAGGCGTAGCTGGCAGGAAAGCGGCAGGAGGCAGGCAACAGACCAGGGATGAACCAATGCTTTCTAGTCCCCTTTCTCTTCTAGAGGAAGCTGAGTCCCCCAGGCCAGCCGAGGATTTCTGGACATGTACTAAACATAAGGCAGACGGAACATGCAATAAAATTTTCCTATAATGAGAATTACAGTGTTAACACTTCTAGTTAAATTTATGAAGTTAAATCTTTCTCCATGAAACAGAAAATATAGAGTTGAAAGAGAAAGCTAGAGAAAGGAAAACCAAGAGAAGTGTAGAGCTTAAATACAGTAGAATCATCTGTGGAAAGTCCCGAGGGATGGCAGGGAATCAGTGCCGTTGCCAGTGTTCCCTAGGCTTTAGGATCTCAGATGTTAGCTGAGACTACCGAGTGGTGCTTTAGTGTTTGCAGACCTATAACTGTTTAACAGAAGGAGAAAAATTCATTTGTCGGAGGAAATTTGGGTGGATTTCATAGGTTAGACTTAAGGAGGCTCTGCTATACTAAACACATCTCTGTGCTTCAGGTGGTATTTTGTGCAGTGTTCCCTGTGGATCATGTACTAGTTCTGTGAAGGGCAATGTAAGCTGCCTTGCTGACCTTTTCCTGACTTCAGGGTGATGCAGTCATAAATATATGGATATTCAACTGGATGTCTTATTTAGAACGTGCAATTGTGTGAGCTGAAGCTGTCTCCAACAAGCTGCAATTGTTACTTTTCCTGGTGACTCAGTTGAGGGACATTTTACAAAGGCATCAGTGGGACAATCCTGGGCATGCTCTGTAATGGACAACTGTACAACGTAAGCAAAAAGTAGGGTGGGTTTTTTTGACATTCACAATGAATGATGAAAGTAGAAAAAAGGGTTTACTGAGTGGCAAGTTATATAGCTGGAGCCCTGCAATGTCACTCTTGATTCATTAATGCAGCTATGATATGAAAGAATGGGTAGATAAAAACACGCTAAACTAACAAGGGACAGTCTGTCAGTTAAATCTATTTTATTTACTCACGTTCAGGTCTCTCCATCCACGTAGGGGAATTTAAAATCCTGGTATATGAATTTGAATTTCTGGTGTGGGAACAGGTAATCCTGGGACAAGAGACTTTGTGGGGCAGCGTAATAGTATGCTTTTTTCTTTTTTAAACTATAAAAGCATAAGCTGCTCTATAATAACTATATAATATATTTTAAATAGTTTCAGAAAATCTGAAAGTTTTTCTTTGGTTTAAATTCTATGGAAATTGGCTAAATATGGCAAACTTGTATCTTTCATTCTCTTACATTCTGTAAAATCCATGAAATGGTACACAAACAAAGTTGTCAGTATTATAACTTTAAAAACTATTTATCTATGGAAGTATAGATTTACTGAATGCATGTGAAGTTATCTGGGAGACGCTTCTCCATGGAAGAAATTTAATGGAAGTTTCTCAGTAAAACTGCTGAGACTTTGTTTCAAGGAATGCTTTCTTAATGCTTTATATGCAAAGACTGCAGTAGAATGTAATTCTAGACCAAGTTTATTTTTTTACCTTGGCAGCTGAAAGGTATAGGTAGAAAATGTCTCATTTGAAAAGCCTGATAGGAGGACAATAGATTAAAAAGAACATCTCATTTATCCCAACAAAATGGCCTTAACTTTTAAATTCACAACATTAACACTGGCAGAAAATGAAATTACAAAACATTGACTACAAAGGATAAAAAAAAAATAATAAAAAGAATGCCTGCACTGGAGAATACTGTGAGAAGAAAAGCTGATAATGTTGTATTGTCAAATTCTTCTCTGAGCTAAAAAAAAGGAGCGATTGTTTTCACTACAGAGTTTCAGGTTTACATGTGATGCAAATGCAAGAGTTTTAGCAATTAGGGATCTCATGAGAGAATAATATTCTGGCCAGTTGTCCTTCCCTTCCCTTCCCCCCCCCACTCCCCTCCCCCTTTAATAGCTGTACCTATTAACTAGAGATCCCTGAAGGTAATTAAACACTTGAAAATGTTCTGCAGCTATATAAATAGGAAATTACTCCAGTAGTTGCAACAATAATTACATTTAAAATATAAGCACAGTATATTAACTTGCTGGGAATAACTAATCTCGACAACTACTAAATTCATCGCAGGATCATTTGATGACTGATCATCAGAATCAATACCATTTTACTGACAAGAATCCATACATCATAATACTGAAGAAAGGCATTTTTTCTTTTCAGCCAGATGATGTTGTGCGGCTTTTTCTTTCATCCTTCCTCCTGCAACATTTATATCTGACTGTTTCCAAGACCAGTGTCCTGCAGCAAATGTTGCCAGCAATACGGAATACTTTCAATTAGTAGTTCTCTACTTCTCCGGTAGCTAAGCAACTGACCTGTGGTGAAGAATACATAATGATCTTCTGCATATCCACCTCAGAGTATCAGACAGAGCATAGGCTTCAAAACATGGATTTGTTCACCCGTATTGATGACTTTGGCTGAGCCTTCTGTGAATTATGAAGTGTGTTTACTGTGTGTTTGATGTAAATAAGTCAAGCACAGAAATAAGAGGCAGTATGTGTATGCTGCTTTATCTTTCCCCATTCATTGATAATTACCGTGTTGTTAGCAAGCAAACATTCAGAATTCTGTAAAATCAGGGTAAATGTGGATTTGCCGTCATCAATATACAAACAATCTTGATTAACTACACAACAGAATGGTTTTTTTTTTAACTATTTTGAGTAATATGGTCTTGTTAATAAAGCGGAGTTTATGTAATGGGGATTTGAGAAAGAACAGCAGCTGGCACACACTTAATCCACATAAAATAGAGAGGCTGCTAGTTGTCAGGGGGATGGTAGCGTGAAAAAATAGCTGAAAGAATAACCTTCTTCATTATGAGGCCTTCCAATACATTAAGTGAGTCTGTACCTCAGAGTTGTCTGGGCTTGTTGTTGTTATAAGAATCCCAGATTCTAGCAACTGCTTGAGAAGTTATGTCCCTTCAGCTTTGTTTGGTCAGAGGACTATGCTTATTCTGGTCCGCTGAAGCTCTCACAGTCGCAATCTCTTTATCCCTCACCTGTGGGAGACTGCACAATGCGAGGGGGATCAGGAGGGTCTCACAGATAAAGGGAACTAGCAGAAACTCTTAAACACACTGGCCAAAAAATTCACGAAGAATCCACAAGGAGCAGCATAAAAAAAACATTTTAGATTACTGTGTTTACATTAAAATGATCTAAATAGTGCAGATATGAAACATCAGGACACTTTGGCCAACGGAGATAATCCATTTGCAAACGCACAAAAGTTAAAGGTGAAGCTAATCATCAAAAATCAGAGTTTGGTTTAGCAGTAGATTTCGCGCAGCACCAGTTTAAAGAGTGTTTGGGCTAAAGTGTAGTTCAGACCATTCTCCAAGATAAAGAACACATGGCAATAACCGAAAAGGTTGGGAAGTGTCTCTGAGATACTTGTATCTGAGTAGTGAGAAGTATTCGTCTTGTATGTAGTGCTTCAACAGCTCTCCTTTTTCAGTTAGCTCTAGTCCTCAGGGAGCTTTTAGGCATTGTAGTCTGCTGTAAAATTAATTTGAAGGGAAGAGAAAATGTGTGCAGTCAGAAAGACCGGGGAAACTAACATTTACCTACCAGAAGTCTGTGGGTATCTGTGTAATAGTTCTTGTTTTAGACAAGTAGTATTTATATTTCTCTTGGAATAATTTTTTTTTTTTAATTCACAGTTATCCTCCCAATCTTTAAAATGTCCTACCAATGATAGCTATAAAATAAAGGTTTTATTTCCTTTATTGAAATAAACATTGCATATGTAAAATCTTTTTACTATATGCCATAATTGCAATTTCCTACTGACAATATGACATGGTTTTTTTTTGACTTTTGAAAGTGGGTATGTGCAGAGCTATTATGTAATTTGGTAGCTTTATCTAAGTTTATGAAATCATATGGCATGTACTGAAATAAGAAAATAGAAAACTGATTATTAATGACATAGTCTTTTTGCAAGTAAAAGATAATCAGCACCATAGGTGGTCCAAAATTTCTCATTAACTACATGTTAATGGCTTGATAAGTTTCTTAAAACCATAATATAAACCAGAAAACATCAGTGGTTTCCATGGCTCGTCTTTGAGCCAGTCTTCATAATCATTTTTTTGTCACGACATCCTCACAGTTAAGTACTGTACAGCTGAAATTAAATATCTGGCATCATGTCCTGTCTTTTACTAATTTTCGTAGACCTCAGAACCTACATATATGAAAAAAACCCACAAAGAACATCAGTGTAACTAAGTACTCAAATTCAATCATTAAAAACAAAAAAAATCATATAAATTCAGAAGTCAGAGACTCTAAGATGTCTTTCTCTGCACAGTTAAATAAAAATACCTCAAGTCCCTCTCCCCAAAACCAGTCTGGATTTATACGGGGTTTTAAAAATAATGAATTATTAAAATAAATAATCTGAAAAATTACTTTCTCAAGCAAGGGATTTTCTTTACATTGAAGCAGAGGATTCTGCTTGGGAACATTGATATAAAAACCTGCAATAGATAAATAGATCTGGATTCTATTCTAGTCTGGGACTGAGAGTCCCTCTGTGATGTGAGGAGAATAAATCACTTGGTCTCCCTTAACAACTGTAGTTCGCTACATTTGTCTCAGACTTTTCCAGCAGTAATGGGTATAGGATATATTAAAGGAAAAAAAAAAAAAAAAGGGTTGTAAGGATACCTAGACTGCTGCTGCCTCGTATAGAGAAGAATTTTGCCCTCCTATGAAGGAAAGTGCTACCTTGTTGAAAGAACTTTGTCTGACTCCTGGAAGTCTTTGAAGTGTGATGGTGAAAGAGGAACAAAGTGGAACAAGTGCAGTGAGAGAGTGAAGGACTTAAAAAAAAGAGAGAGAGAGAAAGAGAGAAAATCAGCAGCCTGGTAGGGAGTGAAGAGGAGAGAAGAAAAGCTGCTAAAAAGAAGACTCCATATATAATTGCGAGTAGAATGCTGTTATTTTCAAAGGAAACCACTCGGCGTGTAAAAATCTAATTTGAAATTATATCTCAGTTTTACAAATTTTGTCCTCATTTTTGCTTTGAGTACTGCTAGTTTTCAAGCTCATTCTTGGTGAATTTATTTAGTGTGAAGAACATTTCCTTGGTGCCATTCTGTCAGCTCTCACAGCCACTCTGAGCATTATCAGCCTGTTGCCACCAGAGTGGATGTTCAGCCACAAGTATGTGGCTGTCTGCCTTACAGTGTGCGGATCACTTTGTTTCTCCAACTGCTCTGTCCATGACAAGCTGATATCCCTCAGGAGGACTGCAGTTGCTGCCGGATAGTAAGCAATGGTAGTACTTGATGTTGCATCATATTATAGAGCCCTACAAGAAGGAGGATCCAGGGGATGGGAATAAAGAACTTAAAAACCTAAAATTTCTTCCCAATTTTATTTGCATTTTCCTAAATTTAAACCAAATCAAGGAGAAAGTTGTGCCTGTTGGATATTGCTCAGTCATGAGGACACTGCAGTTGAGTAAGCTGAGTTGTAAGCTGAGCATGGCAATACTTTCCAATAGGACTCATGCCAGGAGAAATCACAGACTAGTAGTGCTAGATGGGCAGCAGCAGGAAGTGGCACTCAGAGTAAAGGGAAATTTGGGGTTAGACTGGCATTTGCTATTAAAACATTGTGCTTATACGTATTCATACCTTTAAATACAGGAATAGGTTATAACAGACCATCTCCATACATCCATCTTCATACATACGTACATGTATACACATGGATGTGATGCCAACTCCCACAGAATAAGAAACTACTTGCTATAGAAGTCAATATTGTGAGTTTTAAATTATTTTCTTTAAACGTTATGATATTTGACAATTTACATAGATTTTTAGAATCTTCTATTTGGTTACTGCAACAGCATCCTTCAAAACCTTCAACTTCACCTCCCAGTCATTACCACCTCAAAATTGTTTTGTTCTCGTGATGTCTTGTTTTGACTGAGAGCTAAGCATGAACAAGATTCATTACTTTCAATTGCTTCCGTAAGTTAATGTTATTATTGCATACGTTTATAAGAAATGTTGATTTCAGGGTATGAAGCCCTGAAGCAACGGCTCGCATATTCTGTACATAGACCAGGCTCAACATGGCTCTGTAATACCCAAATGACAGTAGTACTTTTTAAGTCAGGCATTCCACATCTCTGTAGAAGGAAGAAGATTAAAAACTGCCTCCTGAAGGACAGTGAAGTCTGACTATGGACTCAGGAATGTTCTAGTTTCAGAAAGCTGCATGTATCCCCAGAAAGGGCATACTGTTCAAAGAGCGATCCTCTGAAGGAGGGCTTTGATTTCATGAGCTTGTGCAGTATCCCAGCTACTTTGGTGCATGAATCAGAAAGCAGAATCTCTTGGAGTTATTAAGCATAGGCAGAAAGAGGGTGTCTCTAAGTTGAATAGATGTACTGCTACACATTATTTATTTTCTTGTACTAAACCTTTGTCTGGCTTTAAAGAGTTTTGAGCGTATGTGATACATGAGGTGCTAATTTCCCACAGCTGCAGCAGTACTTAAAATCCCAGTACTAGCAGTGCAGTATCCAGCACTCCAATACAAAATTGGGCAGCTACAGGAAGCTGCTGTGCTGTTTGTCCACCAAGATGATATGGTTAGGTTTTGGTAACACAAAATGTTACTATTGGAGTGGCATCGTCTGTCGAGGGCTTCTAGCCAGAAGCCTTTAGGAATGCATCAGGATATCATAGACATCGATTGAACTATATGGATTCACAAAAGT